>NC_053392.1:438309669-438633836 GCF_905171765.1 Bufo bufo | reverse complement strand
TCTTGATGAGCTTCAAGAGGTAGTCCCCTGAAATGGTTTTCACTTCACAGGTGTGCCCTGTCAGGTTTAATAAGTGGGATTTCTTGCCTTATAAATGGGGTTGGGACCATCAGTTGCGTTGAGGAGAAGTCAGGTGGATACACAGTTGATAGTCCTACTGAATAGACTGTTAGAATTTGTATTATGGCAAGAAAAAAGCAGCTAAGTAAAGAAAACGAGTGGCCATCATTACTTTAAGAAATGAAGGTCAGTCAGTCAGCCGAAAAATTGGGAAAACTTTGAAAGTAAGGGCTATTTGACCATGAAGGAGAGTGATAGGGTGCTGCGCCAGATGACCTGGCCTCCACAGTCACCGGACCTGAACCCAATCGAAATGGTTTGGGGTGAGCTGGACCGCAGAGTGAAGGCAAAAGGGCCAACAAGTGCTAAGCATCTCTGGGAACTCCTTTAAGACTGTTGGAAGACCATTTCAGGGGACTACCTCTTGAAGCTCATCAAGAGAATGCCAAGAGTGTGCAAAGCAGTAATCAAAGCAAAAGGTGGCTACTTTGAAGAACCTAGAATATGACATATTTTCAGTTGTTTCACACTTGTTTGTTATGTATATAATTCCACATGTGTTAATTCATAGTTTTGATGCCTTCATAGTCATGAAAATAAAGAAAACTCTTTGAATGAGAAGGTGTGTCCAAACTTTTGGTCTATACTGTATATATATATATATATATATATATATATATATCAGCAGTACAGGGGTTACTACATCTATATAAACCGGTAGTGCAGGGGTTACTACATTTATATACAGTGTATATATATATAGCAGCAGTGCAGGGGTTAATGCATCTATATACAATGGCAGTGCAGGGATTAATACAATTATATACAATGTGAGTGTGTGTATATATATATATATACCGGGCTTTTTTTCTCAGAGAAAAGGTGGTGGAACTCACCCCCCCTCGGCTGGCCACGCCCCTACCCACCCCTAGGACCGCCCCCCCTACCCACCCCTAGGACCACCCCCCCTACCCACCCCTAGGACCACCCCCAGGACCACCCCTTTAGAGAACAGGGATGCAAGTAAAATTTGGGGGGGCTATAAAAGTCCAGCCCAGCAAAGAAACCCCCCAGATGGGGATGGCACTGTTATGGGGTGGAGGATCTGGGGATGGCACTGTTATGGGGGATCTGTGGATGGCATACACAGATCCCCCATCCTATAACAGTGCCATCCACAGACCCCCCCCCATCCTATAACAGTGCCATCCACAGACCCCCACCCCATAACAGTGCCATCCACAGACCCCCCTCCACCCCATAACAGTGCCATCCACAGACCCCCCCACCCCATAACAGTGCCATCCATAGACCCCCCTCCACCCCATAACAGTGCCATCCACAGACCCCCCTCCACCCCATAACAGTGCCATCCACAGACCCCCCCACCCCATAACAGTGCCATCCACAGACCCCCCCATCCTATAACAGTGCCATCCACAGACCCCCCCCCCACACCATAACAGTGCCATCCACAGACCCCCCCCACCCCATAACAGTGCCATCCACAGACCCCCCTCCACCCCATAACAGTGCCATCCACAGACCCCCCTCCACCCCATAACAGTGCCATCCACAGACCCCCCCATCCTATAACAGTGCCATCCACAGAACCCCCCACCCCATAACAGTGCCATCCACAGACCCCCCTCCACCCCATAACAGTGCCATCCACAGACCCCCCCATCCTATAACAGTGCCATCCACAGACCCCCCCCACCCCATAACAGTGCCATCCACAGAACCCCCATTGCCGCTCCAGTAGAGACTTATAAAATGTGTAATTAAATTAATTATGATTCATGCTGGCCCCTCTGTAGTATAACTTTCAATATATTGTACTCACAGGGCTACTGTTATCGTAATGCAGGCCGGCCGGGCAGACGAGCGGCAGCGTCACTGACTGACGTCACGTGCCTGCGCCACCTACTTTATAAATGAAGTAGGCGGCGCAGGCACGTGACGTCAGTCAGTGACGCTGCCGCTCGTCTGCCCAGCCAGCCTGCATTACGATAACAGTAGCCCTGTGAGTACAATATATTGAAAGTTATACTACAGAGGGGGCAGCATGAATCATTATTAATTTAATTACACATTTTATAAGTCTCTACTGGAGCTGCGGGGCCAGAGCACAGTGAACGTACCGGCCCCCAGCTCCTCCTCCCAGTCCCTCCCCGCTGATACATCGCAGGCTGCGATGTCAAAAGGTGGCGGAACGCCGTTCCGGTGCGTTCCGCCAGAAAAAAAGCCCTGTATATATACCCCCACAGTGTGGCGGTTACTACATATATATTGACCGGTGGTGCAGGGGTTAGGCCTCTTTCACACTTGCGTTGTCCGGATCCGTCGTGTACTCCATTTGCCGGAGGTGCCCGCCGGATCCGTAACACCGCAAGTGAACTGAAAGCATTTGAAGACGGATCAGTCTTCAAAATGCGTTCAGTGTTACTATGGCAGCCAGGACGCTATTAAAGTCCTGGTTGCCATAGTAGTAGTGGGGAGCGGGGGAGCAGTATACTTACCGTCCGTGCGGCTCCCGGGGCGCTCCAGAATGACGTCAGGGCGCCCTATGCGCATGGATGACGTGATCCATGCAATCACGTCATCCATGCGCGTGGGGCGCCCTGACGTCACTCTGAAGCGCCCCGGGAGCCGCACGGACGGTAAGTATACTGCTCCCCCGCTCCCCACTACTACCATGGCAAACAGGACTTTAGTGTCCTGGCAGCCATGGTAACCATTCAGAAAAAGCTAAACGTCGGATCCGGTAATGCGCCGAAACGACGTTTAGCTTAAGGCCGGATCCGGATTAATGCCTTTCAATGGGCATTAATTCCAGATCCGGCCTTGCGGCAAGTGTTCAGGATTTTTGAACGGAGCAAAAAGCGCAGCATGCTGCGGTATTTTCTCCGGCCAAAAAACGTTCCGTTCCGGAACTGAAGACATCCTGATGCATCCTGAACGGATTTATCTCCATTCAGAATGCATGGGGATAATCCTGATCAGGATTCTTCCGGCATAGAGCCCCAACGACGGAACTCTATGCCGGAACAGAACAACGCAAGTGTGAAAGAGCCCTTACTACAATTATATACAGTGTATATAATATATAGCAGCAGTGCAGGGGTTAATGCATCTATATACACCAGCAGTGCAGGGATTACTACAATTATATACAGTGTGCGTGTATATATACCCCCACAGTGTGGCGGTTACTACATATATATAGACCGGTAGTGCAGGGGTTACTACAATTATATACAGTGTATATAATATATAGCAGCAGTGCAGGTGTTAATGCATCTATATACAACGGCAGTGCAGAGGTTACTACAATTATATACAGTGTGTATATATATATATATATATATATATATATATATATATATATATACCCGCAGTGTGGCGGTTACTACATATATATACACTGGCAGTGCAGGGGTTACTATATACATAACCCCTGCAAGGATGGTTTATGGATATGTTATAACCCCTGCACAGCCAGTTTATGTACTGTATTTGTTGTAACCCTTGCACTGCTGGGCTATATACACTGCTCCAAAAAATAAAGGGAACACTTAAACAACACAATGTAACTCCAAGTCAATCACACTTCTGTGAAATCAAACTGTCCACTTAGGAAGCAACACTGAGTGACAATCAATTTCACATGCTGTTGTGCAAATGGGATAGACAACAGGTGGAAATTATAGCCAATTAGCAAGACACCCCCAATAAAGGAGTGGTTCTGCAAGTGGTGAAAACAGACCACTTCGCAGTTCCTATGTTTCCTGGCTGATGTTTTGGTCACTTTTGAATGCTGGCGGTGCTTTCACTCTAGTGGTAGCAAGAGACGGAGTCTACAACCCACACAAGTGGCTCAGGTAGTGCAGCTTATCCAGGATGGCACATCAATGCGAGCTGTGGCAAGAAGGTTTGCTGTGTCTGTCAGCGTAGTGTCCAGAGCATGGAGGCGCTACCAGGAGACAGGCCAGTACATCAAGAGACGTGGAGGAGGCTGTAGGAGGGCAACAACCCAGCAGCAGGACCGCTACCTCCGCCTTTGTGCAAGGAGGAACAGGAGGAGCACTGCCAGAGCCCTGCAAAATGACATCCAGCAGGCCACAAATGTGCATGTGTCTGCTCAAACAGTCAGAAACAGAATCCATGAGGGTGATATGAGGGCCCGACGTCCACAGGAGGGGGTTGGGCTTACAGCCCAACACCGTGCAGGACGTTTGGCATTTGCCAGAGAACACCAAGATTGGCAAATTCGCCACTGGCGCCCTGTGCTCTTCACAGATGAAAGCAGGTTCACAGTGAGCACATGTGACAGACGTGACAGAGTCTGGTGACGCTGTGGAGAACGTTCTGCTGCCTGCAACATCCTCCAGCATGACCGGTTTGGCATTGGGTCAGTAATGGTGTGAGGTGGCATTTCTTTGGAGGGCCGCACAGCCCTCCATGTGCTCGCCAGAGGTAGCCTGACTGCCATTAGGTACCGAGATGAGATCCTCAGACCCCTTGTGAGACCATATGCTGGTGCGGTTGGCCCTGGGTTCCTCCTAATGCAAGACAATGCTAAACCTCATGTGGCTGGAGTGTGTCAGCAGTTCCTGCAAGACGAAGGCATTGATGCTATGGACTGGCCTGCCCGTTCCCCAGACCTGAATCCAATTGAGCACATCTGGGACATCATGTCTCGCTCTATCCACCAACGTCACGTTGCACCACAGACTGTCCAGGAGTTGGCAGATGCTTTAGTCCAGGTCTGGGAGGAGATCCCTCAGGAGACCGTCTGCCACCTCATCAGGAGCATGCACAGGCGTTGTAGGGAGGTCATACAGGCACGTGGAGGCCACACACACTACTGAGCCTCATTTTGACTTGTTTTAAGGACATTACATCAAAGTTGGATCAGCCTGTAGTGTGTTTTTCCACTTTAATTTTGAGTGTGACTCCAAATCCAGACCTCCATGGGTTGAAAAATTTGATTTAAATGTGTTAATTTTTGTGTGATTTTGTTGTCAGCACATTCAACTATGTAAAGAACAAAGTATTTCAGAAGAATATTTAATTAACTCAGATCTAGGATGTGTTATTTTTGTGTTCCCTTTATTTTTTTGAGCAGTGTATATAGTAGACACTCCCCAAATAGTGGATATTTGTAATAACCCCTGCACTACCACAGTCCAAGTCCTGCAAGTCCACAGACTATCAGGGTGTCAGCTCTCTATCTTTGAAAGAAGTTGGATTAAAAAATAAACTGTGTTTTAATACCATGATGGAGGGGAGACACACAGAGCTGCTAGAGGTTTCTGACACGGCACAGGCACACTCTGTTTCAAGAAGCAGGAGTGGGCGGAGTCCACTTTCTCTGAAGCTGTGTGGGAGGAAACAGGAAGAAACAGCCCCGGGCTGATTTGCAGAGGGTGCAGTGGCAGAGGCTTTACTAACAGGAAAGGTGTAGTGGGCGTTTACAAACTGGCTTGAACTGGAGGCGCACAGAATTATGGGAATTGTTTTGGTCTAGCTAATCCACTCCCACTACCAGGAACCTCAGGGATGTAAACAACAGGAGTTACTGGGAGCATGAAGTATGAATTGCAGAAGCAAAATTGCCTGACAGTTACAAGGTTAGAATCCATAGCAGATTGTATGATATTTAGATGATGTTTTAAGATTTTTTTAGATTCCCACAGAACCCCTTTAAAGCTATATACACTTTGGGGGAGCATTCCATAACTTCACAGTTTGGATAGTACAACAATGCTTTCAAACTGTGAAATCTGTGCATTAACAGATGCATGCCCTTGTAGTTAGACTCACATGTGCAAACCTAAATGCAGCAAGCAGTGTCTTTGAAGCATGATGGGATATGTAATTTTAATTAGAGATGAGCAAATTTTTAGAAAGTTCAATTCAGCTGCTTCGCCAAGTTTTACAAAACAATTTGCTTTTTGACGAATTACTTTGTCATGAAGCGCATTTTTCTGTAAGTAGCGGGTGCAATGACAGGGAGCTGCGATAGCACTGCCCCCCGTCATTGTACTCCTCAGATGCAGCGTTCATACATGATCGCAGCATCTGAGTGTAAAAACTGTGTAAAATTAACATAAAAAAAATTACATCAAACTTACCGCCTCTATTTGCTCGTGACGGGCCAGCTGCCGCCATCTTGCTTGAGGATCTGGAGCGAAATCTCGCACGGCGCGAGATGACGCCATCACACCGGCCGGCATGGTGACGTTATATGTCACCATGCACTGGATTTCGGCCGAGATCTTCAATCAAGATGGTGGCTGACGGCCCGTCGCGAGCAAATGGAGGAGCAAAGTATGAATTTTTTTGTTTATTACACTATTTCAGGTTAAATCGATTCGCAATCGCTAAAACGAAGCACGAGGAAATTCAGCTTCGAGGCAAATTGAATTTATCCTCATTAATGAAGTTTTAATGAAGCACTGTCAACTGCACCTCACACTTGTTAACGGGGAATAGTTATTTATTTTTTTATTTTTTTAATTCTTTATTGTTTTCTTAGACAGATGTATAAATTTCGTAACGTACAGTTTGCAAATAATAAATAATAAAAAGTGATTATACACAAGATTGATACAATTAACCCCATTACCCGCCCACCCCCCCTAATTCACTGTTGCGAGGTCCGACCATACCTTTGTTGATACTTTTATTTCAGTTACCAATACTACAAATGACCGGGGATTAAGGGGCGGAGATCCTACTGTACCTATTCTAGCTACGCTTTAATTTTCTTGCTATTCTACCATAGACATTGATAGTGTGCATCAGGGCCAGCCACTCGGAAAAACTAGGGCTATTATTAATGCCCCAATATTTGACTATCAGGGCCTTTGCGGCCGTAAAACCCTCCAAGCAAATTCGTATCTGGTGAGACGTTAAATCACTAGGGGAGAAGAAACACAGTATTGCCTGCATAAAGCAACGGTCCAGTTGGACATTGTGTCTTCTAGATAGTCCCTCATAGATACAGGACCAAAAACGACTTATTTCTGGGCACTTCCATAGTATGTGACTCAGATCGGCATTTTCTGCCGAACACTTCCAACACTCATCCTTTTTTTCTTTATATATTTTGGCGAGGAAGGCGGGGGAGTAGTATAGGCGATGTACAATCTTGAACTGGATCAGTCTATATTTCTGGGAGATCGATACTTTTTTTTATATTTTTGTATACTATATCCCAATCCAAGATACTCCCATCGCCTAGTTCGGCTTCCCAGCTTCCCTCGCTTTTAAATGTTATTATTTTACAGAGAGAGTCCCGAAGTCTGTGATATATTTGGGAAAGTGTGAGTTGTGTATCCTTAAATTTAAAACAATAATCCAAAAAGGAGTTTGCCCTAATAGTCAAAAGGCATTTATCCTGAGTGCTCATAAATGTGTGACTGATTTGTGCATATCTATACCTATCTAAAAAAGTGGCAGTTGTGCCTTTTATTAATTTATCTAAGGGGATAATATTGCCATGTGATGAAATGTGAGTTAAACGATTGATACCGCGTGAATTCCAATATTTGTAATCTGCAATTAACATAAATTCATTTAAATTATGATTGTGCCAAAGTGGAGTAAAGTGAGTGGGATATGTTACGCCTAGTATCTTTTTAATTTTATTCCAGACCATTTAACGTATCACTAATTAGACACTGTTTTTTCCTTTTCCCCGGGTGACCGGTCTCCAAAATAGAAAAAATATCACCATACGGCCCCTGAAAGTCCTTTGACAGGATACTTAACAACAGGGCAGGTTGGTGATCCCCCCCCCCCGTCCCACCCACCACATTATCTGAGCTGCAATATAATATCCCTGAAGGAAGGGGAGGGAGAGACCACCATCTCGCTCAGAGAGCAAAATATATTTTTGTTTGATCCTAACCCTACCCCTCCCCCAGATTAACTCATTCAGCAGTCTCTCCAACAGACCAAAGAATGAGTCGTCGATCCATATCGGACACGCAGTCAGAGGGTATAGAGCGATGGGGAGGATCACCATCCTGACTAATGCGATCCTTTCCGCCTGTGACAGAGGCACCTTCTGCCAAGTGCGGATCTTCTCCCTCACCTTGTTGATCATAGGGGTAATTTTTAAATGATTGTATCTAGTCAAATCCGCGCTAATTCTAATACCCAGATATCGAATAGTGTCTGTGGGTTCAAGTGACCTAATACCTAGAGGGCCATCAGGAGGTGATTGAAACAAGGGGGAGAAGTTCAGACTTATCCCAGGTTACTTTATATCCCGATAGTGAGCCATATTCTTCCAAGATGTTCATAACAGAAAGAACTGCCTTCCATCCTTGTTTCAAAAAGACTATAATATCGTCCAAATAAAGACTAATTTTATCTTCCTCTTCTCTCCCTCCGAAGCCAATAATCTTATTAGACTGTCGGATTCTGCATGCGAGGGGCTCTAAGGCCAGGGCGAAGATCAGAGATGAAAGAGGGCAGCCCTGCCGAGTGCCTCGCTGTAAGGGGAACTGTTCGGAATCAATCCCGTTAATCTTAACGCTAGCGGTAGATCCATAATAGAGCAATTGCACCCATTTAATAAAGTGTTCACCCAGGTTCATTCTGTCCATAGTTCCCCACAGAAAGGACCACTCCACCCTGTCAAAAGCCTTCTCAGCATCCAAGGACAGGATGGAGCGGTCTTCCCCGTCCCCAATATAAATGTTAAGGAAGGCTCTACGGATGTTAGATTGTATGTTTCGTTTTGGAATAAACCCCGTCTGATCCGGATGGATCAGACAGTGAATAACTCCCCTCAACCTATTAGCAAGCAATTTGGCTAATATCTTGTAGTCGGTATTGAGTAATGAGATTGGGCGATACGACCCAATTTCAGTCTTATCTTTATCCTTTTTCAAAATCAGAGAAATGGAAGCCTCCCTCAAAGAAGGAGGGAGTAGACCACTCCTCCAAGATTCATTAAGTATTTGAAGAAGGAAGTGCAGTATAACTTTGCGATATGCTCTATAAAGTTAGAAGGGCAGGCCGTCTCTGCCTGGAGCCGTATTGCCTTTTATGCTATTGACGGCAATCTCCAGCTCATCGAGAGTAATTGGTGAATTTAATCTGGAACAGTCTTGATCGTAGAGGCGAGGGAGCACCACCCTGTCTAAAAAGAGAGATAGGGCTCCATCACCCTCCCCGAGGTCCGACTGATATAGTTTTGTAAAATGTTCTATAAAATCTGATTTAATATTTAAATGATTGTTAGTTAATGCGCTGGAGGGCAGTTTAATTTGCTTTATTGGGGTTTGACTCTTTTGGTTAGCAATTACAGATGCCAGCATTTTACCTGTTTTACCTTTTTCAAAAAAGGCTTGCTGACCCGCAAAGAAGGACTTATGTTGCGCTTTTTCATATAGATCCCCAACCCTCGCAACCAGTTCCTTTTCAGTATTAGCATATTCTGCCTTTTTTCTGCTAATCCTCATACAGTATAACCCTCGTATCATAGCCTTCAGGGAATCCCACACATAATGTACATGTGTAGATCCGTAGTTTAGTGCCCAAAACTCTGAGATGTCATTTCCGACCCTTTCTTGTTCACCAACCACATGGATCCACTTTGGGTTTAACCTAAAAGGTTTTCTACCGTCTGAAGGCACGGAGTCAACTGTCGACAACAATATTGGGGTGTGGTCAGAGATACCATGGTGGCTCGTATTTCATTTTTTGGATCCTTTCCAGGAATTCTGAACTCGCCAAGGATAGTTCTATTCTAGACATATACAAACTAAGAAGACAGGTTGGCATTAGCAGGAGGTGCTTCAAACCCACATGCAGTTGTGCATATATATAGGGGAGCAAATCCTGCACTTGTGGCCCGTTGCTAATGGCAATCCCCAGCAAAATGCATACAATGGAGGATGCCCGCGGCGAACCACAAGTACCACAATAGACATCCTACACAAGGTAACAAGTGCGGATGTAATAATTAATATAACAATATAACAAAACAATAACAAACACAGGTGCACTCTGCAGAATCACTAAATCCTCAAACTGATTTTAAAATTGAGAGATTAGTCAACATGTCCTACGGTGTAGAACATGTCTAAGCCCGGACACCACGACAAGGTTTCTCAAGTAGCCCGGGACCCTACACTCTCCTACCTGAGCCGTATGGGCGATACCAGGAGCCAGTGGGCAAATTACAGGAGCATAAGGCCGACTCACAAACAACTCACCAGTTACCTCCAGCATGTGGCCATGCTTGCAATGGGAGGAGGGAGGAGTCTGTGAGTCCCACTCAAGACTTGCTGATATGTCCCAGGCCTCACAGGTGCACCTAAATGTGGCCTGTAGATGGAAAACAGGCACATTTAAATAGGAGTTTATACACCTCCAGAAATCTATATATACAAACTAAGAAGACAGGTTGGCATTAGCAGGAGGTGCTTCAAACCCACATGCAGTTGTGCATATATATAGGGGAGCAAATCCTGCACTTGTGGCCCGTTGCTAATGGCAATCCCCAGCAAAATGCATACAATGGAGGATGCCCGCGGCGAACCACAAGTACCACAATAGACATCCTACACAAGGTAACAAGTGCGGATGTAATAATTAATATAACAATATAAAAAAACAATAACAAACACAGGTGCACTCTGCAGAATCACTAAATCCTCAAACTGATTTTAAAATTGAGAGAATAGTCAACATGTCCTACGGTGTAGAACATGTCTAAGCCCGGACACCACGACAAGGTTTCTCAAGTAGCCCGGGACCCTATTATGTCCCAGGCCTCACAGGTGCACCTAAATGTGGCCTGTAGATGGAAAACAGGCACATTTAAATAGGAGTTTATACACCTCCAGAAATCTATATATACAAACTAAGAAGACAGGTTGGCATTAGCAGGAGGTGCTTCAAACCCACATGCAGTTGTGCATATATATAGGGGAGCAAATCTAAAAACGGGTGAGTTGTTTGTGAGTCGGCCTTATGCTCCTGTAATTTGCCCACTGGCTCCTGGTATTGCCCATACGGCTCAGGTAGGAGAGTGTAGGGTCCCGGGCTACTTGAGAAACCTTGTCGTGGTGTCCGGGCTTAGACATGTTCTACACCGTAGGACATGTTGACTAATCTCTCAATTTTAAAATCAGTTTGAGGATTTAGTGATTCTGCAGAGTGCACCTGTGTTTGTTATTGTTTTGTTATATTGCTATTCTAGACATAGCCTTGCAAGGTCTGCTAAAACAGGAGAAGGCGATTTTTTTTCCATACAAATACTGCCACACATCCATGAGGCCCATCTCCTGGCAGATCCTGCTAAGGATCGTGGGCTGAGCATTAAGTCTCCCCCCTCCACTAAGCGCAGATACTCTATCCTTATTGTCCATAACTGCATTGAAGTCTCCCAGCACTAATATAGGACACACATCCCTCTTACATACATATTCCGCGAGCTTCCTCAAAACTTCAGACGAGAAGGGAGGTGGGATATATACAAACGCAAGTACGCATACCAGTCCCATCCATCGGCCATATAAAAATACAAATCTTCCCTCCTTGTCAATCCATTGATCATATGGATCATAATCTACATTTCTATGGATGTAGACACTTACTTCACACGCATAGGCCGAGTAGTGGGAGTGGTACTCATACTGCGACCAAGGTTTTCACATATAATACAGTTTTTCAGCAGTTAAATGCGTCTCAAGTAAACCCACAATGGCAGGTAAATGTTTAGAGATAATATCATAGACCACCCTCCGTTTAAACTTGTCCGCCAGTCCGCGGACATTCCATGTCAAAATACGTGGCATTTATCCAATAATAGTGGATGGTCAAGATTATACGCTCCCTTCCCCGGTTCTACATCGGGTCCCGCAACAGTGAAAAACCCCCCTCACCCCCCCTTCCCATGGTGCATGAGGTAATAAGGTCCCATGCTCCTCTTACACATCACCTAGGCCTCCTCCCCCCACACACCCCCCTCTCCCAGCCACTTCGAACATTTTCTTTCAAACTATGTATACTGTGAAAAAAAAACTAAAAAGTGAAATAGAAATAAAACAAATGAAAAATAAAAAGTAGTTAGACACAAGAGAAGCCAGACGACTAAGATTCTCATAACCCCCTGGCATACAGCCAGACAGAGGCTTCCTCGGTGCTGGGGAAGAAAATGACTGAGTCCTTATATACTATTCTTAGTTTAACCGGGTACATCATCGAGTATTTAACGTTGGCGTTAATAAGACGTTTCTTAATATCCCCGAATTGCCTTCTTTTAAATTGAGTAGAGAAGGAGTAGTCAGGGTAAATCGAGATTTTATTTCCATTATACACAAGATCACCAAGTTCTCTTTTTCGCCTCAATACTTTATCCCGATCACTGGTACACTAAATTTTAGCAAGGAAACTGTGTGGGGGACCGCCAACAGGCGGTTTCTTATTAGGGACTCTGTGTGCCCGTTCCACCATAAACCGTGATGAAAAGAATTCTGGGCCCAAATAGTCCATCAGCCATTTCTTAATGAATCCCCCTGGGTCGTCTTTTTCTGATCCTTCAGGAAAACCTATTAACCGGATATTTCCTCTGCGCAATCTATCCTCTAAATCAGTTAATTTTTCCCTAAGGGCCTTGTGTTCTAAATCAATCCTCTCAATTTTCTTGCCCAGTGAGGAAACTTCATTTTTAGTGTCGATTAGGGATAATTCCGTTTCATGGGCCCTGGAGCGAACTTTATCCATATCATCCCTAATAAGAGAGATGTCAGATTGCATTGAAGACATGGTAGTTGTCAGTGTTCCTAAGACTTGATTAGTGATTTTGAAAGTCTCCAAGATATCTCCCAATTTTTGCTCAATTGTTTCCATACGCATATGTATCCGGTTATCCATAGCCTCCTTTCCGCTATTGTCGGTGGGCTGTAAAGTATTTCTGGGCCCTTCCTTCTCCTCTGGGCGGGCGAGGGGTTTAAGTGTGCCTCTTGTTTTTGTGGGGGAGGATCTTAAATACCTCCATATGTTAGGTTTAGGGCTTTTATTTTCTGAGCCTTTAGGAGACGTATTGCCCAGAGATTTCCTATTTTGTGTTTTGGGGGCCATATTCCAGCTTTTAGCTGACAAAATGATCAATCACATGGGAGGATAACCCCCAAATACAGTTCTACGTGAAACGTAAAAATCCCCCCTAGACCCACGGGTCATTCAGGGTGACACTTAACACATATATAGGTGGTCCCTTCCACCTAAGTCGAGGAAGTTTCAGAATGCATGCAAGCAATTTCTTTATAGTACCAATTATTAAAAAATATTCAGCTTGTTAATATTGTTAGTAAGCTAGCCAGTGTACCCCGCAAATGATGGCATATTTGGCCTAAAGTTCAGTTAGTAGCAATATTAATGTTAATGGTACAGTTAAACAGGTGGCTTCACCAAACTTGCCCGTCCTGGAGTCAGTCGGTCGATAAATCAGAATTAGCAGAGCGGTTCCAGATCGCAAGAGATCAATGTAGTTCCCTTCACCAAGGTATCTGTGGCCTGCTGCTTACAAAGGCTGCACAGGGGTTGCCCGGCTTGCGTCCCGATCATATAGAGCGGCAGAGTAGCGTCGGCATTCCCAAAGGCTGCACATCGTCTGCATGTGACGCACCGGATTGAAGTTCCCTTGGAGGTTCATGCGCCGCATGGGCTGCCTGCGATGCCCTCTCACACCCAACAGTACACCCCGTCCAACGCCACGGATCCCCCTCAGCTTGTCCCGGTCGTCGGGCAAAGATAACTTCAAGAGCCGGTCCGGGAGCGCCACTAGACGGTACCTATGTTCGAATCGCACCGCGCACCTTCCGGAACCACCATGGAGCAATCAGTCAGCAAGGGGAAGAGGGAGCGGCTCAAGGTAGCGGGGGGCCGGAGCCCGCAGCACGTCCTACGTCATGCTGCACGTCGTTAATGGGGAATAGTTAATATTTTGCTTTATGCTATCTCCATGAGATTATATATGAAAGACACATAAAAACACATTAGAATGAATTGAATTGGACAAAGATAAATTTTAGCCTTCATCTAAGATTAAAATGTGCAAAAATCTTTTACATGATAAAAGCTGTCTTCTGACATGTAACTAAAATTGCAGTTCAGCAAATATGCTTTTCATCAGCTCTCATAGAACTCAACTTAAATCAATTATCTTTTTATAGCAACATATAACTTTCTAAGGCTACTTTCACACTAGCGTTTTTCTTTTCCGGCGCTGAGTTCCGTCCTAGGGGCTCAAATCCGGAAAAGAACTGATCAGTTTTATCCCCATGCATTCTGAATGGAGAGTCAGTCCTTCAGGATGCATCAGGATGTCTTCAGTTCAGTCTTTTTGACTGATCAGGCTTTTCAGAAAAACGTAGCATGCAGTATTTTTACCTCCGGCCAAAAAGCCTGAACACTTTGACTGAACGCCGGATCAGGCCTTTTTCCCATTGACTTGCATTAACGCCGGATCTGGCACTGTGTGTTCAGTCAAAACGGATCCGGCTTTTGCATGTTAAACCCGAAAAATGTGAAAAAAAAGTTAAAGTCCATAAATGGCGGATCCGTTTTTTCCAATGCATTTTTTCATTGTGATCAAAATCCTGATCAGGATTCAAATGTAATCCGTTTTCACACGTTTTTCCGGATCCGACGGGCAGTTCAGGTGTCGGAATTGAACGCCGGATTAAAACAACGCTAGTGTGAAAGTAGCCTAAGATGCTGTAAACATCATTCACTAGGAATGAATGACAGCACTCTACAAATTTAAAAACTGTGATTAAAATCAAGTACTCTTTTAAGGTACTTAAGGCCTATATTGTAAAATACCAACAGTTGTCAGTGATTTGTGAAGTGATTAGAGCTTTGTGCAATTTAAAATTCACCAATTTTTACAGCTCAGTGAGTTCTGAATTAGAATTTCATCCAAGCTCTCATGTGCATGGTTGTTATATTATGAGGATAAATGATGTGATCTTCACAAAGTAATGCTTATTCAACACCAATTCAGGATGATGATGAACATACTACATAATAAACTGTTTCAAGGCAGCAGTTAAAATGCTAGTAGGTAGTGCATCCTATAATCTATCATTAGAGATGAGTCAATTTCTCGAAATTTGTTACGGATTCAACTCTATCGATTTGGTCGTCAGATGTTTTTGGTTCTAATAAATAAGACCCAAAAAGAAACTGCCCTAAAAAGTGGTGTATGACATTCTAAGCACAGTATCCAACCAATTTCCCGCTCTTTCATACCAAGAAAGCATTAGCAATGTTGAAGTAAGAGGAACATATATGACCATGCATGGGTAAAAAGATGGTAACCAGTTGTAACAAATACCTTGTTTAAAAAATACTGGCCTTGTCAGATTTTTTATGCTTTTTAAAAACAGTCCAAAAATAATCCCTTTTTGGGAGCAGATACACATAACTGCTGGTGTTTATACGTGTACACAAACAGTGGTATCTTAAGTAGTGATGAGCAGCAGAGGCTATATTCGAATTCGCGATATTTCACAAATATTTTGTCGAATATTCGTCATATATTCATGAATTTCGAGAATTCAAGATTATTTTATTGAATGCGAAAAATCGCATAATGAGAATTCGTAACGCGAAATAGAGGCGTGGGTCCCTTTGGTTACATTTTTCAAGCTGCTAGAAGTTTCATGAGTTACTCCTGAGACTGGAGAAAATGGTTGACACGGCAGAACATTACAATAGCTTTATATGCAGATAGAGTCAAGTGCTCCAATATATTTGCGATTGCGCTAATCGGCAGTGATTAGAATATTTTTCGCACTACGTGCAACTTCACATTTTAGCAGGTCTGACTACAGATTACTGATTGGTGCACTAAGTATTGTTGTGACATTGCTTCCTTCTCATTGGCCCACAAGCAAGAAGCAGAGAGGAATCATGTGTTCAAATGGAAAAAAATGCAGAATGTACGATATAACGAATATATAGCACTATATTCTAAATATTCGAATATTCCTGCTCAACACTAATCTTAAGAAGAAGTGGCTTTTTAACAAGTGGTCCAAAATTAACTTTATTTGTGGACATATGCCTACTGGTGCTTATAGACATGGTATCAGCAGAAGCACGTGTGGTTAAAAATGGTCCCTTTTTAACTTTCTTTTTATTTCATTTGACAAATATGCACAAACAAAATAAGTCAGACTAGCCAGTTGCTGTCCCTTTCAGACATCAGAATGCATGATCTCAATCATTAGTTGCATAAATTGACATACCCAAAACTAAGGCCTATTGCACACGGACGTTTTTTTTCCCCGTTTACTGGACGTTTTTTGCGTTCCGTATACGGTCCGTATACGGAACCATTCATTTCAATGGGTCCGCAAAAAAAACGGAATGTACTCCGTATGCATTCCGTTTCCGTATTTCCGTTTTTCCGTTCCGTTTTAACATGGAACATGTCCTATTATTGCCCGCAAATCACAGTCCGTGGCTCCATTCAAGTCAATGGGTCCGCAAAAAAACGGAACACATACGGAAATGCATCCGTATGTCTTCCGTTTCCGTTCCGTTTTTTGCTGAACCATCTATTGAAAATGTTATGCCCAGCCCAATTTCATCTATGTAATTACTGTATACTGTATATGCCATACGGAAAAACGGAACGGAAATACGGAACAGAAACGGAAACACAACGGAAACAAAAAACGGAACAACGGATCCGTGAAAAACGGATCGCAAAACACTGAAAAAGCCATACGGTCGTGTGCAATAGGCCTAATACAGAAAAAAAACAAAAAACAGACCTCCCCAACCCAATATCCTTCCTGCCACCCACTCCTATTGGTCCATGCGCTGCCCATCCTGCCATCCCCTTTAACCTGTTGGGGACATATGACATACCGGTACATCATGATTTCCTGGTACTTAAGGACACATGACATACTGGGTGCCTGCTGAAATCAATTGGTACAAAATAGTACCAATCTAACCGTCACCTCATCCCGCCAAAAATTAGCCCCTACCTAAGACAATGGCCCAAAAAAAATAAAAAATATGGCTCAGAATATGGAGACACTAAAACATAATTTTTTTTTGTTTTAAAAAAAGCTGTTATTGTGTAAAACTTAAGTAAATAAAAAAAGTATACATATTAGGTATCGCCGCGTCCGTAATAACCTGCTCTATAAAAATATCACATGACCTAACCCCTCAGGTGAATAGCGTAAAAAAGTAAACGGTGTAAAAAAAACATTATTTGTCACCTTACATGACAAATAATAAGTCATATGCACCCCAAAATAGTGCCAATCAAACCATCATCTCATCCCGCAAAAATCATACCCTACCCAAGATAATCGCCCAAAAACTGAAAAAACTATGGCGCTCAGACTATGGAGACACTAAAACATGATTTTTTGTTTGTTTACTTAAATAAAATAAAAAAGTATACATATTAGGTATAGCCGAGTCCGTAATAACCTGCTCTATAAAAATATCACATGACCTAACCACTCAGGTGAATACTGTAAAAAAATAAAAAATAAAAACGGTGTAAAAAGAGCCATTTTTTGTCACGTTACATCACAAAAAGTGTAATAGCAAGCGATCAATAAGTCATACGCACCCCAAAATAGTGCCAATCAAACAGTCATCTCGTCCCGAAAAAAATTTGCCCCTACACAAAACAGTCGCCCAAAAAATTAATAAAACTATGGCTTTTAGAATGTGGAGACACTAAAGAATCATTTAAAAAAAAATAATGCTTTGTTATGTAAAACTGAAACAATCATATTTGGTATTGTCGCGTCCGTGACAACCTTCTCTATAAAAATACCACATGATCTAACCTGTCAGATGAATGTTGTAAACAGTGATGTCAGTTCGCAGTGTTCGCCAACGAACGGTGCCAAAAGAGCTATTTCTTGTTACCTTGCCTCACAAAAAGTGTAATATAGAGCAACCAAAAATCATATGTACCCTAAAATAGTACCAACAAAACTGCCACCCTATCCCGTAGTTGGGGACATGGTGTAAAAAAACCAGTCCAGCAAAATCTGCCTTCCAAAAACTGTATGGCATTCCTTTCCTTCTGCGCCCTGCCGTGTGCCCGTACAGCAATTTACGACCACATATGGGGTGTTTCTATAAACTACAGAATCAGAGCCATAAATATTGTGTTTTTTTTTGGCTGTTAACCTTTGCTTTGTAACTGGGAAAAAAAATTAAAATGGAAAATCTGCCAAAAAAGTGAAATGTTGAAATTTTGTCTCAATGTTCCATTTATTCTTGTGGAACACCAAAAGGGTTAACAAAATTTATAAAATCAGTTTTGTATACCTTGAGGGATGTAGTTTCTAAAATGGGGTCACTTTTTTGGAGTTTCTACTCTAGGGGTGCATCAGGGGGGCTTCAAATGGGACATGGTGTCAAAAAACCAGTCCAGCAAAATCTGCCTTCCAAAAACCGTATGGCATTCTTTTCCTTCTGTGCCCTGCCGTGTGCCCGTACAGCAGTTTGCAACCACATATGGGGTGTTTCTGTAAACTACAGAATCAGGGCCATAAATATTGAGTTTTGTTTGGCTGTTAACCCTTGCTTTGTAACTGGAAAAAAAAATATAAAAATGGAAAATCTGCCAAAAAAAGTGAAATCTTGAAATGTTATCTCAATTTTCCATTAATTTTCCACAAAGGGTTAACAAAGTTTTTAAAATCAGTTTTGAATACCTTGAGGGTGTAGTTTCTAGAATGAGGTCATTTTTGGGTTGTTTATATTATGTAAGCCTCACAAAGTGACTTCAGATCTGAACTGGTCCTTAAAAAGTGGGTTAAACAGATTTGCTTCTAAACTTCTAAACCTTGTAACATCCCCAAAAAATAAAATGTCATTCCCAAAATGATCCAAACATGAAGTAGACATATGGGGAATGTAAAGTAATAACTATTTTTGTAGGTATTACTATGTATTATAGAAGTAGAGAAATTGAAACTTTGAAATTTGCTAATTTTTCTAAATCTTTGGTAAATTTGGTATTTTTTTATAAATTAAAAATTATTATTTTTTTACTCCATGTTACCAGTGTCATGAAGTACAATATGTGATGGAAAAAAAATCTCAGAATAGCCTGGATAAGTCAAAGCGTTTTAAAGTTATCACCACATAAAGTGACACTGGTCAGATTTGTAAAAAATGGCCTGGTCCTTAAGGTGAAAATGAGCCCGGTCCTTAAGGGGTTCAAGATTTTTTTTCTTCTTTTAGCCCTAAAGACCATTAAAAATCGCCTCTAACGGATATTAACAGTTAGCTCCATTCCCATTACTGAACTCTCAGCGCCTCCAAACTACCACTAATGTCAGCTTTTAAGTACCATTCTGCAAATTTAAATGGCGTTACTAATAATTCAATATCTTCCCTGGTGTGATAAGCTAAGATAATTTTTTTCCATTTTCGGAAGAAGGGAACTGTTTTAGTGACCTTATGCTGCAAAGCATCTGTTCTGTCATGATGCATATGCAGTATAGAACCAGTTGGTTCCTAACTTCATTCATCAAGGGAAGTTCAAACTGCAAACAATACTGTGGAAGATTCTGCTTAGCAACCAAAAAGTGCCGCCACCACAATAAGAGGAGCTGAATAAAGGGACCAGAATAAGGAGCTGAATAAAACAACAATACCTGGGAAAGCAGAGGTAATGTAACATTCCACGTGTCTTCAATGTACGATAGAACATCATGCCAAAAGGTAGATATCCTTGGGCACTGAGAGATACAATGGAAGAGATCTGCTGCCGAAAAAGAGCATTTAGGACATGCCACCAATCTATCCAGAGCTGCTGGATGTGGTGGAATATGAAAGGCAAATACTGCCCGATGTATAAATTGGAAATCTGATTCAAGCCATTGTTCATTAGTGACCACTTTCCTGACTCTAATAAGCCACTCAGAGATCTTTTTCAGCAAGACAGCATCCTTCAGGATCTTGCTTCAGGACTTGAAGGCTGTGAGTGAAGTAGCCTCCAATATGTGAGACCAAAGGCCCCTGTATAGTATTGTAATGGAGCGCTTCAACGGGCCACATGAGACTGGTCCATCAAATGGAACCTACAATAAACTTTGATCTGAACATATGGTAGGTGACTATACATAGGGATCTGATATTTTTGGTGTAGCTCAGCCAAAGAGAGCCAGTGGTATTCCTCTAAATGTCACAGATCTTTCAGAGTAGCTATAACTTCCTCCTTCCATTTAGTGAACAGCCAGTTGGTATCACCCTGGGAGAACCCCGGATTATGTCACAATTGCAGATGCTTAGAGATCTGAAAAGTTAACTTAAATCTGCAAAAGATTTCCTTCCATGCAGCTATGGTATATATTAAAAGTAGAAATTTCTTAATGTTAAGACGTTTCAGCACATGGACATACCTTCACCCTATAACAGAACCCGATCTGGCAGCTATTTTACATTCTATGTTTTGCCAGTGTAGGGAGAGGTTGCTTTGTGGAACATGGACAGGCTTTTAGGGACACCAAACGCTAGCTAATAGGGCCACAAAAGTCTTTTTAAGGAGTGGTATAGGTGTGCTATCGATAAGTGTGATATACTGAGGGGTGTGATATACTTATAATATACTTTCTAACATAGAAAGTATATTATAGTGCATTTGTATTGTGCAGCAGATGTGTGTGGTTCTGCTATGATACCGCAGCTATATTGAGGGAAAAGCACTATTGGAACAACCATTTGCAACGGGTGTGATATACCTGTTGCCCCCCCAAAAAACTGATTAAGGGGTGTGATATAGATGCTTCCACAAAATACTGATTGACGGCTACGATATACCTGATAGCCCAAATAAACAGGGTGGTGTGATATAACTGCTTCCTCAAAATAATGATTAAGGGGGTTTGATATACCAACTTCCACAAAATACTGATTAAGGGCTACAATATATAAACCTAAAAAGTCGTTCGACAAACAACAATTGAATGCCCAGTATATTAAAAAGGTATATTTTATTTCATAATAGTAAATAGTACATAATAATAGAAATATAAAGAATAACAAAAAAAGTGATGGATTTTAGAGAGTCAGCGGAAAAACTCCGGATGCCGCAGTCCCCCGGGCCTGTGTCTCTATGACCCACCACAAGATGGAACACATGTAGGGCATGTATTGGATACACAATGTGGTGATAGGACAGAAAAGTAGGGAATATAAATATACACCCAATGCGGTAATCTAGTCTGTAATCATCACCTAGATGCGTGGCTGCAGGATGAGACGTATGGATCCTAATATGTCACAGATGTAAACATGGACAAAAAATAGTATATAATAAATTGCGGAATGACCCTATATGATATTTTGTGTCATGAATTTGTTTTTCATTTATTTATGGAACATATATTAACTATGTGGTGGGAATATTGTAAGATTTTGGCAAGTTATGAGGTGAGTGGTGTATGTTGTCCCCCACCACGCGAAGAATGATGTATGGTATTGATATGGATATGGATAATAATGATTGATGTATGGTTTGATATGAATAACAAATGATGTATACTGTTAGGCACATCTCCGATGTGTATTGTATCTATATATCTAACTGTACACTGGCTGAGGTACTGCCTATTTATGATATCCACTTTTGTATTTGCATTTATAGTTATTCAAGTGTATTGTTTTATATGATCATGTCTCTCTCCGGACAATGAGAGCAATATATATATATGTACTCAGATGCATTTGAGTCGTCATGTGATACCCCCTATGTAGTCTTAGTCCTTTTTTCTGACCTTATTTTGTTCTGTATGGCTGATACAACGCTGTGCCTTGATGCGCTGTGCGCCGGGTCACGTGGGGACGCCGCTACGTTTCCTTGGGAGGCGGGCTGGAACGCATGGCTTGCGTTCCACCCCTCCTCCTGATGAATGCGGCGCTGCCATGTTTGACTCGGCGTGCATCATCGGGCAATAGCGTTCAATAGTAGGTACCAGCTGCTGCATTTTTTTTTATATCACGCCTGAGGCTACATGGGGGGTATAAATAGGAGCTTATGGCCACACTCACATTACCTCTTGACGAAGCTGAGGCGAAACGCGCGTCGGGGTCCTTTGCCTGTCCTGTGCCTGCTGTCTCTGCCCTCCACCATGTCTCAGGGTATGTTGTGATTTGTGATTTTTCATCTTACACTTCAGGTTGAGTCCCTCTGCTTACAGCTTTTTAGTTGATCTGATTTATGGGGTCTCATTCATTTTGAGTACCCTATATGGGCAATTTATTATATACTTATATTTTTTGTCCATGTTTACATCTGTGACATATTAGGATCCATACGTCTCATCCTGCAGCCACGCATCTAGGTGATGATTACAGACTAGATTACCGCATTGGGTGTATATTTATATTCCCTACTTTTCTGTCCTATCACCACATTGTGTATCCAATACATGCCCTACATGTGTTCCATCTTGTGGTGGGTCATAGAGACACAGGCCCGGGGGACTGCGGCATCCGGAGTTTTTACGCTGACTCTCTAAAATCCATCACTTTTTTTGTTATTCTTTATATTTCTATTATTATGTATGGGTGTTTTGCCCTCGACTATGAACATATAGATGAGGCCTTTTTCCTGTTTGGTTCTAAGAGCTACAATATGCCTACTTTCACAATATACTGATTAAGGGGTTCAATATATCTGTTTCCACCAAATATTGTTTGAGGCCTGCAATATACCTGCTTCCACAAAATACTGATTAAGGGGTTCGATATACCTGTTTCCATCAAATATTAATTGAGGCCTAAGATATACCTGCTTCCACAAAATACTGATTAAGGGGTTTGATATATCTGCTTCCATCAAATATGGATTGAGGCCTATGATATACCTGCTTCCACAAAATACTGATTAAGGTTTTTTTTATACCTTTTTCCACCAAATATTGATTGAGGGCTACGATATACCTGCTTCCATCAAATATTAATTAAGGCCTAAGATATACCTGCTTCCACAAAATACTGATTAAGGGGATTGATATACCTGCTTCCACCAAATATTGATTGAGGCCTGCGAGATACCAGCTTTCACAAAATACTGATTGAGATCCACGATATACCAGCTTCCAGAAAATGCTGATTAAGGAGTTTGATATACCTGCTTTCACCAAATATTGATTGAGGCGTCCGATATACCTGCTTCTACAAAATACTGATAAA
Organism: Bufo bufo; assembly: GCF_905171765.1. Lineage (NCBI taxonomy): Eukaryota > Metazoa > Chordata > Amphibia > Anura > Bufonidae > Bufo > Bufo bufo. Next base: position 438,610,544 of record NC_053392.1, on the reverse strand, counting down.
GGGGTTTGATATACGGATGTAGCAGGGTTAACACACATGCTTTATGAGACATGTTATCTAAACTAAATGCAACTAAATGCGTTAAGCAATTGCTTTTTAATGGCTCATGTTTCAAGATAACACGATGAGTTAAGAAATTTGAGTTAAGAGTGTGTGTGTTACCCGTGCTACACCTGTACCTGTTTCAATCAAATATTGATTGAGGGATACGATATACCTGCTTCCACAAAATATTGATTAAGGGAATTGATATACCTGCTTCCACTAAATATTGATTGAGGTTTGCGAGATAACTACTTCCTCAAAATACTGATTAAGGGGTTTGATATACCTACTTCAACAAAATATTGATTAAGGGGTTTTATATACCTACTTTCACGAAATATTGATTGAGGCCTACGATATACCTGCTTCCACAAAATACTGATTAATAGGTTTGATATACCTGTTTACACAAAATACTGATTGAGGGCTTCGATATACCTGCTTCCAAAAAATACTGATTAAGAGGGTTCAATATACATGTTTCCACCAAATATTGATTGAGGCCTGCAATATACCTGCTTCAACAAAATACTGAATAAGGGGTTTAATATACCTGCTTCCACAAAATACTGATTGAGGGCTGTGATCTACCTGCTTCCAGAAAATACTGATTAAGGGATTTGATATTCCTTTTTCCACCTAATATTGATTGAGGGCTGCAATATGCCTGCTTCCACAAAATATTGATTAAGGGGATTAATATACCTGCTTCCACAAAATATTTATTGAGGCCTGCGATATACTTGCTTCCACAAAATACTGATTAAGGCCTCATGCACACGACCGTATTTTTTTGCGGTCCGCAAAACGGGGTTCCGTTTTCCCGTGATCCGTGACCGTTTTTTCGTCCGTGGGTCTTCCTTGATTTTTGGAGGATCCACGGACATGAAAAAAAAGTCGTTTTGGTGTCCGCCTGGCCGTGCGGAGCCAAACGGATCCGTCCTGAATTACAATGCAAGTCAATGGGGACGGATCCGTTCGACGTTGACACAATATGGTGCCATTTCAAATGGATCCGTCCCCATTGACTTTCAATGTAAAGTCTGGAGTCCCTTTTATACCATCGGATCAGAGTTTTCTCCAATCCGATGGTATATTTTAACTTGAAGCGTCCCCATCACCATGGGAACGCCTCTATGTTAGAATATACTGTCGGATTAGATCGTGAAACCTCATTTCTGACAGTATATTATAACACAGAGGCGTTCCCATGGTGATGGGGACGCTTCTAGTTAGAATATACTACAAACTGTGTACATGACTGCCCCCTGCTGCCTAGCAGCATCCGATCTCTTACAGGGGGCCGTGATCAGCACAATTAACCCCTCAGGTGCCGCACCTGAAGGGGTTAATTGTACTATCATATCCCCCTGTAAGAGATCAGGGCTGCCAGGCAGCAGGGGGCAGACCCCCCCCCCCTCCCCAGTTTGAATATCATTGGTGGCCAGTGCGGCCCCCCCCCTTCCTCCCTCTATTGTAATAATTCGTTGGTGGCACAGTGTGCGCCCCCCCCCTTCCTCCCTCTATTGTAATAAATCGTTGGTGGCACAGTGTGCGCCCCCCATCGGCCCCCCCTCCCTCTATAGCATTAACAACATTGGTGGCCAGTGTGCGGCCTCCCATCTCCCCCCGCCCCCCCCCGATCATTGGTGGCAGCGGGTTACTAGCAATAGTACAATAGTAAAAGATTCATACTTACCTGGGAGCTGCGATGTCTGTGTCCGGCCGGGAGCTCCTCCTACTGGTAAGTGACAGTTCATTTAGCAATGCGCCGCACAGACCTGTCACTTACCAGTAGGTGGAGCTCCCGGCCGGACACGAACATCGCAGCAGCAGCCAGCAGCAGGTAAGTATGAATCTTCTACTATTGTACTATTGCTAAGTAACCATGGCAACCAGGACTGTAGTAGCGTCCTGGTTGCCATGGTTACCGATCGGAGCCCCAGCGATTAAACTGGGACTCCGATCGGAACTCCGCTGCCACCAATGATGGGGGGGGGGGAGATGGGAGGCCGCACACTGGCCACCAATGTTGTTAATGCTATAGAGGGAGGGGGGGTCGATGGGGGGCGCACACTGTGCCACCAACGAATTATTACAATAGAGGGAGGGAGGGGGGGCGCACACTGTGCCACCAACAAATTATTACAATAGAGGGAGGGGGGGCCGCACTGGCCACCAACCTATTATTACAATAGAGGGGGGGGGGGCTGCACTGGCCACCAATGATATTCAAACTGGGGAGGGGGGGGGGGTCTGCCCCCTGCTGCCTGGCAGCCCTGATCTCTTACAGGGGGATATGATAGTACAATTAACCCTTTCAGGAGCCGCACCTGAAGGGGTTAATTGTGCTGATCACGGCCCCCTGTAAGAGATCGGGTGCTGCCAGGCAGCAGGGGGTAGTCTTGTACACAGTTTGTAGTGTATTCTAACTAGAAGCGTCCCCATCACCATGGGAACGCTTCTGTGTTAGAATATACTGTCGGATCTAAGTTTTCACGAAGTGAAAACTTAAATCTGAAAAAGCTTTTATGCAGACGGATCTTTGGATCCGTCTGTATGAAAGTAACCTACGGCCACGGATCACGGACACGGATGCCAATCTTGTGTGCATCCGTGTTCTTTCACGGACCCATTGACTTGAATGGGTCCGTGAACCGTTGTCCGTCAAAAAAATAGGACAGGTCATATTTTTTGGACGGACAGGATACACGGATCACGGTCTCGGCTGCAAAACGGTGCATTTTCCGATTTTTCCACGGACCCATTGAAAGTCAATGGATCCGCGAAAAAAAACGGAAAACGGCACAACGGCCACAGATGCACACAACGGTCGTGTGCATGAGGCCTAAGGGGTTTGATATATCTGCTTCCACAAAATATTGATTAAGGGGATTGATATTCCTGCTTTTACCAAATATTGATTGAGGCCTGCGAGATAACTGCTTTCACAAAATATTAATTGAGAGCTACGATATACCTGCTTCCACAAAATACTGATTTAGGGGTTTGATATACTTCCTTCCACCAAATATTGATTGAGGCCTGCAATATACCTGCTTCCACAAAATACTGATTAACCTCCCTGGTGGTATGATTATATCAGGAATTTTGTACCAAAAGTGGTACAATTTTTTGCATAAATATGTTATGGGCACAAATGACAGTAAAATGGCAGGCAAGGGGCACTGTACGGTCATCAAATGTCAGATCTGAGGTTATACAGTGTAATCCTCTCAGATTACAATGTATAACCTCTATTATGTGTGTTTATCACTTTTTATGTTTATATTTATTTGAATTTCCTGCCCAGTTCCGCTCCCATGCGCAGCTGCTGCTCGCAGGGAACGGAACCAGGAAGTCAAATGCCAGCCGGTGTTCTGCCAGATCTCTATGCCTTGCGAAAAGTCTATACCGGAAGTGACGCGGCTGCACAGGAATCAGCTGGAGGAGGGTGTGCGCGGCGCTGCGCAAGCGCACATCCACTGGCTTAGGAAAGAATCGTTGCAGCACCGCGATAGAAGTACTTTGTGCACCGCGCGTGCGCACTTAAGGGTATAGAGATTTTGCAGCGCAAAATGTTGCATCAGATCTCCCTACCCCTGAGTGCGCACGCGCGCACAAATCATCAGATCAAATCAGGATTACAACAGAGGATGTTGCCGACTGATATTCCATATATGGACAGATCCGTATGGATTTTTGTAGCTAGTGGCTCCATTATAAGGGGGAAGGTCAAAGGTGGCAAAAGACAAAGCAGATACCCTCGTTAGACTCAGATATGTGCCCCCTCACATATTGTTATTCTTGGCAGCAGTCCCTTTAACTGCCTGCTGCCAGCCGATGTGCCAGTACAGCACATTACATCACTCTGTTGATGATGGAGAGATGTTATGTGCAGATAGCCAGACATTGGACTTTAGGCTGAACAGTCCAGTTTCCTGTCTCTCAGTCCTCCTGGGCTGTGTATTGCAGCGAGTGCTCTGTGCGGCAGCACTATCCTCCAGCTGATTCCTCTGCGGCCGCGTCACTTCCAATGCGGCCGCGTCACTTCCGGTATAGACTTTTCGCAAGGTATGGATATCTGGCAGAACACAAGCGGAGGACATCGCCGGATCGCCAGCAGAAGGTGAAGGGACTCTGCAATGTTACCCCGAGCTTGACTCTGGGTTACTGCTCCTGGCAGCAAAAATTAACCCCGAGTCACGCTCGGGAATACCGCCAGGGAGGTTAAGAATAGATTTCAGCGGAGTGGTTACGAAATAGTCCCGAAAAATAGTGGGTCCCACTGGAACAACACTTAATGGGCAGACACCTACGGTCTCTACTTTTGGGAAGCCAAAATCCGACCTTCACTCCTCCCACCTAATACCCAATTTTACGAGCCACACTGAATGCTTGGAAATGGTCACTTTCTACACACTGCTCAATCCCTTTTCCCTCTCCTCTCCTACAGGTCAGTGATGTGATTAAAACGATCTCCCCTTATAGGTTGACTTCTACCCCAAGAGAGTTAAGGAGCTCATCTACCCCCATTATCTCTTTCCTGGGAAGCACTGGAGATATTACTAGTGCTTGCGACATGATAGAGATTCTAAAACCCCAGCCTAGTGGTTTAACCCTAATCACGTATCTTAGATTGTTCATGTCCCGCAATACAGGTGAGGGTGAACTCCTTCGCCCTTTGGTCTGGCTTGAAGCTTTGATTACCGATCCGAAACCGCCTAAAAAGCTTATATCGCAAATATACAACAGACTGAGATCAACTCCCTTAATAGTTAAACCAGCCTTCATCCGACATTGGGAAAAATATTTGGACAGAGACCTCCCCCTCTTCATGCTCCCAAAACTTTTTCTTTCTGCCCTTAAGTCATCTAGATGTGTTAGGATTCAGGAAAATAGCTAAAAACTCTTATCTAGATGGTACATAACCCCAGAGAAATCTTGCCTCATCTCTAAGGGCTCGTCGGATGTTTGCTGGAGGTGCCAGGGTGACAGAGGTTCCTTTTTCCACATCTGGTGGGACTGCCCCAAAATATATGAATGGTGGAGAATAGAGTTGAGCGGACACCTGGATGTTCGGGTTCGACGGGTTCGGCCGAACTTCGGAAAAAAGTTCGAGTTCGGAACCCGAACCCCATTGAAGTCAATGGGGAACCAAACTTTTGAGCACTAAAATGGCTGTAAAAATGTCATGGAAAGGGCTAGAGGGCTGCAAATAGCGTCAAATGTGGTTAAGACCATGACAAGTGCTCTGCAAACAAATGTGGATAGGAAAATGACTTTAAATAACATTAAATACGAAAAATAAAAATAATAATCTTGATCTAGGAGGACCAGGTCCATATGGAGTAGGTGGTTGAGGAGGCGGTGGATGTGACGGTGTAGGTGGAAGCGGCGGTAGAGGAGGAGGTAGCCTACACTGCTTTTTGGTTTTAAATTTTATTTTTAAAATTAGGGTACACCCCAAAACATTGGGAAATATAACCTATGATAACCCCCTCCAGTCATGCTAAACACACGTTCAGACAATACACTGGCTGCAGGGCAGGTCAGCACCTCCAAGGGGTAAAGGGCAAGCTCAGGCCATGTGCCCAATTTGGAGACCCAGAAGTTGCAGGTGCTGACCCCTGTCAGTCAGTTCGTGTAGGTGTGTGCACACTTATTGCCCCACCATGTCGCACGTCCCCGTGATGTTCACGATCCAATTTGATATCTGCTCTATAAACTTTCGATGTTCTTTTATGCGCCTACCATGGTGATCACGGGTGGCAGGGAATCAGGGTTCCAGGCCAGAGAGGGAGCGTGAGAAAGAGAGACCACATCCAAGGGAGGATTTATTTTTTCAAATTTAAAATTAGAGTTGAAATTTGGGAGAAATTATTAAAGCATAAAAGTGTGACAACTTTTCAAAGTTTAAGCATTGAATAAAAGGATGTGGTGCGCATTAATTACTGAATAATTTATTAAATTTTATTCCCTGTCACCTATGCATAGCGGGTGTTTATTCACGTCTAAAATTGTATAATGTCAACCCAAGAATGTAACAGAAAAATTATTGAAATTTATTAAGCTGTCAACTACAGTAGGTAGAGGAGGGGTATATTACACCCAAAAATTTGTGAATTTCACCAAAAATGGAACTGACAATTATTATAATTTTTTCGGGATACTAGGTATAGAAGTGGTACATCACACCCAAAAATTTGTTTATTTCGCCAGAAAATGTAACTGACAATTTTTTTTTTAACCTGTCTACTAGGTATAGCAGTGGTATTATACACCCAAAAATTTGTTAATTTCACCCGAAAAAGTAAATGACAATTTTTATTTTTATTGTTTAACCTGTCTACTAGGTATAGCAGTGGTACTATACACCCAAAAATGTGTTAATTTCACCATAAAATGTAACTGCCATTTTTTTTTTTTTTTTTACCGTTCCACTAGGTATAGCAGTGGTACTATACACACCAAAATTTGTGAATTTCACCCTAAAATGTAAATGACAATTTATTTTAATTTTTTACCAGTCTACTAGGTATAGCAGTGGAACTATACACCCAAAAATTGGTTAATGTAACCCGAAAAAGTAAATGACAATTTTTTTTTTGTTTAACCTGTCTACTAAGTATAGCAGTGGTACTATACACCCAAAAATTTGTTCATTTCACCATAAAATGTAACTGAAAATTTATTTTAATTTTTTAACCGGTCTACTAGCTATAGCAGTGGTACTATACACCCAAAAATTGGTGAATTTTACCCGAAAATGTAAATGACAAAGTAGTGAAATGATATAATATAAAACACGCACAAAAATAAAAAATTGAATTGTTGAGGTGGAGTTCAATATGGAGTAGAAGTTTGAGGAGGCGGTGGATGTAGCGGAGTAGGTGGAAGCGGCAGTGGAGGAGCACGAGATAGCCAACACAGGTTTTTGGTTTTAATTTAATTAGTTAAAAGAATCCAATGAGTCACAGACCGTGTCACCGAGTCCCTGCCAGGCTTCCTGCTCTGCGGCTCCCTGTAAGTCCGTCCGGGGGAAGGGGGGGGCATTATTAGCATAGCATGTAGTGGAGCTGTGCGTGTACAGGGTGCATGTAGCAGAGCAGGAAGTCTGGGGTGACAGTCTCTGACTCATTCGATTCGTTTTAACTAATAAACTCTCAGACGATTCTCTGAGTCCCTGCAATAACTATAATTACATCACAGTCTGCTCTAATGCATTCACTGCAGCAGAGCTGTGTTTGCCAGGAGCGAGTCCCTCTAAAAGTGATAGTGTCTGTCTTCTATGGCCCTGGTCCTTCCCTTCCTGCCTGCAAGCTGCACATTGATCTCTAAAAGCAGGCATTAGGGCAAGAAGAAATATACATTACTGTATGATGGCCACAATACTATTATACTGAGGAGGGGGGGCTTCAAAAATTGTTGTCCTGACTCCTTACAGTAGCGTCTCCTTGTGGCTGCCCCCATACTGTATAACGTCTCCTTGTGGCTGCCCCCATACAGTATAACGTCTCATTGTGGCTGCCCCCATACAGTACAACGTCTCCTTGTGACTGCCCCCATACAGTGTAACGTCTCCTTGTGGCTGCCCCCCATACAGTATAATATCTCCTTGTGGCTGCCCGCATACAGTATAACGTCTCCTTATGGCTGCCCCCCATACAGTATAACGGCTCCTTGTGTCTGCCCCCATACAGTATAATATCTCCTTGTGGCTGCCCCCATACAGTATAACGTCTCCTTGTGGCTGCCCCCATACAGTATAACGTCTCCTTGTGGCTGCCCCCATACAGTATAACGTCTCCTTGTGGCTGCCCCCATACAGTATAACGTCTCCTTGTGGCTGCCCCCATACAGTATAACGTCTCCTTGTGGCTGCCCCCCATACAGTATAATGTCTCCTTGTGGCTGCCCCCATACAGTATAATGTCTCCTTGTGGCTGCCCCCATACAGTATAATTTCTCCTTGTGGCTGCCCCCATACAGTGTAACGTCTCCTTGTGGCTGCCCCCATACAGTGTAACGTCTCCTTGTGGCTGCCCCCATACAGTGTAACGTCTCCTTGTGGCTGCCCCGTACAGTGTAACGTCTCCTTGTGGCTGCCCCCATACAGTATAATGTCTCCTTGTGGCTGCCCCCATACAGTGTAACGTCTCCTTGTGGCTGCACCGTACAGTGTAACGTCTCCTTGTGGCTGCCCCCATACAGTATAACGTCTCCTTGTGGCTGCCCCCATACAGTATAACGTCTCCTTGTGGCTGCCCCCATACAGTATAACGTCTTCTTGTGGCTGCCCCCATACAGTATAACGTCTCCTTGTGGCTGCCCCCATACAGTATAACGTCTTCTTGTGGCTGCCCCCATACAGTATAACGTCTCTTTGTGGCTGCCCCATACAGTATAATGTCTCCTTGTGACTGCCCCCATACAGTATAACGTCTCTTTGTGGCTGCCCCATACAGTATAATGTCTCCTTGGAATGTTATAGTTCTGTTTTTGGGCCTTTTGGTTGGTCAGTGGTCAGAAAATACATGTGTGTGTATTTTATTGTTAAAATTAGTATCGGTAATTGGTATCGGTGAGTACTTAAATAAAAGTATCGGTACTCGTACTCAGTCTTAAAAAAATGGTATCGGGACATCCCTACAAAACATCTTTAGTTCATTCAGGTTTGATGGCTTCCGAGCATAGACAGCTTTTTTCAAGTCACACCACAGATTTTCAATTATATTCAGGTCTGGAGACTGAGATGGCCATTCCAGAACGTTGTACTTGTTCCTCTGCATAAATGCCTTAGTGGATTTTGAGCAGTGTTTAGGGTCGTTGTCTTGTTGAAAGATCCAGCCCCAGCGCATCTTCAGCTTTGTCACTGATTCCTGGACATTGGTCTCCAGAATCTGCTGATACTGAGTGGAATCCATGCGTCCCTCAACTTTGACAAGATTCCCAGTCCCTGCACTGGCCACACAGCCCCACAGCATGATGGAACCACCACCATATTTTACTGTAGGTAGCAGGTGTTTTTCTTGGAATGCTGTGTTCTTTTACCTCCATGCATAACGCCCCTTGTTATGGCCAAATAACTCAATTTTCGTTTCATCAGTCCACAGCACCTTATTCCAAAATGAAGCTGGCTTGTCCAAAAATGCTTTAGCCCACCTCAAGAGGCACTTTTTGTGCTGTGGGTGGAGAAAAGGCTTCCTCTGCATCACTCTCGCATACAGCATCTCCTTGTGTAAAGTGCGCCGAATGGTTGAACGATGCACAGTGACTCCATCTGCAGCAAGATGATGTTGTAGGTCTTTGGTGCTGGTCTGTGGGTTTACTCTGACTGTTCTCACCATTCGTCGCTTCTGTTTATCCAAGATTTTTCTTGGTCTGCCACTTCGAGCCTTAACTTGAACTGAGCCTGTGGTCTTCCGTTTCCTCAATATGTTACTAACTGTGGAAACAAACAGCTGAAATCTCTGAGACAGCTTTCTGTATCCTTCCCCTAAACCATGATGGTGAACAATCTTTGTCTTCAGGTCATGAGAGTTGTTTTGAGACCCCCATGTTGCTACTCTTCAGAGAAAACTAAAAGAGGAGGGAAACTTACAATTGACCCCCTTAAATACTCTTTCTCATGATTGGATTCACCTGTGTATGTAGGTCAGGGGTCACTGAGCTTACCAAGCCAATTTGAGTTCCAATAATTAGTTCTAAAGGTTTTGGAAACAATAAAATGACAACAGTGCCCAAATTTATGCACCTGCCTAATTTTGTTTAAACAATTATAGCACACTTTCTGTAAATCCAATAAACTTAATTTCACTTCTCAAATATCACTGTGTGTGTCTCCTATATGATATATTTAACTGACATTTTTTATCGTAACAACCAACGATTTATACAGGAAAATCATGACGATTAACAAGGTTGCCCAAACTTTCGCATCCCACTGTATCTTTGCACAAAATGGCTGTATTTCAAATGGCTGTATTTCAAATCACATATCAAATCCCTGTATGTAGAGGGAGTATCTCACACAGTCTGAACAACTGTAGGCCTGAAGTAAATATATCTTTGCACAAGATTGCTGTATTTCAAATAGCTGAATTTTAAATGCCTGATTAAAACCCCTGTATGTAGAGGGGGTATCTCACAGGGCCTGAACCACTGTAGGCCTGAAGTAAATATATCTTTGCACAAAATGGCTGTATTTCAAATGGCTGTATTTCAAATCACATATCAAACTCCTGTATGTAGAGGGGGTATCTCACACGGTCTGAACCACTGTAGGCTTGAAGTAAATATATCTTTGCACAAAATGGCTGTATTTCAAATGCCTGATTCAAACCCCTGTATGTAGAGGGGGTATCTCACAGGGCCTGAACCACTGTAGGCCTGTAGTAAATATATCTTTGCACAAAATGGCTGTATTTCAAATGGATGAATTTTAAATGCCTGATTCAAACCCCTGTATGTAGAGGGGGTATCTCACAGGGCCTGAACCACTGTAGGCCTGAAGTAAATATATCTTTGCACAAAATGGCAGTATTTCAAATGCCTGATTCAAACCCCTGTATGTAGAGGGTGTATCTCACACGGTCTGAACCACTGTAGCCTTGAAGTAAATATATCTTTGCACAAAATGGCTGTATTTCAAATGGCTGAATTTTAAATGCCTATTTCAAACCCCTGTCTGTAGATAGGGTATCTCACAGGGCCTGAACCACTGTAGGCCTGAAGTAAATATTTCTTTGCCCAAAATGGCTGTATTTCAAATGCCTAATTCAAACCCCTGTATGTAGAGGGGGTATCTCACAGGGCCTGAACCACTGTAGGCCTGAAGTAAAAATACCTTTGCACAAAATGGCTGTATTTCAAATGGCTGTATTTCAAATGCCTGATACAAACCCCTGTAACACTGCTAATCCACCTTCTTTTACTGGGAGCTGAAGAACTTCTCTTCTTAACCTGGGAGTATCGCCTTTCCAAACAAATTCACCCATTAAACTATCCAACAACCTAAATAAAATTTTAGGCAACCACACTGGGGCATTTTGTACCACATACAGTATTTTTGGGAGAAAAATCATTTTTATTAAATTCACCCGGCCTTGAATTGACATTGGCAATTTTTTCCAGATGTGTATTTTGGTTCTAAGTTCTTTTATTAAAGGGAGTACATTTAGTTTTTCATAATCTAGTATATTTTTAGAAATCTGTATGCCTAAATATTTAAAACTCTCGTGATGCCCAAGCACATGCACCCTTGAGGCGTTCGGTGATACCCCTTTCCCTAATAACATCATATGAGATTTCCCCCAATTTATCTTTAAACCCGAAAAAAAAAAAAACTTGTCTATTATATCTATTACTCTATTAAACTCATCCCCGGTATTGTACAAAAACAATAAGATGTCGTCGGCATACATTATTAATTTCTCATTTCCGTCCCTATATTGAAACCCCTTACACTCCCCACTAGGGATGAGCGAACCCGAACTGTATAGTTCGGGTTCGTACCGAATTTTGGGGTGTCCGTGACACGGACCCGAACTTGAACATTTTCGTAAAAGCCCGGGTTCGGGTTCGGTGTTCGGCGCTTTCTTGGCGCTTTTTGAAAGGCTGCAAAGCAGCCAATCAACAAGCGTCATACTACTTGCCCCAAGAGGCCATCACAGCCTTGCCTACTATTGGCATGGCTGTGATTGGCCAGTGCAGCATGTGACCCAGCCTCTATATAAGCTTGGGTCACGTAGCGCTGCACGTCACTCTGCTGATTCAAGCATAGGGAGAGGTTGCTGCTGCGACGTTAGGGCGAGATTAGGCAGATTAACTCCTCCAAAAGACTTAATTCAGTGATCGATCTCCAGCTGTGGATCATTGAAGTGCTAATATTGAATCGCTCACTTTTTTTTAGGCTGCCCAGAGGGTTTTTATATCACTTTTTTCTGGGGTGATCGGCGGCCATTTTGTGGCTTGTGGTGCGCCAGCACAAGCTACCACCAAGTGCATTTAACCATCAATAGTGTGGTTATTTTTTGCTATATCCTACATCAGCTGCAGGCTGAGCCTGTGTCACCCAAGTGCATTTAACCATCAACAGTGTGGTTATTTTTTGGCCATTTACTACATCAGGTGCAGGCTGAGCCTGTGTCACTCAAGTGCATTTAACCATCAACAGTGTGGTTATTTTTTGGCCATATACTACATCAGGTGCAGGCTGAGCCTGTGTCACCCAAGTGCATTTAACCATCAACAGTGTGGTTATTTTTTGGCCATATACTACATCAGGTGCAGGCTGAGCCTGTGTCACCCAAGTGCATTTAACCATGAATAGTGTGGTTATTTTTTGGCCATATACTACATCAGGGGCAAGTTGAGCCTGTCACCCAGTGCCTAAAAAATAGACCTGACATTTATATTCCTCCAAATCAGTACTGTTTTAGCTGGTCAAGTTATTTGTAGTGACCGTAAAAGCACAGTTTTTGTTCTGGGTTGAAAAACTATTCCCAAATTTGCCATTCTCAAAATTAGTAGTTTCTGCTATATCAGGCCTACTTTAAATCTATCCCAAAAAGGATATCTTAGATTCAAGGTGCTGATAGTGTCATTCTGAAAAACTTAACACACACGCTACCGTGCAGATACAGGTCTAATTCTGTGATTAAAGGTATATCTGTCACACAGCGCGAAAAAAATAGGCCTCACATATTCAACCAAATCTGTACTGTTTTAGCTGGTCAAATTATTTGTAGTGACCGTAAAAGCACAGTTTTTGTTCTGGGTTGAAAAAGTATTCCCAAATTTGCCATTTTCAAAATTGTGGTGAACGGGAACAATGAGGAAAACATCTAATAAGGGACGCGGACGCGGACGTGGACATGGTCGTGGTGGTGTTAGTGGACCCTCTGGTGCTGGGAGAGGACGTGGCCGTTCTGCCACAGCCACACGTCCTAGTGTACCAACTACCTCAGGTCCCAGTAGCCGCCAGAATTTACAGCGATATTTGGTGGGGCCCAATGCCGTTCTAAGGATGGTAAGGCCTGAGCAGGTACAGGCATTAGTCAATTGGGTGGCCGACAGTGCATCCAGCACGTTCACATTATCTCCCACCCAGTCTTCTGCAGAAAGAGCACAGATGGCGCATGAAAACCAAGCCTATCAGTCTGTCACATCACCCCCATGCATATCAGGGAAACTGTCTGAGCCTTAAGTTATGCAGCAGTCTCTTATGCTGTTTGAAGACTCTGCTGCCAGGGTTTCCCAAGGGCATCCACCTAGCCCTTTCCCAGGGGTGAAAGAGATAGAATGCACAAACGCACAACCACTTATGTTTCCTGATGATGAGGACATGGGAATACCACCTCAGCACGTCTCTGATGATGACGAAACACAGGTGCCAACTGCTGCGTCTTTCTGCAGTGTGCAGACTGAACAGGAGGTCAGGGATCAAGACTGGGTGGAAGACGATGCAGGGGACGATGAGGTCCTAGACCCCACATGGAATGAAGGTCGTGCCACTGACTTTCACAGTTCAGAGGAAGAGGCAGTGGTGAAACCGAGCCAACAGCGTAGCAAAAGAGGGAGCAGTGGGCAAAATCAGAACACCCGCCGCCAAGAGACTCCGCCTGCTACTGACCGCCGCCATCTGGGACCGAGCACCCCAAAGGCAGCTTCAAGGAGTTCCCTGGCATGGCACTTCTTTAAACAATGTGCTGACGACAAGACCCGAGTGGTTTGCACGCTGTGCCATCAGAGCCTGAAGCGAGGCATTAACGTTCTGAACCTTAGCACAACCTGCATGACCAGGCACCTGCATGCAAAGCATGAACTGCAGTGGAGTAAACACCTTAAAAACAAAGAAGTCACTCAGGCTCCCCTGCTACCTCTTCTGCTGCTGCCGCCTCGGCCCCTTCTGCTGCTGCCACCGCCTCTGCCTCTTCCTCCGCCTTTGGAGGAACGTTGGCCCCTGCCGCCCAGCAAACATGGGATGTACAACCAACACCACCACCTGCGTCACCAAGCATCTCAACGATGTCACACGGCAGCGTTCAGCTCTCCATCTCACAAACATTTGAGAGAAAGCGTAAATTCCCACCTAGCCACCCTCGATCCCTGGCCCTGAATGCCAGCATTTCTAAACTACTGGCCTATGAAATGCTGTCATTTAGGCTGGTGGACACAGACAGCTTCAAACAGCTCATGTCGCTTGCTGTCCCACAGTATGTTGCTCCCAGCCGCCACTACTTCTCCAAGAGAGCCATGCCTTCCCTGCACAACCAAGTGTCCAATAAAATCAAGTGTGCACTGCGCAACGCCATCTGTGGCAAGGTCCACCTAACCACAGATACGTGGACCAGTAAGCACGGCCAGGGACGCTATATCTCCCTAACTGCACACTGGGTAAATGTAGTGGCGGCTGGGCCCCAGGCGGAGAGCTGTTTGGCGCACGTCCTTCCGCTGCCAAGGATCGCAGGGCAACATTCTTTGCCTCCTGTCTCCTCCTACTCAGCTTCCTCCTCCTCTTCTTCCACCTGCTCATCCAGTCAGCCACACACCTTCACCACCAACTTCAGCACAGCCCGGGGTAAACGTCAGCAGGCCGTTCTGAAACTCATATGTTTGGGGGACAGGCCCCACACCGCACAGGAGTTGTGGCGGGGTATAGAACAACAGACCGACGAGTGGTTGCTGCCGGTGAGCCTCAAGCCCGGCCTGGTGGTGTGCGATAATGGGCGAAATCTCGTTGCAGCTCTGGGACTAGCCGGTTTGACGCACATCCCTTGCCTGGTGCATGTGCTGAATTTGGTGGTGCAGAAGTTCATTCGCAACTACCCCGACATGTCAGAGCTGCTGCATAAAGTGCGGGCCGTCTGTTCGCGCTTCCGGCGTTCACACCCTGCTGCTGCACGCCTGTCTGCGCTACAGCGTAACTTCTGCCTTCCCGCTCACCGCCTCATATGCGATGTGCCCACCAGGTGGAACTCCACCTTGCACATGCTGGACAGACTGTGCGAGCAGCAGCAGGCCATAGTGGAGTTTCAGCTGCAGCACGCACGGGTCAGTCACACTGCGGAACTGCACCACTTCACCACCAATGACTTGGCCTCCATGCGAGACCTGTGTGCCCTGTTGCGCTGTTTCGAGTACTCCACCAACATGGCCAGTGGCGATGATGCCGTTATCAGCGTTACAATACCACTTCTATGTCTCCTTGAGAAAACACTTAGGCCGATGATGGAAGAGAAGGTGGCCCAGGAGGAAGAGGGGTCATTTTTAGCACTTTCAGGCCAGTCTCTTCGAAGTGACTCAGAGGGAGGTTTTTTGCAACAGCAGAGGCCAGGTACAAATGTGGCCAGACAGGGCCCACTACTGGAGGACGAGGATGAGGAGGAGGTGGAGGAGGATGAGGATGAAGCATGTTCACAGTGGGGTGGCATCCAAAGCAGCTCGGGCCCATCACTGGTGCGTGGCTGGGGGGAAACACAGGACGATGACGATACGCCTCCCACAGAGGACAGCTTGTCCTTACTTCTGGGCAGCCTGGCACACATGAGCCACTACATGCTGCAGTGCCTGCGCAATGACAGCAGAGTTGCCCACATTTTAACGTGTACGGACTACTGGGTTGCCACCCTGCTGGATCCCCGGTACAAAGACAATGTGCCCACCTTACTTCCTACACTGGAGCGTGATAGGAAGATGCGCGAGTACAAGCGCACGTTGCTAGACACGCTACTGAGAGCATTCCCAAATGTCACAGGGGAACCAGTGGAAGCCCAAGGCGAAGGCAAAGGAGGAGCAAGAGGTCGCCAACGCAGCTGTGTCATGACCAGCTCCTCTGAGGGCAGGGTTAGCATGGCAGAGATGTGGAAAAGTTTTGTCACCACACCACAGCTAACTGCACCACCACCTGATACGGAACGTGTTAGCAGGAGGCAACATTTCACTAACATGGTGGAACAGTACCTGTGCACACCCCTCCACGTACTGACTGATGGTTCGGCCTCATTCAAATTCTGGGTCTCCAAATTGTCCACGTGGCCAGAGCTAGCCTTTTATGCCTTGGAGGTGCTGGCCTGCCCGGCGGCCAGCGTTTTGTCTGAACGTGTATTCAGCACGGCAGGGGGCGTCATTACAGACAAACGCAGCCGCCTGTCTACAGCCAATGTGGACAAGCTGACGTTCATAAAAATGAACCAGGCATGGATCCCACAGGACCTGTCCATCCCTTGTGCAGATTAGACATTAACTACCTCCCCTTAACAATATTTTATTGTACTCCAGGGCACTTCCTCATTCAATCCTATTTTTATTTTCATTTTACCATTATATTGCAGGGCAACCCAAAGTTGAATGAACCTCTCCTCTGTCTGGGTGCCGGGGCCTAAATGTGTGACAGTGGCCTGTTCCAGTGGTGGGTTACGTGAAGCCTGATTCTCTGCTATGACATGAAGACTGATTCTGTGCTGACATGAAGCCAGATTCTCTGTTTCGCGACCTCTCTCCTCTGCCTGGGTGCCTGGGCCTAAATATGTGACAGTGGCCTGTTCCAGTGGTGGGTGACGTGAAGCCTGATTCTCTGCTATGACATGAAGACTGATTCTGTGCTGACATGAAGCCAGATTCTCTGTTACGGGACCTCTCTCCTCTGTCTGGGTGCCGGGGCCTAAATATGTGACAGTGGCCTGTTCCAGTGGTGGGTGACGTGAAGCCTGATTCTCTGCTATGACATAAAGACTGATTCTGTGCTGACATGAAGCCAGATTCTCTGTTACGGGACCTCTCTCCTCTGTCTGGGTGCCGGGGCCTAAATATGTGACAGTGGCCTGTTCCAGTGGTGGGTGACGTGAAGCCTGATTCTCTGCTATGACATGAAGACTGATTCTGTGCTGACATGAAGCCAGATTCTCTGTTACATGACCTCTCTCCTCTGTCTGGGTGCTGGGGCCTAAATATGTGACAGTGGCCTGTTCCAGTGGTGGGTGACGTGAAGCCTGATTCTCTGCTATGACATGAAGACTGATTCTGTGCTGACATGAAACCAGATTCTCTGTTACGGGACCTCTCTCCTCTGTCTGGGTGCCGTGGCCTAAATATATGACAGTGGCCTGTTCCAGTGGTGGGTGACGTGAAGCCTGATTCTCTGCTATGACATGAAGACTGATTCTGTGCTGACATGAAGCCAGATTCTCTGCTATGGCATGAAGAGACTGATTCTCTGCTGACATGAAGCCAGATTCTCTGCTATGGCATGAAGAGACTGATTCTCTGCTGACGTGAAGCCCGATTCTCTGCTATGAGACCTCTGTCCAATTGATATTGGTTAATTTTTTTTTATTTTATTTTTTTATTTTAATTCATTTCCCTATCCACATTTGTTTGCAGGGGATTTACCTACATGTTGCTGCCTTTTGCAGCCCTCTAGCTCTTTCCTGGGCTGTTCTACAGCCTTTTTAGTGCCGAAAAGTTCGGGTCCCTATTGACTTCAATGGGGTTCGGGTTCGGGTTCGGGACGAAGTTCGGCCGAACTTCTCGAACCCGAACATCCAGGTGTTCGCTCAACTATACTCCCCACTATTTCTTATCATACATGCTAAGGGTTCTATTGCTATGGCGAATAATAATGGGGAGAGAGAGCATCCCTGCCTTGTGCCCCTATAAAGGACAAAAGACAGGGACAAACTCCCATCCACCATCACCCGGGACATTGGTCTAGAATATATTAGTCGGATCCATCCTATAAATCCCTCCCCTATACCGAACCTTTTTAAAACTGCCCATAAATATTCCCATTCGATACAATCAAACGCCTTTTGCGCATCCAATGAGAGTATAGCTTTTTCACCAACCTCTGTTTTGTTAGCTTCAATATTAAGGTAGAGTCTCCTGATATTTGAGTATATTGTTCTTCCGGGTATAAAACCTGTCTGATCTTCTTGAATTATACCTTTAATCACTTTAGAGAGCCTACCTGCCAAGACCTTGGCCAAAATCTTAACGTCCGTATTCAGCAAGGATATTGGTCTATTTGAGGCGGGATCTAGTTGATCTTTACCCTTTTTTGGAATCAACGTAATAATTGCCTCTTTCATTGACTCTGGTAGATCGCCTATTTTTTGGGCCTCACACAATGTTGTACTTAATTCTGGTATTAAAACCTGCTAAAAGCTCTTATATATTTCGAAGGGGAGTCCATCGCTCCCCGGTGATTTTACTGGTTTAACCTGACCCAAAACCTCTAATATTTCTGAGCTGGATATTTCTTTATCCAAATAAACCTTTTGTGCTTTGGTTATCTCTGAAAACGCAATATGATCTAAGAAATAATCAAGGTCTTTTTTTGTGTATTGCACCCTAGACTTGTAAAGTTCCTCAAAATAATCCCCGAAGACCTTTTTAATTCCATCCGGTGAGCTAATTATTTTGCCTCTATTATCCCTAACCCCTATCCATGATTTCCCTCTCTGATTTTTCACTATACCTGCTAGAATTTTTCCAACCTTTTCTCCCTCTGATGCTAGCTGAAACCCTTGGAAAAATAGTTCCTTCCTTGTTTTATCCATATAGTGTATTTTTTTACTTTCGTGTTCCTCCTCTTATTTCTTCTTATTATTCCCAGTGGGATTCATTATACATTTTAATCTTGCCTCTTCTAACTTCTTTTCCAATAGTTCCCCTTTTCCTTTAGTGATTCTTTTACAGTGATTCACCTTTTTAAACAAGCATCCTCTTAAATATGCCTTAGCGGTGTCCCATACTATACTTCTATTGGCAGAACCATTATTCTCCTCAAAAAAGTTTTTTTTAACTCCAGCGCTATACTCTCTTTATCAGGGATAAGCGATAACCAATGGGGATTAAATTTGAACAATGGCGGATGTTGCTTCTTATTCAGGTCCAAATCCATTACCACAGCACTGTGATCGGATAAGACCATAAAGTAAATATTTAGGCCTGAAGTAAATATATCTTTGTGCAAAATGGCTGTATTTCAAATGGCTGTACTTCAAATGCCTGATTCAAAACCTTGTATGTAGAGGAGGTATCTCACACGGTCTGAACCACTGTAGGCCTGATGTATACATATCTTTGCACAAAATGGCTGTATTTCAAATGGCTATATTTCAAATACCTGATTCAAACCCCTGTATGTAGAGGGGGTATCTCACAGGGCCTAAACCACTGTAGGCCTGAAGTAAATATTTCTTTGCCCAAAATGGCTGTATTTCAAATGCCTGATTCAAACCCATAAATGTAGAGGGGGTATCTCACAGGGCCTGAAACACTGTAGGTCTGAAGTAAAAATATCTTTGCACAAAATAGCTGTATTTCAAATGGCTGTATTTCAAATACGTGATAGAAAACACTGTATGTAGAGGGGGTATCTCACACGGTCTGAACCACTGTAGGCCTGAAGTAAATATATCTTTGCACAAAATGGCTGTATTTCAAATGGCTGTATTTTATATGCCTGATTCAAGCCCCTGTATGTAGAGGGGGTATCTCACACGGTCTGAACCACTGTAGGCCTGAAGTAAATAAATCTTTGCACAAAATGGCTGGATTTTAAATGGCTGGATTTCAAATCCCTGATTCAAACCCCTGTATGTAGATAGGGTATCTCACAGGGCCTAAAACACTGTAGGCCTAAAGTAAATATATCTTTGCACAAAATGGCTGTATTTCAAATGGTTTTATTTCAAATGCCTGATTAAAACCCCTGTATGTAGAGGGGGTATCTCACAGGGCCTGAACCACTGTAGGCCTGAAGTATACATATCTTTGCACAAAATGGCTGTATTTCAAATGCCTGTTTTTCAAATGCCTTATTCAAACCCCTGAATGTAGAGGGAGTATCTCACACGGTCTAAACCACTGTAGGCCTGAAGTAAAAATATCTTTGCACAAAATGGCTTTATTTCAAATGGCTGTATTTCAAATACCCCCTCTACATACAGGGGTTTGAATCAGCCATTTGAAATACAGCCATTTTGTGAAAATATATTTTTACTTCAGACCTACAGTGGTTCAGGCCCTGTGATATACCTGCTCTACATACAGGGGTTTGAATCAGGAATCTCACAGGGCCTGAACCACTGTAGGTCTGAAGTAAAAATATCTTTGCACAAAATGGCTGTATTTCAAATGCCTGATACAAACCCCTGTATTTAGAGAAGGTATCTCACAGGGCCTGAACGACTCTAGGCCTGAAGTAAATATATCTTTGCACAAAATGGCTGTATTTCGAATCCCTGAATCAAACCACTGTATGTAGAGGGAGTTTCTCAGACTGTCTGAACCACTGTAGGCCTGAAGTAAATATATCTTTGCACAAAATGGCTGTATTTCAAATGCCTGATTAGAACCCCTGTATGTAGAGGGTGTATCTCACACGGTCTGAACTACTGTAGGCCTGAAGTAAATATATCTTTGCACAAAATGGCTGTATTTCAAATCGCTGAATTTTAAATGCCTGATTCAAACCCCTGTATGTAGATATGGTATCTCACAGGGCCTGAACCACTGTAGGCCTGAAGTAAATATTTATTTGCCCAAAATGGCTGTATTTCAAATGGCTGTTTTTCAAATGCCTTATTCAAACCCCTGTATGTAGATAGAGTATCTCATAGGGTCTAAACCACTGTAGGCCTGAAGTAAAAATATCTTTGCACAAAATGGCTGTATTTCAAATGGCTGTAGTTCAAATGCAGCGTACTCAAGTTGTGTGTAGTAGGTGTTTCTGGGTGATGTAGTGCAATATACACTAACCTGGTACAGCTGACTCTCTGCAAGGGCAGGTATAGGTAAAGATAGTTCGTGACTAGTGTTGAGCGAACAGTTCGAGCATAGTTCGGGTCCGTACCGAATTTTGGGGTGTTCGTGACACGGACCCGAACCCGAACTTTTTCGTAAAAGTTCGGGTTCGTCATTCGGCATGTATTTTGGCACATTTTGAAAGGCTGCAAAGCAGCCAATCAACATGCATCATACTACTTGCCCTAAGATGCCATCGCAGCCATGCCTACTATTGGCAAGGCTGTGATTGGCCAAGTGCAGCATGTGACTCAGCCTCTTTATAAGCTTGTGCGCACGTCGGGACGTGCTCACTCCCGATGTGAATAGAACAGGGATAGACACAGCTGATGCTAGGGCGAGAATAGGCAGGGATAATTGAATAACTGGAAGCAAATTTCTCTCCTCCACCTGTGATTCATCTGAACAACTGCAGCTGAGCTGCTTTTTTGATAGGGATTGGCTATTTTTAGAGTGGCCAGAGTGATTTTTCCATCCACATGTTCCTGGGCTGACCGCCGGCCGCCATTTTGCGACTTGTAGTGCTGCAGCAGAAGCTGCCACAGTGTGCATTCCAAAGCTCCAAACAAGTCAGACATCTACACCTGGGATTCAGACCAATAGCGATTTAGCAGCACAGTCCAAGGCTATTTTTTTTAAAGGTTGTGCAGACCATTTTGTGGCACATGTTACTGGGCTGATAGGCGGCGGCCATCTTGGGACTAGTGCTGCAGCACAATCTCTCCCAACGTCCATTAATCACTTGTAATAGTGGTCTGTGCCATAGAAATCCTACATCAGGGACTTGGGTGTGCTTGTGTCACCCCTACTAATACCAGTCCACCTGTAATCCATACAGTGAAAAGCCATAAAGTATTCCAGTGAGGGAATTTTTTTTTTATTTAAAAAAGGCCAAGTTAGTTTATCTGGCGTTCAATATACTAGATACAGTTAGGCCTGCGTTTCATACATCTGGAATTAGTAAACTAATGTGCTGGGGTTGGGAAAACATATATGTACCCATACTAGAATCTGTCAAAGAAAGCGGTACTCACATATAACAGTCATTCCATCTGTAATCCATACAGTCAAAAGACTGAAAGTATTCCAGTGAGGGAATTTTTTTTATTTAAAAAAGGCCAAGTTAGTTTATCTGGCGTTCAATATACTAGATACAGTTAGGCCTGCGTTTCATACATCTGGAATTAGCAAACTAATGTGCTGGGGTTGGGAAAACATATATGTACCCATACTAGAATCTGTCAAAGAAAGCGGTACTCACATATAACAGTCATTCCATCTGTAATCCATACAATCAAAAGACTGAAAGTATTCCAGTGAGGGGATTTTTTTTATTTAAAAAAGGCCAAGTTAGTTTATCTGGCGTTCAATATACTAGATACAGTTAGGCCTGCGTTTCATACATCTGGAATTAGCAAACTAATGTGCTGGGGTTGGGAAAACATATATGTACCCATACTAGAATCTGTCAAAGAAAGCGGTACTCACATATAACAGTCATTCCATCTGTAATCCATACAGTCAAAAGACTGAAAGTATTCCAGTGAGGGGATTTTGCTTATAAAAAATAATATATTTCATTGTGGTGCGAGTTGAATCGCAACAATGAAGAAAAATACTATTAAGGGACGAGGACGCGGTCGTGGTGGTGTCCGTGGAGCCTCTGTTGCTGGTAGAGGACGTGGCCGTTCGGCCCCAGGCGCACACAGTAGGGAACGAACTCCCTCAACTAGCCGGCAGAATGTACCGCAATATCTCGTGGGGCCCAATGACGCTCTTAGGATGGTAAGGCCTGAGCAGGTACAGGCATTAATCGATTGGGTGGCCGACAGTGCTTCCAGAACGTTCACCACATGGTCTTCCACCCAGTCTTCTGCGGAAAGCGCACAGGTGGCACCTGAAAACCAAGCCCATCAGTCTGTCACATCACCCCCAAGCATATCAGGGAAACGGTCTGAGCCACAAGTTATGCAGCAGTCTCTTCTTCTGTTTGAAGACTCTGCTTCCAGGGTTTCCCAGGGGCGTCCACCTAGCCCTTCCCCAGTGGAGGAAGACATACCATGCACTGACGCACAACCACTTATGTCTCCAGATGAAGAGGACATGGGAATACCACCACAGCAGAGTCACCGACTCTCTGATGATGACGAAACACAGGTGCCCACTGCCGCGTCTTTTTGCAGTGTGCAGACTGAACAGGAGGAGGTCAGGGAGGGAGACTGGGTGGAAGACGATGCAGAGGACGATGAGGTCTTAGACCCCACATGGACTGAAGGTCGTGGCGATGACTTTCACAGTTCAGAGGAAGAGGTAGTGGTGAGACCGAGACAACAGCGAAGCCAAAGAGGGAGCAGGGGGCCAAAGCAGACGAGCCGCCGCCCCCAGAGTTCGCCTGCTACTGGACATCGCCAACAGGGACCCAGCCCCACAAAGGCAGCTTCAAAGAGTTCCCTGGCATGGCACTTCTTTAAACAATGTCCTACCGACAAGACCCGAGTGACTTGCACGCTCTGCCATCAGAGCCTGAGGCGAGGCATTAACGTTCTGAACCTCAGCACAACCTGCATGACCAGGCATCTACATGCAAAGCATGAACTGCAGTGGGGTACACACCTTAAAAACCAGGCACTCGCTGAGGCTCCCCCTGCTCCCTCTACCGCTGCTGCCTCGGCTTCCGCCTCGAGAGGAATGTTGCCACCTGCCGAGCAGCAAACAGAGGATGTGCCACCGACACCACCACCACCGCCACCGTCAACTAGCGTCTCCACTATATCACACAGCAGCGTTCAGCTCTCAATATCTCAAACCTTAGAGAGGAAGCGCAAATTCCCCCCGAGTCACCCTCGAGCCCTTGGCCTGAACGCCAGCATTTCTAAACTGCTGGCCTTTGAAATGCTGTCATTCCGGCTGGTGGACACAGACAGCTTCAAACAGCTGATGGCCATGGCTGTCCCGCAGTATGTGGTTCCCAGCCGCCAATACTTCTCCAAGACAGCCGTGCCTTCCCTGCACATGCAAGTGTCCGATAAAATCAAGTGTGCACTGCGCAACGCCATTTGTGGCAAGGTCCACCTAACCACAGATACGTGGACCAGTAAGCACGGCCAGGGACGCTATATCTCACTAACTGCACACTGGATGAATGTAGTGGCGGCTGGGCCCCCGGCGGACAGTTCCCTGGCGCACGTCCTTCCGCGACCTAGGATCGCAGGGCATCATTCTCTGCCTCCTGTAGCCTCCTCCTCCTACTCGGCTTCCTCCTCCACTGCTTCCACCAGCTCATCCGGTCAGCCACACACCTTCACCACCAACTTCGGCACAGCCCGGGGTAAACGTCAGCAGGCCATTCTGAAACTCATATGTTTGGGGGACAGGCCCCACAGCGCAAAGGAGTTGTGGCGGGGTATTGAACAACAGACCGACGAGTGGTTTCTGCCGGTGGGCCTCAAGCCAGGCCTGGTGGTATGCGATAATGGGCGAAATCTCGTGGCAGCTCTGGGACTAGCCGGTTTGACGCACATCCCTTGCCTGGCGCATGTGCTGAACTTGGTGGTGCAGAGGTTCATTCACCACTACCCCAACATGTCAGAGCTGCTGCATAAAGTGCGGGCCGTCTGTGCGCGCTTCCGCCGTTCACATCCTGCCGCTGCTCGCCTGTCTGCGCTACAGCGGAACTTCGGCCTTCCCGCTCACCGCCTCATATGCGACGTGCCCACCCGGTGGAACTCCACCTTGCACATGCTGGAGAGACTGTGCGAGCAGCAGCAGGCCATAGTGGAGTTTCAGCTGCAGCACGCTCGCGTCAGTCGTACTGCCGAACAGCACCACTTCACCACCAATGATTGGGCCTCCATGCGAGACCTGTGTGCCCTGCTGCGCTGTTTCGAGTACTCCACCAACATGGCCAGTGGCGATGACACTGTTATCAGCGTTACAATACCACTTCTATGTCTCCTTGAGAAAACACTTAGGGCAATGATGTTAGAGGAGGTGGCCCAGGTGGAGGAGGAGGAGGAGGATGAGGGCTCGTTTCTAACACTTTCGGGCCAGTCTGTTCGAAGTGGCTCAGAGGGAGGTTTGTTTAAGCAGCAGAGGACAGGTTCACAAGTCGCCAGCCAAGGCACTGTACTGGAGGACGAGGAGGATGAGGAGGAGGAGGTGGAGGGGGACGAGGATGACGCAAGTTCACAGCGGGGTGGCAGCCCAGGCCCATCACTGGTGCGTGGCTGGGGGGATACGGTGGACGATGACGATACGCCTCCCACAGAGGACAGCTTGTCCTTACCCATGGGTAGCCTGGCCCACATGAGCGAATATATGCTCCAATGCCTGCGCAACGACAGCAGAGTTGCCCACGTTTTAACGTGTGCAGACTACTGGGTGGCCACCCTGCTGGATCCCCGGTATAAAGACAATGTGCCCACTTTAATTCCTGAACTGGAGCGCGACCGTAAGATGCGCGAGTACAAGCGCACGCTGATAGAGGCGCTCTTGAGAGCATTCCCACATGTCACAGGGGAACAGGTGGAAGGTGAAGGCAGAGGAGTGGCAAGAGGTCGCCAACGCAGCTGTGTCACGGCCAGCTCATCTGAGGGCAGGGTTAGCATGGCAGAAATGTGGAAAAGTTTTGTCTCCACGCCACAGCTATCTGCACCGACACCTGATACGGAACGTGTTAGCAGGAGGCAGCATTTCACTAACATGGTTGAACAGTATGTCTGCACACCCCTCCACATCCTGACGGATGGTTCGGCCCCATTCAACTACTGGGTTTCGAAATTGTCCACGTGGCCAGAGTTAGCATGTTATGCCTTGGAGGTGCTTTCCTGCCCGGCGGCCAGCGTTTTATCTGAACGCGTATTCAGCACGGCAGGGGGCGTCATTACTGACAAGCGCAGCCGCCTGTCCACAGCCAACGTGGACAAGCTGACCTTCATAAAGATGAACCAGGCATGGATCCCACAGGACCTGTCCCTCCCTTGTGCAGAGTAGTCCTTATTAACTGCCTAAAACATGTCTTGTTGTGCTACGGGCCACTTCTTTATTTGATACAAATTTTATGAAACCCACAGTTGAATGAAACTCTTCTCTGTCTGGGCGCCGGGGCCTAACCAGATGAAAGTGGCCGGTTAAACTAACGGGTGACATGAAGCCATAACCTCTGCCATGCTACCTCTGTCTTCTGTCTGGGTGCTGAGGCCTAAGTCAAATAAAGCGGTCTTCTGCTGTGCTGGGGGATATGAAGCTAATCTCTGACCTCTCTCCTCTGTCTGGGTCCAAAGGCCTAAATCACTGAAAGAGGCCTTCTCCTGTGGTGTGTGATATGATGCCAGAATATGTGCTGTGGGGCCTCTCTCCTCTTCCTGGGTGCAGGGGTCAAATAAACTAAATTGTGGCCTACTCCTGTGGTGGTTGATATGATGCCTGATTCTCTGATGTGGAACCTCTCTCCTCTGTTTGGGTGAAGGGGTCAAAGTAACTAAATGGTGGCTTCTCCTGTGGTGGCTGATATGATGCCAGAATATGTGCTGTGGTGCCTCTCTCCTCTTCCTGGGTGCAGGGGTCAAAGTAACTAAATGGTGGCTTCTCCTGTGGTGGCTGATATGATGCCAGAATATGTGCTGTGGGGCCTCTCTCCTCTTCCTGGGTGCAGGGGTCAAAGTAACTCAATGGTGGCTTCTCCTGTGGTGGCTGATATGATGCCAGAATATGTGCTGTGGTGCCTCTCTCCTCTGTCTGGGTCCAAAGGCCTAAATCACTGAAAGAGGCCTTCTCCTGTGGTGTGTGATATGATGCCTGAATATGTGCTGTGGTGCCTCTCTCCTCTTCCTGGGTGCGGGGGTCAAAGTAACTCAATGGTGGCTTCTCCTGTGGTGGCTGATATGATGCCAGAATATGTGCTGTGGTGCCTCTCTCCTCTTCCTGGGTGCGGGGGTCAAAGTAACTCAATGGTGGCTTCTCCTGTGGTGGCTGATATGATGCCAGAATATGTGCTGTGGGGCCTCTCTCCTCTTCCTGGGTGCAGGGGTCAAAGTAACTCAATGGTGGCTTCTCCTGTGGTGGTTAGTATGATGCCAGAATATGTGCTGTGGGGCCTCTCTCCTCTTCCTGGGTGCAGGGGGCAAAGTAACTCAATGGTGGCTTCTCCTGTGGTGGCTGATATGATGCCAGAATATGTGCTGTGGTGCCTCTCTCCTCTTCCTGGGTGCGGGGGTCAAAGTAACTCAATGGTGGCTTCTCCTGTGGTGGCTGATATGATGCCACATTATGTGCTGTGGGGCCTCTCTCCTCTTCCTGGGTGCAGGGGTCAAAGTAACTCAATGGTGGCTTCTCCTGTGCTGATTGATATAAAGCTGATGGTTGTGCCATCTGACATGGTTGCCAGGGTCTGATTCAATGGGGGCCTACTCCTGTGGTGGGTGATCTAAATGCCTGATTCTCTGCTGTGAAACCTCTCTCCTCCGTCTGGGTGTAGGGGTCAAAGTCTTTCAAAGTCGCCTTCTCCTGTGCTGATTGATATGAAGCTGATGGTTGTGCCATCTGACATGGTTGCCGGGGTCCCATTAAATTGTGGCCTACTCCTGTGGTGGTTGATATGATGCCTGATTCTCTGATGTGGAACCTCTCTCCTCTGTTTGGGTGAAGGGGTCAAAGTAACTAAATGGTGGCTTCTCCTGTGGTGGCTGATATGATGCCAGAATATGTGCTGTGGGGCCTCTCTCCTCTTCCTGGGTGCAGGGGTCAAAGTAACTCAATGGTGGCTTCTCCTGTGGTGGCTGATATGATGCCAGAATATGTGCTGTGGTGCCTCTCTCCTCTTCCTGGGTGCAGGGGTCAAAGTAACTCAATGGTGGCTTCTCCTGTGGTGGCTGATATGATGCCAGAATATGTGCTGTGGTGCCTCTCTCCTCTTCCTGGGTGCGGGGGTCAAAGTAACTCAATGGTGGCTTCTCCTGTGGTGGCTGATATGATGCCTGATTCTCTGCTGTGAAACCTCTCTCCTCCATCTGGGTGTAGGGGTCAAAGTCTTTTAAAGTCGCCTTCTCCTGTGCTGATTGATATAAAGCTGATGGTTGTGCCATCTGACATGGTTGCCAGGGTCTGATTCAATGGGGGCCTACTCCTGTGGTGGGTGATCTAAATGCCTGATTCTCTGCTGTGAAACCTCTCTCCTCCGTCTGGGTGTAGGGGTCAAAGTCTTTCAAAGTCGCCTTCTCCTGTGCTGATTGATATGAAGCTGATGGTTGTGCCATCTGACATGGTTGCCGGGGTCCCATTAAATTGGGGCCTACTCCTGTGGTGGGTGATCTAAATGCCTGATTCTCTGCTTTGAAACCTCTCTCCTCCGTCCGGGTGTAGGGGTCAAAGTCTGTCAAAGTCGCCTTCTCCTGTGCTGATTGATATAAAGCTTATGCTTGTGCCATCTGACATGGTTGCCGGGGTCTGATTCAATGGTGGCCTACTCCTGTGGTGGGTGATCTAAATGCCTGATTCTCTGCTGTGTAACCTCTCTCCTCCGTCTGGGTGTAGGGGTCAAAGTAACTAAATGGTGGCCTACTCCTGTGGTGGGTGATATGATGCCTGGTTCTCTGCTGTGGGACCTCTCTCCTTTGTCTGGGTGCTGTGGTCAAAATAATAGTAAGTGACCTTCTCCATTGGTGGGTGACTTGAAGCCTGATTCTGTGCTATGGGACCTCACTCCAATTAATATTGTTTAATTTTTATTTATTTTATGTTAACTCATCATTTCCCTATCTACATTTGTTTGCAGGGGATTTAACTACATTTTGCTGCCTTTTGCAGCCCTCTAGCCCTTTCCGGGTGTGTTTTACAGCCTTTTTAGTGCCCAAAAGTTCGGGTCCCCATTGACTTCTATGGGGTTCGGGTTCGGGATGAAGTTCGGGTCGAGTTCGGATCCCGAACCCGAACATTTTTCGAAAGTTCGGCCGAACTCGTCGAACCCGAACATCCAGGTGTTCGCTCAACTCTATTCGTGACGCCAGTGCCAAGTAAACGGTGGCACGCCGTTTGCAGATGCAGGAATAAATTGAGGAAACGTAGCATTAAAACAGAACTCCAACTTTAGTAGTTTTTCAAGCAGAGACAATAATGGAAATGCAGTTCCTTAGCATACAGTCGATTTTGCAATTCGGTCGATGCAGGCAATTCAGTTATAGCAGGGTAATTACAGAGTGTTAAACACAGGACTTGCAGCACAGGAGCTTGCACTCTAATTCTGTCTGATCCTGGAATACAGCAATTCTTCACCAAGGCCCATTAACCTAATTCTGGCTTTATATCCTTGGCTATGGCTTCCATAAGTACCTCCTCTGTCTTTCTGAGTACCTCTGGCTTTACTGATCTTTGCCTCTGTCTCTCTCAGCTGCTGGAAACTTCCTCAGGTTCTTGATCTAACATATTCCTGTTTCTGCATATGGGAATTCAGGAGGGAATCTTCTCCTGGACAGCAGGCTTCAGGCCTGGACTTGTCTCAGACATTGTCTAATCTCCAACTGTAGATTACAGACACTAGACTCCGTCTGCCTTGCACTTCCCTGACTGGGCCTTATATAAACTAGGGCTCCCTAGCTCCCTCTATGGACTAGAAGCTGGAATGACACCCCTAGCAGGCCTGTACATGCAAGTTTCAGTAACAGGAAAATACATACATTACATGACATTTTATAAAACTGACATATAACAACTTCCCCATAATTAGGAGGGACGACAGCACACCAAGTGACACTTTGGTAGTGACGGGTATTACAGTCCCCGTACACTACACAAATGCCTGATACAAACCACTGTATGTAGAGGGGGTATCTCACACGGTCTGAACCACTGTAGGCCTGAAGTAAATATATCTGCACAAAATGGCTGTATTTCAAATGGCTGTATTTTATATGCTTGATTCAAGCCCCTGTATGTAGAGGGGGTATCTCACACGGTCTGAACCACTGTAGGCCTGAAGTAAATATATCTTTGCACAAAATGACTGGATTTTAAATGGCTGGATTTCAAATGCATAATTCAAACGCCTGTATGTAGACGGGGTATCTCACAGGGCCTGCACCACTGTAGGCCTGAAGTAAATATATCTTTGCACAAATTTGCTGTATTTCAAATCCCTGAATCAAACCCCTGTATGTAGAGGGATTATCTCACACGGTCTGAACCACTGTAGGCCTGAAGTAAATATATCTTTGCACAAAATGGCTGTATTTCAAATGGATGTATTTCAAATGCCTGATTCAAACCCCTGTATGTAGAGGGGGTATCTCACACGGTCTGAACCACTGTAGGCCTGAAGTAAATATATCTTTGCACAAAATGGCTGTATTTCAAATGGCTATATTTCAAATCACATATCAAACCCCTGTATGTAGAGGGAGTATCTCACACGGTCTGAACCACTGTAGGCCTGAAGTAAATACACTGCTCAAAAAAATAAAGGGAACACAAAAATAACACATCCTAGATCTGAGTTAATTAAATATTCTTCTGAAATACTTTGTTCTTTACATAGTTGAATGTGCTGACAACAAAATCACACAAAAATAAAAAAATGGAAATCAAATTTTTCAACCCACGGAGGTCTAGATTTGGAGTCACACTCAAAATTAAAGTGGAAAAACACACTACAGGCTGATCCAAATTTGATGTAATGTCCTTAAAACAAGTCAAAATGAGGCTCAGTAGTGTGTGTGGCCTCCACGTGCCTGTATGACCTCCCTACAACGCCTGTGCATGCTCCTGATGAGGTGGCGGACGGTCTCCTGAGGGATCTCCTCCCAGACCTGGACTAAAGCATCTGCCAACTCCTGGACAGTCTGTGGTGCAACGTGACGTTGGTGGATAGAGCGAGACATGATGTCCTAGATGTGGTCAATTGGATTCAGGTCTGGGGAACGGGCGGGCCAGTCCATAGCATCAATGCCTTCGTCTTGCAGGAACTGCTGACACACTCCAGCCATATGAGGTCTAGCATTGTCTTGCATTACGAGGAACCCAGGGCCAACCGCACCAGCATATGGTCTCACAAGGGGTCTGAGGATCTCATCTCGGTACCTAATGGCAGTCAGGCTACCTCTGGCGAGCACATGGAGGGCTGTGCAGCCCTCCAAAGAAATGCCACCCCACACCATTACTGACCAAATGCCAAACCGGTCATGCTGGAGGATGTTGCAGGCACCAGAACGTTCTCCACGGCGTCTCCAGACTCTGTCACGTCTGTCACATGTGCTCAGTGTGAACCTGCTTTCAACTGTGAAGAGCACAGGGCGCCAGTGGCGAATTTGCCAATCTTGGTGTTCTCTGGCAAATGCCAAACGTCCTGCACGGTGTTGGGCTGTAAGCACAACCCCCACCTGTGGACGTCGGGCCCTCATATCACCCTCATGGAGTCTGTTTCTGACCGTTTGAGCAGACACATGCACATTTTTGGCCTGCTGGAGGTCATTTTGCAGGGCTCTGGCAGTGCTCCTCCTGTTCCTCCTTGCACAAAGGCGGAGGTAGCGGTCCTGCTGCTGGGTTGTTGCCATCCTCCGGCCTCCTCCACATCTCCTGATGTACTGGCCTGTCTCCTGGTAGCGCCTCCATGCTCTGGACACTACGCTGACAGACACAGCAAACCTTCTTGCCACAGCTCGCATTGATGTGCTATCCTGGATAAGCTGACCTACCTGAGCCACTTGTGTGTGTTGTAGACTCCGTCTCATGCTACCACTAGAGTGAAAGCACCGCCAGCATTCAAAAGTGACCAAAACATCAGCCAGGAAGCATAGGAACTGAGAAGTAGTCTGTGATCACCACCTGCAGAACCACTCCTTTATTGGGGGTGTCTTGCTAATTGCCTATAATTTTCACCTGTTGTCTATCCCATTTGCACAACAGCATGTGAAATTGATTGTCACTCAGTTTTGCTTCCTAAGTGGACAGTTTGATTTCACAGAAGTGTGATTGACTTGGAGTTTCATTGTGTTGTTTAAGTGTTCCCTTTATTTTTTTGAGCAGTGTATATCTTTGCACAAAATGGCTGTATTTCAATTGGCTGTATTTCAAATGCCTGATTCAAACCCTAGTATGTAGAGGGGGTATCTCACAGGGCCTGAACCACTGTAGGCCTAAAGTAAATATATCTTTGCACAAAATGGCTGTATTTCAAATGGCTGAATTTTAAATGCCTGATTCAAACCCTAGTATGTAGAGGGGGTATCTCACAGGGCCTGAACCACTGTAGGCCTAAAGTAAATATATCTTTGCACAAAATGGCTGTATTTCAAATGGCTGAATTTTAAATGCCTGATTCAAACCCCTGTATGTAGATAGGGTATCTCACAGGGCCTAAACCACTGTAGGCCTGAAGTAAAAATATCTTTGCACAAAATGGCTGTATTTCAAATGGCTGTATTTCAAATGCCTGATTCAAACCCATATATGTAGAGGGGGTATCTCACAGGGCCTGAACCACTGTAGGCCTGAAGTAAAAATATCTTTGCACAAAATGGCTGTATTTCAAATGCCTGATACAAACCCCTGTATGTAGAGGGGGTATCTCACAGGGCCTGAACCACTGTAGGTCTGAAGTAAATAGATCTTTGCGCAAAATGGCTGTACTTCAAATGCCTGATTTAAACCCCTGTATGTAGAGGGGGTATCTCACACGGTCTGAACCACTGTAGGCCTGAAGTAAATATATCTTTGCACAAAATGGCTGTATTTCAAATGGCTGTATTTCAAATCACATATCAAACCCCTGTATGTAGAGGGAGTATCTCACAAGGTCTGAACCACTGTAGGCCTGAAGTAAATATATCTTTGCACAAAATGGCTGTATTTCAAATGGCTGTATTTCAAATGCCTGATTCAAACCCTAGTATGTAGAGGGAGTATCTCACAGGGCCTGAAATACTGTAGGCCTAAAGTAAATATATCTGTGCACAAAATGGCTGTATTTCAAATGGCTGAATTTTAAATGCCTGATTCAAACCCCTGTATGTAGATGGGGTATCTCACAGGGCCTGAACCACTGTAGGCCTGAAGTAAATATATCTTTGCACAAAATGGCTGTATTTAAAATGCCTGATTCAAACCCTGTGTGTAGAGGGAGTATCTCACACGGTCTAAACCACTGTAGGCCTGAAGTAAAAATAGCTTTGCACAAAATGGCTGTATTTCAAATGGCTGTATTTCAAATACCTGATTCAAACCCATATATGTAGAGGGGGTATCTCACAGGGCCTGAACCACTGTAGGCCTGAAGTAAAAATATCTTTGCACAAAATGGCTTTATTTCAAATGCCTGATACAAACCCCTGTATGTAGAGGGGTTATCTCACAGGGCCTGAACCACTGTAGGTCTGAAGTAAATAGATCTTTGCGCAAAATGGCTGTACTTCAAATGCCTTATTTAAACCCCTGTATGTAGAGGGGGTATCTCACACGGTCTGAACCACTGTAGGCCTGAAGTAAATATATCTTTGCACAAAATGGCTGTATTTCAAATGGCTATATTTCAAATCACATATCAAACCCCTGTATGTAGAGGGAGTATATCACACGGTCTGAACCACTGTAGGCCTGAAGTAAATATATCTTTGCACAAAATGGCTGTATTTCAAATGGCTGATTCAAACCCTAGTATGTAGATAGGGTATCTCACAGGGCCTAAACCACTGTAGGCCTGAAGTAAATATTTCTTTGCCCAAAATGGCTGTATTTCAAATGGCTGTATTTCAAATGCCTGACTCAAACCCTGTATGTAGAGGGAGTATCTCACACGGTCTAAACCACTGTAGGCCTGAAGTAAAAATATCTTTGCACAAAATGGCTGTATTTCAAATGGTTGTATTTCAAATGCCTGATTAAAACCCATATATGTAGAGGGGGTATCTCACAGGGCCTGAACCACTGTAGGCCTGAAGTAAAAATATCTTTGCACAAATTGGCTGTATTTCAAATGCCAGATACAAACCCCTGTATGTAGAGTGGGTATATCACAGGGCCTTAACTAGTGTAGGCCTAAAGTAAATATATCTTTGCACAAAATGGCTGTATTTCAAATGGCTGTATTTCAAATGCATGATTCAAACCCCTGTATGTAGATAGGGTATCTCACAGGGCCTAAACCACTGTAGGCCTGAAGTAAATATTTCGTTGCCCAAAGTAGCTGTATTTCAAATGCCTGATTCAAACCCCTGTATGTAGAGGGGGTATCTCACAGGGCCTGAACCACTGTAGGCCTGAAGTAAATATATCTTTGCGCAAAATGGCTGTATTTCAAACGGCTGTATTTCAAATGCCTGATACAAACCCCTGTATGTAGAGGGGGTATCTCACAGGGCCTGAACCACTGTAGGTCTGAAGAAAATAGATCTTTGCGCAAAATTGCTGTATTTCAAATGGCTGTATTTCAAATGCCTGATTTAAACCCCTGTATGTAGAGGGGGTATCTCACACAGTCTGAACCACTGTAGGCCTGAAGTAAATATATCTTTGCACAAAATAGCTGTATTTCAAATGGCTGTATTTCAAATCACATATCAAACCCCTGTATGTAGAGGGAGTATCTCACACGGTCTGAACCACTGTAGGCCTGAAGTAAATATTTCTTTGCCCAAAATGGCTGTATTTCAAATGCCTGATTCAAACCCCTGTATGTAGATGGGGTATCTCACAGGGCCTGAACCACTGTAGGCCTGAAGTAAATATATCTTTGCGCAAAATGGCTGTATTTCAAATGGCTGTATTTCAAATGCCTGATTCAAACCCTGTATGTAGAGGGAATATCTCACACGGTCTGAACCACTGTTGTCCTGAATTAAATATATCTTTGCACAAAATGGCTGTATTTCAAATGGCTGTATTTCAAATGCCTGATTCAAACCCCTGTATGTAGAGGGGGTATCTCACAGGGCCTGAACCACTGTAGGCCTAAAGTAAAAATATCTTTGCGCAAAATGGCTGTATTTCAAACGGCTGTATTTCAAATGCCTGATACAAACCCCTGTATGTAGAGGGGGTATCTCACAGGGCCTGAACCACTGTAGGTCTGAAGAAAATAGATCTTTGCGCAAAATTGCTGTATTTCAAATGGCTGTATTTCAAATGCCTGATTTAAACCCCTGTATGTAGAGGGGGTATCTCACACAGTCTGAACCACTGTAGGCCTGAAGTAAATATATCTTTGCACAAAATGGCTGTATTTCAAATGGCTATATTTCAAATGCCTGATTCAAACCCTGTATGTAGAGGGAATATCTCACACGGTCTGAACCACTGTTGTCCTGAATTAAATATATCTTTGCACAAAATGGCTGTATTTCAAATGGCTGTATTTCAAATGCCTGATTCAAACCCCTGTATGTAAAAGGGGTATCTCACAGGGCCTAAACCACTGTAGGTCTGATGAAAATATATCTTTGCACAAAAAGGCTGTATTTCAAATGCCTGATTCAAACCCCTGTATGTAGAGGGTGTATCTCACACGGTCTGAACCACTGTAGGCCTGAAGTAAATATATCTTTGCACAAAATGGCTGTATTTCAAATGGTTTTATTTCAAATGCCTGATTAAAACCCCTTTATGTAGAGTGGGTATCTCACAGGGCCTGAACCACTGTAGGCCTGAAGTAAATATATCTTTGCGCAAAATGGCTGTATTTCAAATGCCTGATTCAAGCCCCTGTATGTAGAGTGGGTATCTCACAGGGTCTGAACCACTGTAGGCCTAAAGTAAATATATCTTTGCACAAAATGGCTGTATTTCAAATGGTTTTATTTCAAATGCCTGAATAAAACCCCTGTATGTAGAGTGGGTATCTCACAGGGCCTGAACCACTGTAGGCCTGAAGTAAATATATCTTTGCGCAAAATGGCTGTATTTCAAATGCCTGATTCAAGCCCCTGTATGTAGAGTGGGTATCTCACAGGGCCTGAACCACTGTAAGCCTGAAGTAAATATATCTTTGCGCAAAATGGCTGTATTTCAAATGGCTGTATTTCAAATGCCTGATTCAAACCCCTGTATGTAGAGGGGGTATCTCACAGGGCCTGAACCACTGTAGGCCTGAAGTAAATATATCTTTGCGCAAAATGGCTGTATTTCAAATGGCTGTATTTCAAATGCCTGATTCAAACCCATGTATGTAGAGGGGGTATCTCGCACGGTCTCAACCACTGTAGGCCTGATGTATGCATATCTTTGCACAAAATGGCTGTATTTCAAATGGCTGTTTTTCAAATGCCTTATTCAAACCCCTGTATGTAGAGTGAGTATCTCATACGGTTTAAACCACTGTAGGCCTGAAGAAAAAATATCTTTGCACAAAATGGCTGTATTTCAAATGGCTGTATTTCAAATACCTGATTCAAACCCCTGTATGTAGAGGGGGTATCTCACAGGGCCTCAACCACTGTAGGTCTGAAGTAAAAATATCTTTGCACAAAATGCCTGTATTTCAAATGGCTGTATTTCAAATCCCTGAATCAAACCCCTGTATGTAGAGGGATTATCTCAGACGGTCTGAACCACTCTAGGCTGGAAGTAAATATATCTTTGCACAAAATGGCTGTATTTCAAATGGCTGTATTTCAAATCCCTGATTCAAACCCCTGTATGTAGAGGGGGTATCTCACACGGTCTGAACCACTGTAGGCCTGAAGTAAATATATCTTTGCACAAAATGGCTGTATTTCAAATGGCTGTATTTCAAATGCCTGATTCAAACCCATATATGTAGAGGGGGTATCTCACAAAGCCTGAACCACTGTAGGTCTGAAGTAAATAGATCTTTGCGCAAAATGTCTGTATTTCAAATGGCTGTATTTCAAATGCCTGATTCAAACCCCTGTATGTAGAGGGGGTATCTCGCACGGTCTCAACCACTGTAGGCCTGATGTATACATATCTTTGCACAAAATGGCTGTATTTAAAATGGCTGTTTTTCAAATGACTTATTCAAACCCCTGTATGTAGAGGGGGTATCTCACAGGGCCTCAACCACTGTAGGTCTGAAGTAAAAATATCTTTGCACAAAATGGCTGTATTTCAAATGGCTGTATTTCAAATGCCTGATACAAACCCCTGTATGTAGAGGGGGTATCTCACAGGGCCTGAACCACTGTAGGCCTGAAGTAAATATATCTTTGCACAAAATGCCTGTATTTCAAATAGCTGTATTTCAAATCCCTGAATCAAACCCCTGTATGTATATGGATTATCTCAGACGGTCTGAACCACTCTAGGCCTAAAGTAAATATATCTTTGCACAAAATGGCTGTATTTCAAATAACTGTATTTCAAATCCCTGATTCAAACCCCTGTATGTAGAGGGGGTATCTCACACGGTCTGAACCACTGTAGGCCTGAAGTAAATATATCTTTGCACAAAATGGCTGGATTTCAAATGGCTATATTTCAAATCACATATCAAACCCCTGTATGTAGAGGGAGTATCTCACACGGTCTGAACCACTGTAGGCCTGAAGTAAATATACCTTTGCACAAAATGGCTTTATTTCAAATGGCTGTATTCCAAATGCCTGATTCAAACCCTAGTATGTAGAGCGGGTATCTCACAGGGCCTAAACCACTGTAAGGTCTGAAGAAAATATATCTTTGCACAAAATGGCTGTATTTCAAATGCCTGATTCAAACCCCTGTATGTAGAGGGGGTATATCACAGGGCCTGAACTAGTGTAGGCCTAAAGTAAATATATCTTTGCACAAAATGGCTGTATTTCAAATGGCTGTATTTCAAATGCCTGATTCAAACCCATATATGTAGAGGGGGTATCTCACAGGGCCTGAACCACTGTAGGCCTGAAGTAAAAATATCTTTGCACAAAATGGCTGTATTTCAAATGCCTGATACAAACCCCTGTATGTAGAGGGGGTATCTCACAAAGCCTGAACCACTGTAGGTCTGAAGTAAATAGATCTTTGCGCAAAATGGCTGTATTTCAAATGGCTGTATTTCAAATGGCTGTATTTCAAATGCCTGATTCAAACCCCTGTATGTAGAGGGGGTATCTCGCACGGTCTCAACCACTGTAGGCCTGATGTATACATATCTTTGCACAAAATAGCTGTATTTCAAATGGCTGTATTTCAAATCCCTGAATCAAACCCCTGTATGTAGAGGGATTATCTCAGACGGTCTGAACCACTCTAGGCCTAAAGTAAATATATCTTTGCACAAAATGGCTGTATTTCAAATAACTGTATTTCAAATCCCTGATTCAAACCCCTGTATGTAGAAGGGGTATCTCACACGGTCTGAACCACTGTAGGCCTGATGTAAATATACCTTCGCACAAAATGGCTTTATTTCAAATGGCTATATTTCAAATCACATATCAAACCCCTGTATGTAGAGGGAGTATCTCACACGGTCTGAACCACTGTAGGCCTGAAGTAAATATACCTTTGCACAAAATGGCTTTATTTCAAATGGCTGTATTCCAAATGCCTGATTCAAACCCTAGTATGTAGAGCGGGTATCTCACAGGGCCTAAACCACTGTAAGGTCTGAAGAAAATATATCTTTGCACAAAATGGCTGTATTTCAAATGTCTGATTCAAACCCCTGTATGTAGAGGGGGTATATCACAGGGCCTGAACTAGTGTAGGCCTAAAGTAAATATATCTTTGCACAAAATGGCTGTATTTCAAATGGTTTTATTTTAAATGCCTGATTAAACCCCTGTATGTAGAGGGGGTATATCACAGGGCCTGAACTAGTGTAGGCCTAAAGTAAATATATCTTTGCACAATATGGCTGTATTTCAAATGGCTGTATTTCAAATGCCTGATTCAAACCCCTGTATGTAGAGTGGTATCTCACAGGGCCTGAACCACTGTAGGTCTGAAGTAAAAATATCTTTGCACAAAATGGCTGTATTTCAAATGGCTGTATTTCAAATGCCTGATATAAACCCCTGTATGTAGAGGGGGTATCTCACAGGGCCTGAACCACTGTAGGCCTGAAGTAAATATATCTTTGCGCAAAAATGGCTGTATTTCAAATGGCTGTATTTTAAATGCCTGATTTAAACCACTGTATGTAGAGTGGGTATCTCACAGGGCCTGAACCACTGTAGGTCTGAAGTAAAAATATCTTTGCAGAAAATGGTTGTATTTCAAATGGCTGTATTTCAAATGCCTGATACAAACCCCTGTATGTAGAGGGGGTATCTCACAGGGCCTGAACCACTGTAGGCCTGAAGTAAATATATCTTTGCGTAAAATGGCTGTATTTCAAATGGCTGTATTTCAAATGCCTGATTCAAACCCCTGTATGTAGAGGTGGTATTTTACACGGTCTCATCCACTGTAGGCCTGATGTATACATATCTTTGCACAAAATGGCTGTATTTCAAATGGCTGTTTTTCAAATGCCTTATATAAACCCCTGTATGTAGAGTGAGTATCTCATACGGTCTAAACCACTGTAGGCCTGAAGTAAAAATATCTTTGCACAAAATGGCTGTATTTCAAATGGCTGTATTTCAAATACCTGATTCAAACCCCTGTATGTAGAGGGGGTATCTCACAGGGCCGGAACGACTGTAGGCCCGAAGTAAATATATCTTTGCACACAATGGCTGTATTTCAAATGGCTGTATTTCAAATACCTGATTTAAACCACTCTATGTAGAGGGAGTTTCTCACATGGTCTGAACCACTGTAGGCCTGAAGTAAATATATCTTAGCACAAAATGGCTTTATTTCAAATGGCTGTATTTTATATGCCTGATTCAAGCCCCTGTATGTAGAGGGGGTATCTCATAGGGCCTCAACCACTGTAGGTCTGAAGTAAAAATATTAGAGATGGGAATCTTGCTGGATTCGTGGACTCGAATCCCGACGTAATTTGCCTGAAACTAATCCGGTGGGAGGGACTGGGAGGCGGAGCTGGGGGCCGGTGCGTTCACTGTGCTCCGGCTTCTCCGCTCCAGTAGTTATAAAATGTGTAATTGTGATTAATAATCATGCTGCCCCCTCTGTCTGTAGTATTACATGATTCAATAAATCTTACTTACAGGGCTAGTACTGCTATCCTAACAGGCCGGCCGGGCAGACGAGCGGCAGCCTCACTGACTGACGTCACCTGCCTGAGCCGCCTGCTCTATGAATGAAGCAGGCTGCTCAGGCAGGTGACGTCAGTCAGTGACTCTGCCGCTCGTCTGCCCGGCCGGCCTGTTAGGATAGCAGTACTAGCCCTGTAAGTAAGATTTATTGAATCATGTAATACTACAGACAGAGGTGGCAGCATGATTATTAATCACAATTACACATTTTATAACTACTGGAGCGGCAATGGGGGGGGGGTCTGTGGATGACACTGTTATGGGGTGGGGGGTCTGTGGATGGCACTGTTATGGGGTGGGGGGATCTGTGAATGCCAGGGGGAGAGGTGAGAGGCACTATGATACTACTGGCACATTGGGGGGAGGCACTATGATACGGGCACATTATGGGGGGAGATGGCACTATGATACGGGCACATTATGGGGGGAGATGGCACTATGATACGGGCACATTATGGGGGGAGATGGCACTATGATACGGGCACATTATGGGGGGAGATGGCACTATGATACGGGCACATTATGGCGGGAGATGGCACTATGATACGGGCACATTATGGGGGGGGAGGTGGCACTATGATACGGGCACATTATGGGGGGGAGGTGGCACTATGATACGGGCACATTATGGGGGGAGGTGGCACTATGATGCGGGCACATTGGGGGGGGAGATGGCACTATGATACCGGCACATGGAGGGGGGGCATCTATGGGGACACTTACTGGCACATTATTGGGTGGCACTGTGGGGCCACTTCTTATTGGCACATTATTGGGGGCACTATGAATTGATCTACTGAGGCCACAAAGAAGTGGTATTTTATATGGGGGGGCTCTGTGTGGTACTAGTATTATCAGGGGTATTATCTGTTTCTGCAGTATAGTATTGGGGAGCACAGCGGAATAGTATTGGGGGTGTTAGGATGATTTGTCCAGAAGATGGGAGGATGATGGAAAAGTAGAAAACTAAGATTTTTTTTTTTTGTCAAGCTGCAGAGACGAAAAATGGTGTCTGGTCTGAAAGGAGAAGATGAGGATTGAGAACATCTACAAGAGACGTCACTGGATGTAAGAGGTATGAGGCTGTATTACCCTGTATGTTCTGTAGTGATAGGAGCAGGGGTCATCGCGGTCATATAGGGTGCGACCGTGACTGGGAGGTGGAGGTTCAGACAAACTGACGCGGTCTGACTTTGTTTCTTAAACCGTGCGTTCACACAATTATGTACAGGATTCGTAGGATTCGAGATTCGAAAGATTTGATATATTCAAGAACCTTTTCGGATTCGGATTCGAAAAAAATTGGATTCGTCACACCTCTAAAAAATATCTTTGCACAAAATGGCTGTATTTCAAATGGTTGTATTTCAAATGCCTGATACAAACCCCTGTATGTAGAGGGGGTATCTCACAGGGCCTGAACCACTGTAGGCCTGAAGTAAATATATCTTTGCACAAAATGGCTGTATTTCAAATGGCTGTATTTCAAATCTCTGAATCAAACCCCTGTATGTAGAGGGATTATCTCACACGGTCTGAACCACTGTAGGCCTGAAGTAAATATATCTTTGCACAAAATGGCTGTATTTCAAATGGCTATATTTCAAATCACATATCAAACCCCTGTATGTAGAGGGGGTATCTCACATGGTCTGAACCACTGTAGGCCTGAAGTAAATATATCTTTGCACAAAATGGCTGTATTTCAAATGGCTGTATTTCAAATGCCTGATTCAAACCCTAGTATGTGGAGGGGGTATTTCACAGGGCCTGAACCACTGTAGGCCTAAAGTAAATATATCTTTGCACAAAATGGCTGTATTTCAAATGGCTGAATTTTAAATGCCTGATTCAAACCCCTGTATGTAAAAGGGGTATCTCACAGGGCCTAAACCACTGTAGGTCTGAAGAAAATATATCTTTGCACAAAATGGCTGTATTTCAAATGCCTGATTCAAACCCCTGTATGTAGAGGGTGTATCTCACACGGTCTGAACCACTGTAGGCCTGAATTAAATATATCTTTGCACAAAATGGCTGTATTTCAAATGGTTTTATTTCAAATGCCTGATTAAAACCCCTGTATGTAGAGGAGGTATATCACAGGGCCTGAATTAGTGTAGGCCTAAAGTAAATATATCTTTGTACAAAATGGCTGTATTTCAAATGGCTGTATTTCAAATGCCTGATTCAAACCCCTGTATGTAGAGTGGGTATCTCACAGGGCCTGAACCACTGTAGGTCTGAAGTAAAAATATCTTTGCAGAAAATGGCTGTATTTCAAATGCCTGATACAAACCCCTGTATGTAGAGGGGGTATCTCACAGGGCCTGAACCACTGTAGGCCTGAATTAAATATATCTTTGCACAAAATGGCTGTATTTCAAATGGCTATATTTCAAATGCCTGATTCAAACCCCTGTATGTAGAGGGGGTATTTTACACGGTCTCAACCACTGTAGGCCTGATGTATACATATCTTTGCACAAAATTGCTGTATTTCAAATGCCTGTTTTTCAAATGCCTTATTCAAACCCCTGTATGTAGAGGGAGTATCTCACACGGTCTAAACCACTGTAGGCCTGAA
Source organism: Bufo bufo (assembly GCF_905171765.1). Taxonomy (NCBI): domain Eukaryota; kingdom Metazoa; phylum Chordata; class Amphibia; order Anura; family Bufonidae; genus Bufo; species Bufo bufo. The sequence goes on along the minus strand of NC_053392.1, from coordinate 438,568,007 downwards.
GTAAAAATATCTTTGCACAAAATGGCTGTATTTCAAATACTTGTTTCAAACCCCTGCATGTAGAGGGGGTATCTCACAGGGCCTGAACCACTGTAGGTCTGAAGTAAAAATATCTTTGCACAAAATGGCTGTATTTCAAATGCCTGATCCAAACCCCTGTATTTAGAGGGGGTATCTCACAGGGCCTGAACGACTGTAGGTCTGAAGTAAATATATCTTTGCACAAAATGGCTGTATTTCAAATGGCTATATTTCAAATCACATATCAAACCCCTGTATGTAGAGGGAGTATCTCACACGGTCTGAACCACTGTAGGCCTGAAGTAAATATATCTTTGCACAAAATGGCTGTATTTCAAATGCCTGATTCAAACCCCTGTATGTAGAGGGGGTATCTCACAGGGCCTGAACGACTCTAGGCCCGAAGTAAATATATCTTTGCACAAAATGGCTGTATTTCAAATGGCTGTATTTCGAATCCCTGAATCAAACCACTGTATGTAGAGGGAGTTTCTCACACGGTCTGAACCACTGTAGGCCTGAAGTAAATATATCTTTGCACAAAATGGCTGTATTTCAAATCGCTGAATTTTAAATGCCTGATTCAAACCCCTGTATGTAGATAAGGTATCTCACAGGGCCTGAACCACTGTAGGCCTGAAGTAAATATTTATTTGCACAAAATGGCTGTATTTCAAATGGCTTTATTTCAAATGCCTGATTAAAACCCCTGTATGTAGAGGGGGTATATCACAGGGCCTGAACTACTGTAGGCCTAAAGTAAATATATCTCTAATGACCGGCGACACGCACAGGGAGGGAAAAGGGAAAGCCCTGATCAAGGGAGAGGGAAAGGTGGTGACCCCTGACTCACCTTGCGGCTGGCACCTTACTGCCCTGACGTCCCTAGACGGGTTCCTCACCCGTGCGGCGATCACGTGCCTAAACCCTGGCTTTCCCTAAAATGAGCCCTAGATAGTGAACTGGCCGGTGGGATCACTAGTCCGCACCACTGACACTAAGAGGGAAACGCCAGGGAGAGGACAGACAATACAGACAAACACATACACCCAGGTGGGCGACCACAGCAGACCACAAAGGTCCAACAGGGATCCGGAGGGTAGCGTTCTGGACCGACAACCAGAGAACGCAGCAACACAGCTCCAGAGGGTCAGAATAGATGTCCAGGCAGGAAGCTCTATATCTGGCAACCAGAGAAGTGTGAGAGGGGAATATAAGGAGGTTGGGAGTGCTGGACAAGGAACAGCTGAGAAAAAGGAGCTACAGATCCCTGAGTGAGCCAAAAGGGTTTGCAAAGCAAACCCAGAAAGCTACCATAAGGAAACAGCCCTATCTTACATAGAGCGCGCAGCCAACCGCTGCGACTTCCTGACCCCGGCTATAACGGAGTCAGGCATGGTTCTAGACACCCTCGTGACAATATCTTTGCACAAAATGGCTGTATTTCAAATGGCTGTATTTCAAATGCCCGATTCAAATCCCTGTATGTAGAGGGGGTATCTCACATGGCCTGAACCACTGTAGGCCTGAAGTAAATATATCTTTGAACAAAATGGCTGTATTTCAAATGCCTGATTCAAACCCCTGTATGGAGAGGGGGTATCTCACACGGTCTGAACCACTGTAGGCCTGAAGTAAATATATCTTAGCCCAAAATGGCAGTATTTCAAATGGCTGTATTTCACATGCTTGATTCAAACCCCTGTATGTAAAGTGGGTATCTCACAGGGCCTGATCCACTGTAGGCCTGAAGTAAATATATCTTTGCACAAAATGGCTGCATTTCAAATGGCTGTATTTCAGAACCCTGAATCAAACCCCTGTATGTAGAGGGAGTATCTCACACGATCTACACCACTGTAGGCCTGAAGTAAATACATCTTTGCACAAAATGGCTGTATTTTAAATGGCTGTAGTTCAAATGCCTGAATCAAACCCCTGTATGTACAGGGAATATCTCACAGGGCCGTTCTGAACCACTGTAGGCCTGAAGTAAATATATATTTGCACAAAATGGCTGTATTTCTTATGCCTGATTCAAACCCTTGTATGTACAGTAGTGGCCAAAAGTTTTGAGAATGACACAAATATTAGTTTTTACATAGTTTGCTGCTAAACTGCTTTTAGATCTTTGTTTCAGTTGTTTGTGATGTAGTGAAATATAATTACACGCACTTCATACGTTTCAAAGGCTTTTATCGACAATTACATGACATTTATGAAAAGAGTCGGTATTTGCAGTGTTGGCCCTTCTTTTCAGGACCTCTGCAATTTGACTGGGCATGCTCTCAATCAACTTCTGCGCCAATTCCTGACTGATAGCAACCCATTCATCAATCACTTCTTGGAGTTTGTCAGAATTAGTGGGTTTTTGTTTGTCCACCCGCCTCTTGAGGATTGACCACAAGTTCTCAATGGGATTAAGATCTGGGGAGTTTCCAGGCCATGGACCCAAAATGTCAACGTTTTGGTCCCCGAGCCACTTAGTTATCACTTTTGCCTTATGGAACGGTGCTCCATCGTGCTGGAAAATGCATTGTTCTTCACCAAATTGTTGTTGGATTGTTTGAACAAGTTGCTGTTGGAGGGTGTTTTGGTACCATTCTTTATTCATGGCTGTGTTTTTCGGCAAAATTGTGAGTGAGCCCACTCCCTTGGATGAGAAGCAACCCCACACATGAATGGTCTCAGGATGCTTTACTGTTGTCATGACACAGGACTGATGGTAGCGCTCACCTTTTCTTCTCCGGACAAGCCTTTTTCCAGATGCCCCAAACAATCGGAAAGAGGCTTCATCGGAGAATATGACTTTGCCCCAGTCCTCAGCAGTCCATTCACCATACTTTCTGCAGAAGATCAATCTGTCCCTGATGTTTCTTTTGGAGAGAAGTGGCTTCTTTGCTGCCCTTCTTGACACCAGGCCATCTTCCAAAAGTCTTCGCCTCACTGTGCGTGCAGATGCGCTCACACCTGCCTGCTGCCATTCATGAGCAAGCTCTGCACTGGTGGCACTCCGATCCCGCAGCTGAATCCTCTTTAGGAGACGATCCTGGCGCTTGCTGGACTTTCTTGGACGCCCTGAAGCCTTCTTAACAAGAATTGAACCTCTTTCCTTGAAGTTCTTGATGATCCTATAAATAGTTGATTGAGGTGCAATCTTAGTAGCCACAATATCCTTGCCTGTGAAGCCATTTTTATGCAACGCAATGATGGCTGCACGTGTTTCTTTGCAGGTCACCATGGTTAACAATGGAAGAACAATGATTTCAAGCATCACCCTCCTCTTAACATGTCAAATCTGCCATTTTAACCCAATCAGCCTGACATAATGATCTCCAGCCTTGTGCTCGTCAACATTCTCACCTGAGTTAACAAGACGATTACTGAAATGATCTTAGCAGGTCCTTTAATGACAGCAATGAAATGCAGTGGAAAGGTTTTTTTGGGATTAAGTTAATTTTAATGGCAAAGAAGGACTATGCAATTCATCTGATCACTCTTCATAACATTATGGAGTATATGCAAATTGCTATTATAAAAACCTAAGCAGCAACTTTTCCAATTTCCAATATTTATCTAATTCCCAAAACTTTTGGCCACGACTGTAGAGCGGGTATCTCACACGGCCTGAACCAGTGTAGACCTGAATTCAATATTTTTGCACTAAATTGCGGTATTTAAAATCTCTGAATGTAACCCAAATGCATAAAAGGGTGTATCTCACAATGACATCTGCATCATAGGCTGTATATAAGCCTGTACTTTCACACGTGCTGATTCTGTAAGGCCTGAAAATAGTGTTTTTTTGTCAAAAAAGTGTGTTTTTTAATTCCCAGAAAATGATGGGTGTATTTCTAGCTTAAATTGCACAATGACTAATCAAGATGTTGTAGATTGCCAAAAAAGTCTATTTTTGGTAACAGAATATGAAAACTGTATATATTAAACTTGAATATAACACTTGCAGATCTGGAAAATACTGTTTTTTGAAAACAATTGTGTGTTTTTAAAACCCCAGAAAATGATGGGTGTATTTCTAGTTTAAATTGCACACTGACTAATACAGATGTTGTCGATTGCCAAAAAAGTCTTTCTTTGGTAACAGAATATGAAAGCTGTATATATTAAACTTGAATTTAACACTTGCAGATCTGGAAAATACTTTTTTTTTTTTTTTTTTTTAATTGTGTGTTTTTAAAATCCCAGAAAATGCTGGGTGTATTTCTACCTTAAATTGCACACTGACTAATCCAGATGTTGTAGTTTGCAAAAAAAAATTGTGATTTGCAATGTCCCAAAAGCTCAGATGCAGTGCACTGAGCTTGCATAAAATGGCCGCCACCCACCTAACTAACAGAATTATAAAAGTTTTTTTTTTTTTTGGTCAATGGCTTTAGGGCCGAGTAAAATGATTGTGCCCTGCACCCACACAACTATTTCTAGGTAGATCACTGAGTTAGATTCTCTCCTATTCTCTCCCTGAAATCACAAGTCCAGCAGCATCCTCTCCCTACACGTGCAGCGCTACGTGACTCAAGCTTATTTAGGGCCTGGGTCACATGCTGCTCTGGCCAATCACAGCCATGCCATTTGTAGGCATGGCTGTGATGGCCTCTTGGGGCAAGTGGTATGATGCTTGTTGATTGGCTGCTGTGCAGCCTTTCAAAAAGGGCCAAGAAAGCGCCGAACACCGAACCCAAACTTTTACGGAAATGTTCGGGTCCGGGATCCAAAAAACCTAAAGTTCGGTACGAACCCGAACTTTACAGTTCGGGTTCGCTCAACCCTACCCTTTACCCCTTGGAGGTGCTGGCCTTCCCTGCTGCCAGTGTATTGTCTGAACGTGTGTTTAGCACGACTGCAGGGGGTTATCACAGGTTATATTTCCCAATGTTTTGGGTGTACCCTAATTTAAATAAATAAAAATAATTTTAAAACCAAAAAGCAGTGTAGGATACCTCCTCCTCCGCTGCCGCTTCCACATACAACGCCACATCCACTGCCTCCTCAACCTGCTACTCCATATGGACCTTGTCCTCCTAGATCAATATTATAATGTTTTATTTTTATATATTTTGTTATTTGAGGTGTCCGCTCAACTCTAGTCACTATCAGTGAAGCAAGCCATCATTAGGCTGAAAAAAACAAAACAAACCCATCAGAGAGATAGCAAAAACATTAGACGTGGCCATAACAACTGTTTGGAACATTTTTTAAAAGAAGGAACGCACCGGTGAGCTCAGCAACGCCAAAAGATCCGGAAGACCACGGAAAACAACTGTGGTGAATGACCGAAGGATTCTTTCCCTGGTGAAGAAAACACCCTTCACAACAGTTGGCCAGATCAAGAACACTCTCCAGGAGGTAGGTGTATGTGTGTCAAAGTCAACAATCAAGAGAAGACTTCTCCAGAGTGAATACAGAGGGTTCACCACAAGATGTAAACCATTGGTGAGCCTCAAAAACAGGAAGGCCAGATAAGAGTTTGCCAAACGATATCTAAAAAAGCCTTCACAGTTCTGGAACAACATGCTATGGACAGATGAGACCAAGATCAACTTGTACCAGAGTGATAGGAAGAGAAGAGTATGGAGAAGGAAAGAAACTGTTCATGATCCTAAGCATACCACCTCATCAGTGAAGCATGGTGGTGGTAGTGTCGTGGGCATGTATGACTGCCAATGGAACTGGTTCTCTTGTGTTTATTGATGATGTGACTGCTGACAAAAGCAGCAGGATGAATCCTGAAGTGTTTTGGGCAATATTATCTGCGCATATATTTAGCCAAATGCTTCAGAAATCATTGGGCGGCGTTTCACAGTGCAGATGGACAATGACCCAAAGCATACTGCAAAAGCAACCAAAGAATTTTTAAAGGGAAAGAAGTGGATTGTTATGCAATGGCCAAGTCAATCACCTGACCTGAATCTGATTGAGCATGCATTTCACTTGCTGAAGACAAAACTGAAGGGAAAATGCCCCAAGAACAAGCAGGAACTGAAGACAGTTGCAATAGAGGCCTGGCAGAGCATCACCAGGGTTGAAACCCAGCGTCTGGTGATGTCTATGCGTTCCAGACTTCAGGCTGTAATTGACTGCAAAGGATTTGCAACCAAGTATTAAAAAGTGAAAGTTTAATTTATGATTATTATTCTGTCCCATTACTTTTGGCCCCTTAACAAGTGGGCGGCACATATGCAAACTGTTGTAATTCCTACACCGTTCACCTGAATACCCTCAAATAAAATCTGACAGTCTGCAGTTAAAGCACATCTTGTTCGTTTCATTTCCAATCCATTGTTGTGGTGGTGTATAGAGCCAAAAATTTTAGAATTGTGTCGATGTCCCAATATTTATGGACCTGACTCTATATATGTGTATATATTATATATATATTCGTAATTTCGAATATTCTAGATTTTTTTTCCATCAGTAACCTCCTTTCTTGCTTGTGGGCCAAAGAGAGGGTTGCAATGTCTATGTCTGAGCTTAGCAACATCCCTAGAAACCAATAGAAAAGTTGCCTACCCCTTACTATATAAGAACCTCCCCAGCAGCCCTTGTATGCAGTATTTTGCAGATCTGAGAGAGACAGCAGTGTTATTGCTGTGCTCTCTGTTTTCCTGTGTCATTACATTACAGTTAGTTAGCTTATATATATAATATAGATAGTTAGTGGGAGATAGTCAGTGTAGGTTAGATAGTGATATAGTGTAGCTGCTGTCCATACATTCATGCTACATACATAGTGCTGTGATGTCACAAGTTCACAACAATACTTAGTGCAGCAATTACTAATAAGTAGTCAGACCTGTTAAAATATGAAGTTGCGCCAAAATATTAGCATCATTAGTGCCGATTTCGCAATCGCGAATATATTGGAGCACTCTATCTGCATATAAAGCTATTTTAATGTTCTGCCGTGCCAACCATTTTCTCCAGTCTCTGGAAACTTCTAGCAGCTTGTAAAATGTAGCTATAGTGACCCACGCCTGTATTACATTGCCGATATTTTCGCGATCAAGAAAATAATCTCGAATTCACGGATATATGGCGAATATTCTACAAAGTATTTGCGAAATGTTGAAAATTATCCCTTTTAATTAACACTACAGCGTGGATGTGGGAGTGGTAGGCATAACTGTGGTCCCATAGCCTGGTTCTTGTGGCCAAGCCCTTATATAGAGAAGGATTGTTCCGTGTATTAGCTCGTGACTGGATGTTGAAGGAGTTTATTTGTGCCTGAGTTAAGGCTCTTTATGTTTTATTTTGAAAGTGTGAATAGAACACTGTTTTGGATTTTACCTCTTGTGTCACTGCATTGCTACCACCTGCCGAGCAAACCCCCTGTCTCTTTCTCTTTCTCCTCTCTCTCTCTTTATATATATTTTGATTTATTTGTTAAAAGTGATTTTTCTCCACCTATGACATTTCCAGTGATAGAACTATTTGTTGAGACGGTATTGAAAGATGTAAATACATTAAAATCTAGAAATGAGGGGACATTTCGTCATCCTAATATGACTCGGCCAAAGTGGCAGGAGAGTTAATCAGTGATCACAGCTTCACCATAAAACCTGCTGACAAAGGAGGTGCGGTTGTGGTCATGGATACCTCAAAGTATATTGAGGAAGCCTATAGATATAGATATATAAGTTAGCCTTTCGGATTCAACCTTGGCATAAACGTCAACCAACAGTTGGTGAGTCAAGTCACCAAAGGCTAGTAGCCAGTTTTTAATGCCAGGATCACTGCTGCGAAGCATAATCATGGAGGCATAAAAGTCCATGCACGATAAAGTCTTATCCTGTGATGGTGACTAGAGTTGAGCGGACACCTAGATGTTCGGGTTCAACGGGTTCGGCCGAACTTCACAAAAAAGTTGTGAACCCGAACCCCATTGAAAGCAATGGGGACCCAAACTTTTTTTTTTTTTTTTTATAAATTCTTTATTTTTCATTTTCATAAAGTTAAACATATATGCATTGATGTGACATAAGAAAAAGATGTATTTATGGTACATATTATGTAGTTGTATCTCAGTCATCAATACATGTTATTCTAGTACATACATGGGTCCAAATAATTGTCAAAAATTGGCCCCCCACAACACTCTAGTACGTGAGTAAGAGCGTAAATATTTTTCTTTTCAGAGTATCTAGGATGCCTCCTATTAAAACCCTGCTTGAGGAGTAAAGTAATATGTAAAATAGTTCAGAGAGGTGAAGAAGAGAAGAGTAAGAGATTAAGGTAAAAGTGAGGAGTAGAGGGAAAGAGTGTGAGGTGAAGGGGGAGGGGGGGGGGGAATATCGCAGATTCAGGTCCTAAAGTTGAAGTAAGAGCCAGTCAGGGCTCATGGTTCAGGGCTCACCCCCGCCAGAGATCTCCAAGGACTCCATAGTTTTGCAAATTTATCGTGTGTCCTTTCAATCCAGCTAGACATTTCCTCAAACCTACAGATTTGAGTCACTTTGGCTATCATTTCCTGTATGGAAGGGGGATTGACATCTAGCCAATGTAGGGGGATCAATGCTTTTGCATGGGGACCCAAACTTTTGAGCACTAAAATGGCTGTAAAAATGTCATGGAAAGGGCTAGAGGGCTGCAAATGGCATCAAAATGTGGTTAAGAGCATGGCAAGTGCTCTGCAAACAAATGCGGATAGGGAAATGACTTTACATAACATAAAATACGTAAAAATAAAAAAATAATAATCTTCATCTACGAGGACGAGGTCCATATGTAGTAGGAGGTTGAGGAGGCGGTAGATGTGGCGGTGTAGGTGGAAGCGGCGGTGGAGGAGGAGGTAGCCTACACTGCTTTTTGGTTTTAAATGTATTTTTATTTTTTTAAATTACGGTGCACCCCAAAACATTGAAGAATTATAACCTGTGATAACCCCCTCCAGTCATGCTAAGCACACGTTCAGATAATACACTGGCTGCAGGGCAGGCCAGCACCTCCAAGGGGTAAAGGGCAAGCTCAGGCCATGTGCCCAATTTAGAGACCCAGATGTTAAAGGGGCTGACCCCTGTCAGTCAGTTCATGTAGGCGTGTGCACACTTACTGCCTCACCATGTCGAATGTCCCCGTGATGTTCACAATCCAATTTGATATCTGCTCTATCAACTTTCGATGTTCTTTTATGCGCCTACCATGGTGATCACGGGTGGCGGGGAATCAGGGTTTCAGGCCGGAGAGGGAGCGTGAGAAAGAGAGACCACATCCAAGGGAGGATTCATTTTTTCAAATTTAAAATTATAGAGCGGAATTATGGGACAAATTATTAAAGCGTAAAAGTGGGACAACTTTTTAAAGTTTAAGAATTGAATGAAAGGATGTGGCGCGCATTAATTAATGAAGAATTTATTAAATTGTATTCCCTGTCAACTATGCAGAGCAGGGGTTTCTATCCGGCAAAATTTGAAAAATGTCACCTGACAATGTAATTGAGGATTTTTTTAAATTTATGTTCCTATTTATGTTCCTAGAGGTGCCCTAGTGACATCCACCATCAATTTCGATATCTTCTCTATCAACTTTCAATGTTCTTTTCTGAGCCTACCATGTTGATCACAGTTATGAGCGAATCAGGGTCTCACGCCGGAGAGGGAGCGTGATAAAAAGAGACCAAATTTAAGGGAGATAAATTTATAAAAAAATTTGGGATCGAGCGAAAATATGGGAAAAGCTGTTAAAGCGCAAATGTGGGACAAATTACAGAAGCCCAAATGTGGGCCAAAAGAGTAAAGCGGAAATGTGGGACAAAGTATTGTAGCGCAAATGTGGTACAACTTGTTAAAGTTTAAGCATTGAATCAAAGGATGTGGCGCGCATCAATTAAAGAAGAATTTCTGAAATTTTATTCCCTGTCACCTATGCAGAGCAGGGGTTTATAAATGTCTAAAATTGTATAGTGTCAACTCAAGAATGTAACAGAAAAATTACAGAAATTTATTAACGTGTCTACTTGGTAGAGCATGGGTCTATGACAGAAAAAAATGTTTATTGTCACACAAAAATGTAAAAAAAAAATATTGAAATTTATTAAGCTGTCAACTAGGTAGAAGAGGGGTATATTACACCCAAAAATTTGTAAATTTCAACCAAATATGTAACAGACACATTTTTTTTTTTTACCTGTCTACTCGGTATAGCAGTGATACTTCACACCCAAAAATTGGTGAATTTCACCAGAAAATGTAACTGACAAAGTAGTGAAATGACATAAAATAAAATACGTACAAATAAAAAAAGAAAATTTGATTTATGAGGTGGAGTTCCATATGGAGTAGGAGTTTGAGGAGGCGGTGGACGTAGCGGTGTAGGTGGATGCGGCGGTGGAGGAAGACGAGGTAGCCAACACAGGTTTTTGGTTTTAATTAAATTTTTTATATACAACATACAAGAATGAGCAATTGCGCTGCAGTATAACAATGTTTGGTTATTGCCGGTATACATTTCTATTCTGCACAAGATACAGACAAGTCCTGTGGGATCAATGCCTGGTTCATTTTAATGAATGTGAGCTTGTCCACATTGGCTGTGGACAGGCGGCTGCGCTTGTCTGTGATGACGCCTTCTGCCATGCTAAACACACGTTCAGATAACACACTGGCTGCAGGGAAGGCCAGCACCTCCAAGGCGTAAAGGGCAAGCTCAAAGCTCAGGCCATGTGTCCAATTAGGAGACCCAGAAGTTGAAGGGGGCAGACCCGTGATTCAGTATGTGTAGGCGTGTGCACACATACTGCTCCACCATGTTGGTGAAATGCTGCGTCCTGCTAAGACGTTCCATATCAGCTGGTGGTGCTGGTTGTTGTGGCATGCTGACAAAGCATTTCCACAAATTTTGGCCATGCTAACCCTGCCTTCTGAGGTGCTGGCGGTGCCCCAGCTGCGTTGGTGACCTCTTCCTCTGCCTTCGCCTTGTGCTTCCACTGTGCCCCCGCTGTCAGGTGGGAATGCCACCAGCAGCGCGTCTACCAGCGTGCGCTTGTACTCGCGCATATTACGATCAAACTCCAGTGAAGGAATTAAGGATGGTACGTTGTCCTTGTAACGGGGATCCTGCAGCGTGGCCACCCAGTAATCAGCACAAGTTAGAATGTGGTCAACTCGGCGGTCATTGCGGAGACACTGCAGCATGTAATCGCTCATGTGTGCCAGGCTGCCCAGAGGCAATGAAAAGCTGTCCTCTGTGGGAGGTGTATCGTCTGTGTCCTCTGTATAGCCCCAGCCACGCACCAGTGATGGCCATGAGCTGATCTGGGTTCCACCCTGCTGTGAACATGGTTCCTCGTCCTCCATCTCCTCATCCTCCACCTCGTCATCCTCCAGAACTGTGCCCTGGCTGGACAATAGTGTACCTGGCGTTTGTGGGTGCAGGAACCCACCCTCGGAGCCACTTGTGAATGACTGTCCGAAAAGCATACGAAATGATCCCTCTTCCTCCTCCTCCTCCTACTGTGCCACATCCTCTTCCATCATTGCCAGCAGCGGTTTTTCAAGGAGGCATAGAAATGGGATAGTTACGCTGAGAACGGCGTTATCGGTGTCACGGAACCATGAACCAGACGTACAACAAGAGATAAGTGAAAATAAGAAGGCTTTATTGAAAATAAAGCTGTAAAGCAAAAGTCCAAACGGATGGTGAAACCGAGCAGAGTCTTTGCGAAGCCAGAGGTCAGGAACCAGAAGGGTAGTCAGACGAAGCCAGGATCAGGAACCAGCAGGGTAGTCAGACGAAGCCAGGATCAGGAACCAGCAGGGTAGTCAAACGAAGCCAGGATCAGGAACCAGCAGGGTAGTCAGACGAAGCCAGGATCAGGAACCAGAAGCAGCAGCAGTCTTAGAAGCATGTGAACACAAGAGGACCAAGCAAGGAACTGAAGCCACAGACCTCCTATATATATATGAGCTAGGCATCCAGCTCCTCCCAGGGGAAGGAGGAGCCGCAGGGTGGAAGGCTACAAGAAACCCAGAAACCAAGATGGCCGCAAGCACATGTCAAACGAAGGAGAGCAGCAAGCAGGTAAGACCATGACAGTACCTCCCCCTCAAGGGCCCCTCCTCCGCGGAGCACAAAACGGTTTCAGAGGGAAGCGTGCGTGGAAGGCTCGGAGCAAGGCAGGAGCATGGACATCTGCGGAGGGAACCCATGAACGCTCCTCTGGACCATAACCATGCCAATGGACCAAAAACTGCAACCGACCGCGGACCAGGCGTGAGTCCAGGATATTGCTCACCTCATATTCCTCACGATTGCCCACTTGGACCGGACGAGGCCGAGGAACCGAGGAAGTGAAACGATTACACACCAGTGGCTTCAACAGGGAGACATGAAACACGTTGGAGATCCGCATGCCAGGAGGAAGCGCAAGGGCATAGGCTACCGGGTTTACCCTGCGAAGCACTCGGAAGGGACCAACAAAGCGAGGCGCCAGCTTGGGAGTGGGCACTCGAAGGTTGAGGTTGCGGGTGGACAACCATACACGGTCTCCGACCTGGTAGGAAGGAGCAGGCGCTCGTCTGCGATCAGCCTGGAGTCTCTGGCGCTGCGCAGAGACCTCAAGGGACTTCTGGATCTGTACCCAAGAAGCACGTAGGACGGAAAGGTGATCCTCCACAGCCGGAATATCCTGGGGAGAGAATACCTCCGGTAACACGGCAGGTTGGAACCCATAATTGGCCATGAAGGGAGACGTCCCAGAGGAAGAGTTCACCGCCGTGTTCCTGGCAAACTCAGCCCAAGGCAGGAGGTCAAACCAATTGTCTTGGTGATCGGAAACATAGCAACGAAGGAATTTCTCCAAGGCCTGATTGGATCGTCCTGCGGCCCCATTGGACTGAGGGTGGTAGGCCGAGGAGAAGGAGAGATGAATCCCCAACTGGGAGCAAAAGGCGCGCCAGAACCTGGACACAAACTGACTCCCCCGATCCGACACAATCTCCTTAGGCAAACCGTGCAACCGGAAGACCTCCCTGGCAAAAATCGTGGCCAACTCTTGTGCAGAGGGTAACTTCTTGAGAGGAACACAGTGGCACATTTTGGAAAACCGATCCACAATCATGAGAATGACCGTATGGCCTCGGGATGCAGGGAGGTCCACAATGAAATCCATCCCCAGGTGTGACCATGGGCGCTCCCCGGTGGCTATGGGTTGCAGAAGGCCCAACGGAAGGTGCCGAGGGGACTTACTCTGGGCACAAACGGAGCATGCCGCTACATATGCGGCGATGTCGGAACGTAGGGAAGGCCACCAGAACAGACGTGAAACAGCCCAGGACAGCTGATTCTTTCCAGGATGCCCCGTGGTCTTGGAGTTATGGTAGGTTCGCAACAACCGAGTGCGCAACTCCTCAGGCACAAAACATCTGCCGTTGGGTCTCCCAGAGGGAGCACCAGATTGAGCCGCCAAAATCTGCTCACCCAGGGGAGAGGTCAGGCTGGTGCGAATGGCGGCCAGGATCTGATTCGGAGGTATGACCGAAGTCGGAATCGACTCCTCCCTGGACAGCTCGGAGTACTGCCGTGATAAGGCATCCGCCCTGATGTTCTTGGAACCGGGTAGGTAGGAGACCACGTAATTAAAACGTGACAAGAACAGAGCCCATCTGGCCTGACGTGGTGTCAATCTCTTGGCCTCAGAAAGGTAGGTCAGATTCTTGTGGTCCGTCAGGATGAGAACCGGAACCACCGAACCCTCGATCAAGTGCCTCCATTCTTTAAGGGCCTGCACGATGGCCAATAACTCCCTGTCACCAATCTGATAGTTGCACTCCGCGGAAGACAGTTTCCGGGAGTAAAACCCACAAGGAAGCAGAGGACCCTCTGGTGTTCTACGCTGAGACAGAAGGGCGCCTACTCCCGTCTCAGACGCGTCCACCTCGAGGACAAAGGGCAACCCAGGGTTGGGATGCGACAGAATCGGAGCCGACACAAAGGCGGACTTTAGGGCCTCAAAAGCTCGGATGGCCTCGAGCGGCCAGACCTGGGAATTACTGCCCTTCCTGGTCAGATCCGTGAGAGGCTTGGCCAGCATGGAAAAGTCCCTGATGAACTTCCGATAATAATTGGCGAAGCCCAAAAAGCGCTGCAGGGAACGAAGACCACTGGGCTGGGGCCACTGTAAGACAGCCGAAACCTTCTCAGGATCCATGGAGAACCCCTCAGCGGAAATGATGTAACCTAAGAAGGTTACCTGGGATCGGTGAAATTCGCATTTCTCAAGCTTACTGAACAGCTTGTTCTCTCGTAACCGTTGCAACACTCGTCTGACATCCAGAATGTGGGCCTCCATGGATTCAGAATATACCAAGATGTCATCCAAATAGACTACCACACACTGCTGCAACAGGTCACGGAAAACATTGTTGATGAATTCCTGAAAGACTGCGGGCGCATTGCACAACCCAAAGGGCATAACCAAGGATTCGTAATGACCGGTCCTGGTGTTAAACGCGGTCTTCCACTCATCGCCCGCCTTGATCCTTACCAGGTTATATGCCGCCCTCAGGTCGAGTTTGGTAAAGACCGTGGCCCCTTTAAGGCGATCGAACAGCTCGGGAATCAAGGGTATCGGGTAAGCGTTCTTGATCGTGATGCGATTGAGACCCCTGTAATCGATGCAAGGCCTCAACTCACCGCCCTTCTTTTTCACAAAGAAAAATCCAGCCCCTGCCGGGGACGAAGATTTGCGAATGTGTCCGCGTGAAAGCGCCTCCCTCACGTACTCCTCCATGGCCTCATTCTCCGCTACCGACAGTGGATAGACTTTGCCACGAGGAGGAACGGCACCAGATTGTAACTCTATGGCACAATCGTATGGGCGGTGCGGAGGTAGGGCAACCGCGCGCACCTTATCGACTACATCCCGGTACTCCTCGTATTCAGGAGGCAACAGAGAGTCCGAGGAAGTACACAGCAACTCTACAGACCCATGGATGCAACTAGCCCCACACTGCGGTGACCACGAGAGGATCTCGACCGATCTCCAATCGAAAGTCGGATTATGCTTCTGGAGCCAGGGGTACCCCAAGACCACCGAGTAGTGTGGAGACGAAATAACCTGGAGGCAGACCGACTCTCTGTGAACGGCACCAATGGCTATCCCCACTGGAAGGGTCTCATGAGTCACGTGTGGCGGCAGAAGGGGTCTGCCGTCTATCGCCTCAAGAGCCAGTGGGGAACCTCGAGCCTGCAGAGGAATGGAATTGGCGGCAGCGAACACACCATCAATGAACAAACCACCAGCACCAGAGTCCACCAACGCCTGGGTCGTCACCGAGCCCCCGACCCAGGAGAGGACAACAGTGATCAGTGGTTTGTCAACACGGGAAACCGGGGACGAGGAGACTCCACCCAAGATCTGCCCCCGACAGGATCTCAGGGTACGAGCGTTTCCCGGACGGTTCGGACATGCCAACCGAAAATGCCCACCGAGACCACAGTACATGCATCGGCCCTCGCGTCTCCGGAGTGCCCTCTCCCCCTCGGACAGGCGAGCAAACCCCAGCTGCATGGGTTCACCCCCAGACAAGTCATCCCCAGGAGGCGTGGGAGGAGAGGGAGGCACGGGTGGGACAGCAAACGTAGGCACCAATCTGTTAGAAGACCTCCGCAGGTTCTCCTTAAAGGAAGGTCTCTCCCTGAGTCTGGTGTCAATCAAAATCAGTAAAGAAATAAGAGACTCGAGCTCAACTGGTAGGTCCTTAGCTGCAACCTCATCCTTCAAGGCATCCGAGAGACCATGAGAGAAAGCAGCGACCAGAGCCTCATTATTCCAGCCCACCTCTGCTGCCAGGGTACGAAACTCAATGGCGTATTCAGCTACGGATCGTGAACCCTGTCTGATGGACATAAGGAGCTTCGCAGCAGAGGCAGCACGAGCCGGCACATCGAATACCTTCCGAAGAGAAGCAACAAAACCGGAAAACTCGGCAACCACCGGATTGTTGTTCTCCCATAAAGGGCTGGCCCAGGCCAAGGCCTTGTCCGAGAGCAGCGAGATCAAGAAGCCCACCTTTGATCTCTCAGTAGGAAAGGCATGTGGCAGCAACTCGAAATAAATGCCCACCTGGTTAAGGAAACCTCGGCACTGAGTTGGCTCTCCCCCAAAGCGCTGTGGAAGAGGGGCAGAACCGGTCATACCCCGAAACACCGCAGGCGCAACAACAGGTGTCGGGGTAGACTCTGGCGCAACAACCGGAGCGGCAGTAGGAGCGAGCCCAGGAGCGACAACCGACCCATCGGCAACGGGAGCGAAATGAGCCGTGCGTTCAAGCAGGGTTTGCAACGCCACAGCGAACTGACCCAACAGGTGATCCTGCTGATCAAGTCTGGCAACCAGCGTGGGTAGCGAGGATGGCCCTGTACCATCAGAATTCATGGCTTGGTCCTAATGTCACGGAACCATGAACCAGACGTACAACAAGAGATAAGTGAAAATAAGAAGGCTTTATTGAAAATAAAGCTGTAAAGCAAAAGTCCAAACGGATGGTGAAACCGAGCAGAGTCTTTGCGAAGCCAGAGGTCAGGAACCAGAAGGGTAGTCAGACGAAGCCAGGATCAGGAACCAGCAGGGTAGTCAGACGAAGCCAGGATCAGGAACCAGCAGGGTAGTCAAACGAAGCCAGGATCAGGAACCAGCAGGGTAGTCAGACGAAGCCAGGATCAGGAACCAGAAGCAGCAGCAGTCTTAGAAGCATGTGAACACAAGAGGACCAAGCAAGGAACTGAAGCCACAGACCTCCTATATATATATGAGCTAGGCATCCAGCTCCTCCCAGGGGAAGGAGGAGCCGCAGGGTGGAAGGCTACAAGAAACCCAGAAACCAAGATGGCCGCCAGCACATGTCAAACGAAGGAGAGCAGCAAGCAGGTAAGACCATGACAATCGGCACTGGCCATGTTGGTGGATTACTCGAAACAGCGCAACAAGGAACACAGGTCTCACATGGAGGCCCAGTCATTGGTGGTGAAGTGATGCTGTTCCACCGAGCGACTCACCTGTGCGTGCTGCAGCTGAAACTCCACTATCGCCTGCTGCGGCTCACACAGTCTGGCCAGCATGTGCAAGGTGGAGTTCCACCTTGTGGGCACGACGCATATGAGGCGGTGAGTGGGAAGGTCGAAGTTACGCTGCAGCGCTGACAGGCAAGCAGCAGCAGGGTGAGAACGCAGAAAGCGTGCACAGACGGCCCGCACTTTATGCAGCAGATCTGTCATATCGGGGTAATTTTTAAGGAATCTCTGCACCACCAAATTCAGCACATGCGCCAGGCAATGAATGTGTGTCAAACGGCTAGTCCCAGAGCTGCTACGAGATTTCGCCCATTATCGCACACCACCAGGCCGGGCTTGAGGCTCACTGACACCAACCACTCATCGGTCTGTTGTTCAAGGCCCGTCCAAAGCTCCTGTGTGGTGTGGGGTTTGTCCCCCAAAACAGATAAGTTTTAAAACTGCCTGCTGTCGTTTACCCCTGGCTGTGCTGAAGTTGGTGGTGAAGGTGTTACGCTGACCGGATGAGGAGCTGGTAGAGGATGAGGAAGCAGAGTAGGAGGAGGAAGCAACAGGAGGCAAACTGAAGCGCCCTGCAATCCTCGGTGGTGGAAGGACATGCGCCAAACTGCTATCGGCCTCAGGTCCAGCCGCCACTGCCTTTACCCAGTGTGCTGTTATGGAGATATAACGTCCCTGACCGTGCTTACTGGTCCACGTATCCGTAGTGAGGTGCACCTTGCCACAGATACCGTTGCGCAGTGCACACCTGATTTTGTCCCCTACTTGGTTGTGCAGGGAAGAAATGGCTCAACTGGAAAAGTAGTGGCGGCTGGGCACGATGTACTGTGGGACAGCCAGTGCCATAAGGCCTTTAAAACTATCCGTCTCCACCTGACAGAATGACAGCATTTCAAAGGCCAGTAATTTAGAAATGCTGGCATTCTGGGCTAGGAATCGCGGTTGGGTATGGGGGTACTTGCTCTTCCTCTCCAGTTTTTGGGAGATAGAGAGCTGAACGCTGCCGTGGGACATTGTGGAGATGCTTGGTGACCCAGGTGGTGGTGTTGCTGGAAGATCCTCTGTTTACGGGGTGGCAGTTGGCACTGTCACTCCAGAGGTGGATGAAGAGGCCGAGACTGCAGCAGAAGAGGAAGCAGGAGGAGCCAGAGTCCTTTCTTGGTTTTTGAGGTGTCTACTCCACTGCAGCTCGTGCTTAGCACTTAAATGCCTGGTTATGCAGGTTGTGCTCAGGTTGAGAACATTTATGCCTCGCTTCAGGCTCTGATTGCACAGCGTGCAAACCACTCGTATCTTGTCGTCAGCACATTGTCTGAAGAACTGCCACGCCAGGGAACTCCTTCGAGCTGGCTTTGGTGTGCTCAGTCCCTTGCTGCGGTGGGCAGTAGCAGGCATACTGTCTAGAGGACGGACGCTCCGCTTTTGCACCCTGCTCCCTCTTCTGCTGTGCTGGTGGCTCTGTGCGACCACCACCTCTTCCTCTGGACTACATAGGTCACTCGCATAACCTTGATTCCATGTGGGGTCGAGGACCTCATCCTCCTCCACATCATCTTCCACCCAGTCTTCACCCCTGCCCTCCTTGTCGGTCTGCACACTGCAGAAAGCCCCAACAGTTGGCACCTGTGTTTCGTCATCATCCGAGACGTGCTGCGATGGTCCTCCCATGTACTCATCTTGAAAGATAAGTGGTTGGGCATCGGTGCACTCAATCTCTTCCTCTTCTGGGGCAGGGCTAGGTGGATGGCCCTGGGAAACCCTGCTAACAGAGTCCTCAAAAAGCAGAAGAGTCTGCTGCATGACTTGGGGCTCAGACTGCTTGGCTGATTTGCAAGGGGGTAAGGGCTGCAGGTGCCAACTCTGATCTTTTAGCAGGAGACTGGGTAGGAGAACATGTGAAGGAACTGGAGCCACTGTCAGAAACCCAATCTAATATCGCCTTTACTTGTTCAGGGCTCACCATTCGTAGAGTTTCATTAGGCCCGACCAAATAATGCTGCAGGTTCTGTCGCCTACTCGCACCTGAGGAACGGGTTTCACTTGTGCGTGTAGCTGGCACAGATCGACCACATCCTCTCCCTGCAACAGGAGCTCCACCAGCAGCACCACGACCTGAGCCACGTCCCTTATTTAGGATCTTGCCCTAAATGGGTGTTTAATTAATAGTAGAATAGAATGACAGTATGTACAGGATGTATCTCACACACCCTGAACCAGACTATGCCGCAATTAAAGATTTGTGCACAAAATGGCTGTATTTCAAATATCTGAATATAACCCAAATATATAAAAGGTGTATCTCACAATGACATATGCAGCAAAGGCTGCCAATTTTTTTCTTTTGCCAAAACGGGTGTTAGTTTAATAACTGAATATGACAGCAGTATATAACCCTGGAACGTCTTGATGCTGCAAGGCCTGAAAAATTGTGTATTTTGCACAAAAAAAGGTGTTTTATTAATAAAAGAATAAAACCTCCTGTATATAAACGGTGTATCCGTCACGGATGGTTTTGCAGAAAACTGGAAGTCACAAATAAACATAAGACTGACTTGATCCCAAACTAAGGAACATATGGGTAAGCCCTATAAAAGCCATAGAGCTCTCCCTTATTGCTCAGCCCATGCAAAGATCTCTATGAAAGATAATTGCATGACCTCGTGCCTCGACTATATGACACCTGAAAGCCCTACAATAGTGAGTGGACACGACCACCGGCTCCCTGCACCCAATACGGAGGGAGTCAGGGTCATCTAGAATCAAGCCAGCAGAAAAACACAAATAAAGGAAGAGACTTATCTGAGGAACCAGCAGTTGCAGCTTCTAGCAGAGAGCACAATCCAGGAAGTAGTATAAACCACAAAGTGAGGCAGTATGGGAGGGGATATCAAGAGAGGCAATCAGTGTGAATAGATGACAGCTGGGAGAAGGAAACGAGATGACAAAGTGAAACCAAAACAAAAGAACATCATGCAGGAGGTACAGAAAAACGTCTGTCAGAGCTTCTTAGAGATCTGGCGGTGACAGTACCCCTCCCTCTACGAGTGGACTCCAGACACTCAGGGCCCACCTTCTCAGGATGGGACCCACATCCTCTCCTCAGGACCATAACCCTCCCAATGAACGAGATACTGGAGAGAACCGCAGAAAAAGCGGGAATCCACAATCCTAGAGACCTGAAATTCAAGATTACCATCAACCACAAATGGAGGAGGAGGCAAAGAGGAGGGTGCAGTGGTTGGACATAAGGTTTTAATAGGGACTTGTGAAAAACATTATGGATCTTCCAAGTCTGAGGAAGATCAAGACGGAAGGCAACGGGATTGATGACGGACAAGATTTTGTAAGGCCCAATAAACCTAGGACCCAACTTCCAGGAGGGAACCTTCAGTTTGATATTTTTAGTAGACAACCACACCAAATCACCCACATTCAGGTCCGGACCAGGCACACGTCTCTTATCCGCCACACGCTTATATCTCTCACTCATGCTCTTTAGATTACCCTGAATCTTTTGCCAAATAGATGACAAAGACGAGGAAAATCTCTCCTCATCAGGTAAACCAGAAGACCCCTCTCCAGAGAATGTCCCAAACTGCGGATGAAACCCATATGCACCAAAAAATTGTGACTTATCCGAGGACTCCTGGCGACGGTTATTTAAAGCAATTTAGCAAGGGACAAAAAAAACCACCAATCCTCCTGATTCTCTGCCACAAAACAGCGCAGATATGTCTCCAGATTCTGATTGACGCGTTCTGTCTGGCCATTCGAATGCAGGTGAAAAGCAGAAGAGAACGACAACCGAACCCCCAAGTGAGAACAGAAAGCCTTCCAGAATCTGGAAACAAACTGCGTGCCCCTATCAGAGACTATGTCTGAAGGAATGCCATGCAATTTGACAATGTGATCAACAAATGCCTGCGCCAGCATTTTAGCATTGGGTAACCCAGGAAAGGGAATGAAATACGCCATTTTGCTAAAACGGTCCACCACCACCAGAATCACAGTCTTCCCCGAGGAACGAGGCAGGTCCGTAATAAAGTCCATGGACAGATGCGTCCAAGGACAGGAAGGGATGGGTAACAGAAGGAGAGGACCTGATGGCCGTGAATGAGGGACCTTGGCACGAGCGCAGGTCTCGCAGGCTGCCGCAAAACCCTCAACCGTCTTACGAAGAGCCGGCCACCAGAATCTCCGAGCAATGAGATCCAATGTGGCTCTACTCCCCGGGTGCCCAGCAAGGACAGTATCGTGGTGCTCCTTAAAAACCTTGTGTTGTAAAGCAAGAGGCAAAAACAATCTCCCAGGAGGACAAAGATCAGGAGCCTCTGCCTGGGCTGCCTGAACCTCTGCTTCCAATTCAGGATAAAGAGCAGAGACGACCACCCCTTCAGCCAAAATGGGACCCGGGTCTTCAAAGTTCCCCCCTCCCGGAAAACAACATGACAGGGCATCAGCCTTCACATTTTTAACCCCAGGGCGGAACGTGACAACAAAATTAAACCTAGAAAAGAATAAAGACCATCTGGCCTGTCTCGGGTTCAGACGCTTGGCTGACTCCAAGTAGGCCAGATTCTTATGGTCGGTAAAAACGGTAATAGGGTGACTGGCTCCCTCTAGCCAATGGCACCATTCCTCAAAAGATAATTTGATGGCCAACAACTCCCTATCTCCCACATCGTAATTTCTCTCTGCGGAGGAGAGTTTCTTTGAGAAAAAGGCACACGGATGCCATTTGGCAGGAGAGGGACCCTGAGACAAGTCCGCACCCACACCCACCTCAGAAGCGTCCACCTCCACAATGAAAGGCAGAGAGACATCGGGTTGTACCAAGATAGGAGCGGAAGCACAACTCTCTTTGATATTAGAAAAGGCCTTAAGCCTCTCGAACTATAGAATAAAACATGTGACAACTTTTTATTTTCCCCCACAATGTTTGACCCCTAGTTTTTGTCTCCCTTTCCTCTCCCCTCCCCCCCCACCCTTTCTTTTCCTTTCACCATTTTATAAATCAGCTTTGAACTGATATATATATTGATATTTCTGTCAAATAAATACTTTGTTTAATATGCTTTCTTAAAATTAGGAAATGTTATTCCTGTGATGACTCAACAGGTTATAATATATGCTAACTTCCATGTATAATGGTGATGTTATCTCATTTTATATTTTTTGTTAAACTTGTATTATTTTGCTATTATATTTGTTAATAAAACAAAAATTTACAAGAAAAGGCCTTAAGCGCATCCACCGACCAGGAGGAAAATTCGACCCCCTTTTTAGTCATATCAGTAAGTGGCTTAACAACAGAGGAATAATTAAAAATGAACTTCCTGTAATAATTGGCAAAGCCCAAAAACCTCATCAGCGCCTTCTGATTCTCAGGAAGCTCCCAATCAAGCACAGCGCGGACCTTCTCAGGGTCCATGCGAAAACCAGAAGCGGAGAGAAGAAAACCCAGAAATTGAATTTATGGAACCGCAAACATACATTTTTCCAGTTTAGCATACAATTTATTCTCCCGCAGAATCAGCAAGACCTGACGTAGGTCGTCCCTATGAGTTTTGAAATCAGGAGAAAAAATCTAAATGTCATCCAGATACACCACTACAAATTTCCCCATTTAAATGACAGAAAATGATGTTCACAAAATGTCGGAAGACGGCTGAAGCATTCATCAAACCAAAGGGCATAACCAAATTCTCAAAATGGCCCTCAGGGGTATTGAAGGCCATCTTCGATTCGTCTCCTTCCCTGACCCTGACCAGGTTGTATGCCCCTCTTAAATCCAACTTAGAAAAAACTTTTGCCTCAACAATCTGGTTAAACAGGTCTGGGATAAGGATAAGGATCACGAATTGTGATACATACAGTTCAGCTCCCTGAAATCCAGACATGGTCTTAAAGAACCATCTTTTTTCTTAACAAAAAAAAACCCAGCGGCAACAGGTAACTTCGAGGGTCGGATGTGTCCCTTTCTCAGGCTCTCAGAGATATAAGTACGCATAGCGACCCTTTCAGGTTGGGAGAGATTGTATAAACATGATTTAGGCAGCTTGGCGCCTGGGATGAGATTAATAGCGCAATCGTACTCCCGGTGAGGAGGGAGCTCTTGAACACTACTCTCTGAAAACACATCCGAAAATTCAGAGAGAAAAGATAGTACAGTCTTGGTAGAAACCTCTGAGAGAGACGCCGTCAGGCAATTCTCTCTGCAAAAGTCACTCCAACCATTTATTTGCCTTGCTTGCCAGTCAATGGTGGGGTTATGTTTAGTGAGCCAGGGTAGCTCCAACACTAGAGGAGTAGGTAATCCGCCCAGGACGAAACATGACACATCCTCAACATGAGCATCATCCACAGTCAAACGGATATTGTGAACTATGCCCTTTAACGATTTTTGAGAAAGTGGAGCGGAATCGATAGCAAAAACAGGTATAGCTTTTGACAGCTGCTCCACTATCTACAAAAATCTCACAAACAATGTCCTTGCTATCTAGCGCCACCCTGGCAGGTAGGACAAAACGGGAACTACAAGCAAACAGAAAACCTTCAATTTCCGTATCAACCTTGCCAATAGTAACAGATAGAAAGTTTTTACAGGATTTTTTTCTTTTTGTTTCTTTATTACCCTCAAAAAAACTCCCTGAATACACTAGAGGGGCAAACATTTGCCAAATGATTTATACCTCCACAACAGAAACAAACCCTCCTCTGAGAGCTGAATCTTCTACTATCTGAGGCAAGCAAACCCAGCTGCATGGGCTCCTGCTCAGAGGGGATTGAGAGAGACTGAGGCCCCTGCGCACTGAATGAGACCTCCCCACTGTCCTTGGACTGGATATGACAGGAAGGAGTGATCTCTCCTCTCTCTCTAAGACGCCTGTCAATACGAAGAGCTCGAGACATGGCAGACTCCAACGAGGCAGGTCTCTCATGAAAGGCAAATGCATCTTTCAATCCCTCCGAGAGACCATGGCAAAACTGACTTCGGAGTGCAGCATCATTCCAACCAGTATCAGCTGCCCATCTCCGAAATTCTGAATAGTATATCTCTGCGGACTGTTTACCCTGGCATAAAAGACGCAGTTTAGATTCAGCCAGAGCAATATGATCCGGATCATCATATATCTGACCGAGGGCTACAAAAAATTCATCCACCGATCGGAGGGGCCGAGCCCCCACCGGCAGTGAAAAGGCCCAAGACTGAGCGTTATCCCTGAGCAGCGAGATGATGATCCCCACCCTCTTCTCCTCATTACCAGAGGAATGGGGAAGTAGGCGAAAATTTAGTTTGCAAGCCTCTCTAAAACGAACAAAATTCTCACTACCCCCAGAGAACGTATCTGGAAGCCAGATCTTAGGCTCAGAACAAACTCCATGAACGCAAGCAGAACCGGTCACCTGAAACTGAGATGCAGTTTTACGGAGATCTGCTACCTCCAATGAAAGACCCTGCATGCGGTCCGTCAAGGCTGAAACCGGATCCATGCTTAAAACGGTTTTGGTGGTTTATAATGTCACGGATGGTGTTGCAGAAAACTGGAAGTCACAAATAAACATAAGACTGACTTGATTCCAAATTAAGGAACATATGGGTAAGCCCTATAAAAGCCATAGAGCTCTCCCTTACTGCTCAGCCCATGCAAAGATCTCTATGATAGATAATTGCATGCCCTCGTGCCTCGACTATATGACACCTGAAAGCCCTACAATAGTGAGTGGACACGACCACCGGCTCCCTGCACCCAATATGGAGGGAGTCAGGGTCACCTAGAATCAAGCCAGCAGAAAAACACAAATAAAGGAAGAGACTTATCTGAGGAACCAGCAGTTGCAGCTTCTAGCAGAGAGCACAATCCAGGAAGTATATAAAGGGAGGCAATCAGTGTGAACAGATGACAGCTGGGAGAAGGAAACGAGATGACAAAGTGAAACCAAAACAAAAGAACATCATGCAGGAGGTACAGAAGAACGTCTGTCAGATCTTCTTAGAGATCTGGCGGTGACAGTTTCTCACATGCCCTGACCCACACTAGGCCGCAATTAAAGATTTGTGCACAAAATGGCTGTATGTCAAATATCTGAATATAACCCCTGTATATAAAGGGTGTATTTCACATGCCCTGACCCACACTAGGACGCTATTAATGATTTATCCCCAAAATGGCTGTATTTCAAATAACTTAATATAATCCCTGTATATATAGGGTGTATCTCACACGCCCTGACCCACACTAGGCCGCAATTAAAGATTTGTGCCCAAAATGGCTGTATTTCAAATAGCTGAATATAACCCCAGAATATAAAAGGTGTATCTCAAAAGGCCTGACCCAGATTAGGCTGAAATTAAAGATTTGGGCACTAAATGGCTGTATTTCAAATACCTGAATAGAACCCCTGTATTTAAAGGGTGTATCTCAAACGCCCTGACTCACACTAGGCCGCAATTAAAGATTTGTGCACAAAATGGCTGTATTTCAAATATCTGAATATAACCCCTGAATATAAAAGGTGTATCTCACAAGCCCTGACCCAGATTAGGCTGCAATTAAAGATTTGTGCACTAAATGGCTGTATTTTAAATACCTGAATAGAAACCCTGTATTTAAAGGGTGTATCTCACACGCCCAGACCCACACTAGGCCGCAATTAAAGATTTGTGCACAAAATGGCTGCATTTCAAATATCTGAATATAACCCAAATATATAAAGGGTGCATCTCACAATGACATCTACTTGGCAAATCGTTTTGTACAAAATTATTTGAGCCCGTCTGCCGAGCGTCAAGGCGATCTCTGTTAGACGGGTTCCTACGCTAAATTCTACCTGTTAGGTGCCATGACGGCTACCATACACTTCAGAGAGTGTAGGTTCCACATACCTGCATTGAATACTACCTGTTAGGTGCCATGACGGCTACCATACACTTCAGGTAGTGCAGGTTACACAGCAGGCCCACTCCACGACACCACCGGCGCCAAACGGCTACCAAGGATTGCAGTGAGAGTCCACAAACTATCTCACTCCTGGTGCCATGGCTTCAGTGAGTGAGGGGGAGCAGGCCTGACTATGTACTAACACTAATTAAAATCAGCCTATAGGGCAGACAGGATGGTCAGGAGTGCATGACTGAGGAGGCAGCCACACCTCCAGTACAAACTGCAAAGAAAAGCCAAAAAAGGGGGTCAGTCAGCACATACCAAACCGCAGTAGCACATTGCTATGGCAGGGAACAACATTAAAAGACAGAAACATGCAATGCGACAATAAACTGCAATATAGAGTACAAAATTGCGTAATAATAACAAGTGCTACACTATAAGTGCGAGATACTTGGCAAATCGTTTTGTACAAAATTATTTGAGCCGGTCTGCCGAGCGTCAAGGCGATCTCTGTTAGACGGGTTCCTACGCTAAATTCTACCTGTTAGGTGCCATGACGGCTACCATACACTTCAGGGAGTGTAGGTTCCACGTACCTGCATTGAATACTACCTGTTAGGTGCCATGACGGCTACCATACACTTCAGGGAGTGCAGGTTACACAGCAGGCCCACTCCACGACACCACCGGACTCTCACTGCAATCCTTGGTAGCCGTTTGGCGCCAGTGGTGTCGTGGAGTGGGCCTGCTGTGTAACCTGCACTCCATGAAGTGTATGGTAGCCGTCATGGCACCTAACAGGTAGTATTCAATGCAGGTACGTGGAACCTACACTACCTGAAGTGTATGGTAGCCGTCATGGCACCTAACAGGTAGAATTTAGCGTAGGAATTTAACAGAGATCGCCTTGACGCTCGGCAGACGGGCTCAAATAATTTTGTACAAAACGATTTGCCAAGTATCTCGCACTTATAGTGTAGCACTTGTTATTATTACGCAATTTTGTACTCTATATTGCAGTTTATTGTCGCATTGCATGTGTCACGGCCATGGCTATGACCGTGACTCCTGAACCGCATGCGGTTGTCAGCGGTTCTCTTTGGTGTTCAATCACAGGTGAGGGCTGTGGTATTTGCCTCACCTGTGGTTGCCGCTGGCAACAGTGTGTATGGGCAGCGTAGCAGTCGGAGCTGTGCCATTGCAGCTTGCTACGTTGTGCATGCGGTTTTGTGTGATGTGTGTATGTGTGCACTTGCTTTTTATGTTATTGTGTGCATGTCTCCTTTAAGTTGATGTCTTCCCTTCCCTGGTGCTGGAAGGGTTAACTCCCTTCCCAGTGTGTGTGATGTCACTGGGTGTGTCTGACTGTTGGGTGTGGCCTCTTAGGCCTATATAGCCTTGGTGTTTGGCAGGGCTCAGTAGGTTGCTCCATCATGCTTGCTGATAGCAACCTCCTGTGTTCACCAACTGCCTGTGAGAGCCACCCTTGTGGTTCATAAACCATATGTCACATTTTAGTTTTGTTAAGTTTATGTGTGATGTCTATTTGATGTTTTCCTGTTCTATCTTGTGTTAGTGCAGCTTATGGATCTGGATTCCTGTTTGCACAGGGATCCAGTCAGCAGGGCTGTGGCAGGTAGGTGGAACTCGGATAGTTCACCTGCCATATCCGTAAGTTTGTTTGTGTTCCCCTTTTTCCTGCAGCTTGGCCAGTGAGACCCTTGTTCCTCCGTGTCCAGTAGGAACAGGCCGTCTTACCTTGACTCCTAGTCCAGGGACCGGTCGGAGGGTGAGTTAGGGATCCGAGGTTCCGGAGCATGGGTCCTCCTACCTTCAAGGTCGGCCCATGCAGCTAGGAGTTAGGGTCAGGTTAGGGACGCTTTAGGAGGTGACCTGCTCCCTAATCCTGTTGTCCCTGGCCGAGCAGCCAAAACATCAACTGACATCGCACGGCTGAGGATTTCCCCCATCCTCAGCCGTGACAGTATGAACCACAGAGGCTTCCCGCGTGGCACTTCCCTCGAAAGAGGGTAAAGCATGCACCGCTATCTGCGGATGGGGTGTATGCGCGTTCTCCGGAGGGAGAGCGTTATGGGGCTCACCATTTACGGCGCGGTGAGTGGCATTCCCCGCCATTCCTCGCTCACCGTTGTCCGTGTTGGTGTCCCCTTTTGTTTGTCTTTCCCCTCCCCCCCCCTCCCATTGTTTTTTATGCCTCCCCAACTTTCCCCTTTTGTTGTTGGGAGGGGCTTTGAGGGGTGGGAGTAGCTTCCCTCGAAAGAGGGTAAAGCATGCACCGCTATCTGCGGATGGGGTGTATGCGCGTTCTCCGGAGGGAGAGCGTTATGGGGCTCACCATTTACGGCGCGGTGAGTGGCATTCCCCGCTCACCGTTGTCCGTGTTGGTGTCCCCTTTTGTTTGTCTTTCCCCTCCCCCCCTCCCATTGTTTTTTATGCCTCACCAACTTTCCCCTTTTGTTGTTGGGAGGGGCTTTGAGGGGTGGGAGTAGCTTCCCTCGAAAGAGGGTGTAGCATGTACCGCCGTCTGTGAAGGGGTACATGCGCGCTCTTCGGAGGGAGAGCGTTCCGGGGGTTTCGCCTCTGATGGCGCGGTGAGTGGCGTTTCCCTGCCATCCCTTCACCGTTGCCTCGTGTGGCGTCCCCCTGATTTTACTACACGTGGTGTGTGTCTGGTATGCGGTATGCATACCTTCGAAAGAGGGTGCAGCATGCAGTGCCATACCCTTGTGGTCTGCATGCGCGTTCTCCGGAGGGAGAGCGTTCCTGGGGGTTCTCCGTTAACGGCACGGTTGGTGGCTTATTCCCCGCCACCTTACCGTCCGTGTTGGGGATCCCTCGTCCCTCTCCATGTTCCCATCTCTGGTCGTCTGCTGGCAGCACCCCGTAAGTGGTCCGGCTGCGTGCTGGTTAGGAGTGTCTGCTGGCAGCGACTGGAGTGGGGACGTGAGTGGAGAGTCCCCTCGTTCACTCTCTGTGGTTCTCCTCCCTGTGTCACTGGTGCGGGCTGCAGGCCTCGTCGGACTGGCTGTGTTGTGTGCTGGGAGAGGATGCAGCTGACAGTGACATTTTGGGAACCGTGTCTGAGAGTGGACGTCCCCTTCTCCCATCCCCTTGTGTGAGTCCCTCACGTTTTTTTTTTTTATTGGTGGGGGGGCTTTGAGGGGTGGGAGTGTCACGGCCATGGCTATGACCGTGACTCCTGAACCGCATGCGGTTGTCAGCGGTTCTCTTTGGTGTTCAATCACAGGTGAGGGCTGTGGTATTTGCCTCACCTGTGGTTGCCGCTGGCAACAGTGTGTATGGGCAGCGTAGCAGTCGGAGCTGTGCCATTGCAGCTTGCTACGTTGTGCATGCGGTTTTGTGTGATGTGTGTATGTGTGCACTTGCTTTTTATGTTATTGTGTGCACGTCTCCTTTAAGTTGATGTCTTCCCTTCCCTGGTGCTGGAAGGGTTAACTCCCTTCCCAGTGTGTGTGATGTCACTGGGTGTGTCTGACTGTTGGGTGTGGCCTCTTAGGCCTATATAGCCTTGGTGTTTGGCAGGGCTCAGTAGGTTGCTCCAGCATGCTTGCTGATAGCAACCTCCTGTGTTCACCAACTGCCTGTGAGAGCCACCCTTGTGGTTCATAAACCATATGTCACATTTTAGTTTTGTTAAGTTTATGTGTGATGTCTATTTGATGTTTTCCTGTTCTATCTTGTGTTAGTGCAGCTTATGGATCTGGATTCCTGTTTGCACAGGGATCCAGTCAGCAGGGCTGTGGCAGGTAGGTGGAACTCGAAAAGTTCACCTGCCATATCCGTAAGTTTGTTTGTGTTCCCCTTTTTCCTGCAGCTTGGCCAGTGAGACCCCTGTTCCTCCGTGTCCAGTAGGAACAGGCCGTCTTACCTTGACTCCTAGTCCAGGGACCGGTCGGAGGGTGAGTTAGGGATCCGAGGTTCCGGAGCATGGGTCCTCCTACCTTCAAGGTCGGCCCATGCAGCTAGGAGTTAGGGTCAGGTTAGGGACGCTTTAGGAGGTGACCTGCTCCCTAATCCTGTTGTCCCTGGCCGAGCAGCCAAAACATCAACTGACATCGCACGGCTGAGGATTTCCCCCATCCTCAGCCGTGACAGCATGTTTCTGTCTCACAATGACATCTGCAGCAAAGGCTGCCAAATTTATTTATTTTTTTGCCAAAACAGGTGTTAGTTTAATAACTGAATATGACAGCAGTATATAACCCTGGAACTTCAAAAGTCTTGATGCTGCAAGGCCTGAAAAATTGTGTATTTTGCACAAAAAAAGGTGTTTTATTAATAAAAGAATAAAACCCCTGTATATACAGGGTGCATCTCACACGCCCTGACCCACTAGGCCGCAATTAAAGATTTGTGCACTAAATGGCTGCATTTCAAATACCTGAATAGAACCCCTGTATTTAAAGGGTGTATCTCACACTAGGCCGCAATTAAAGATTTGTGCACAAAATGGCTGTATTTCAAATATCTGAATATAACCCCTGCATATAAAGGGTGTATCTCAAACGCCCTGACCGACACTAGGCCGCAATTAAATATTTGTGCACAAAATGGCTGTATTTCAAATATCTGTATATAACCCCTGAATATAAAAGGTGTATCTCACAAGGCCTGACCCAGATTAGGCTGCAATTAAAGATTTGGGCACTAAATGGCTGTATTTCAAATACCTGAATGGAACCCCTGTATTTAAAGGGTGTATCTCAAACGCCCTGACCCACACTAGGCCGCAATTAAAGATTTGTGCACAAAATGGCTGTATTTCAAATATCTGAATATAACCCCTGAATATAAATGGTGTATCTAGCAAGGCCTGACTCAGATTAGGCTGCAATTAAAGATTTGTGCACTAAATGGCTGTATTTCAAATACCTGAATAGAACCCCTGTATTTAAAGGGTGTAACTTACACGCCCAGACCCACACTAGGCCGCAATTAAAGATTTGCGCACAAAATGGCTGTATTTGAAATATCAGAATATAACCCCAAGATATAAAGGCTGTATCTCACACGCCCTGACACACACTAGGCCGTAATTAAAGATTTTTGCGCTAAATGGCTGTATTTCAAATACCTGAATGGAACCCCTGTATTTACAGGGTGTATCTCACAAGCCCTGACCCAGTTTAGGCCGCAATTAAAGATTTGTGCACTAAATGGCTGTATTTGAAATACCTGAATAGAACCCCTGTATATGAAGGGTGTATCTCACACGCCCAAACACACACTAGGCCGCAATTACAGATTTGTGCACAAAATGGCTGTATTTCAAATATCTGAATATAACCCAAATATATAATGGGTGTATCTCACAATGACATCTGCAGCAAAGTCTGCCAAATATTTTTTTTTTGCCCAAACGGGTGTTTGTTTAATAACTGAATATGACAGCAGTATATAACCCTGGAATTTCAAATGTCTTGATGCTGCAAGGGCACAACAATTGTGTATTTTGGCCACAAAAGGGTGTTTTTTTTTAATAGAAGAATATAAGCCTTGTATATACAGGGTGTATCTCACAAGCCCTGACCCACACTAGGCCGCAATTAAATATTTGTGCACAAAATGGCTGTATTTCAAATATCTGAATATAACCTAAATATATAAAGGGTGTATCTCAAATGGGTGTTAGTTTAATAACTGAATATGACAGCAGTATATAACCCTGGAATTTCAAATGTCTTGATGCTGCAAGGCCTGAAAAATTGTGTATTTTGCACAAAAAAGGTGTTTTATTAATAAAAGAATAAAACCCCTGTATATAAAGGGAGTTTATCCCATGCCCTGATCCAGACTAGGCCTCAATTAAATTAGTTTGCCCAAAATAGCTGTATTTCAAATACCTGAATAGAACCCCTGTATATAAAGGGTGTATCTCACAATGACATCTGTAGCAAAGGCTGCCAAATAGACTTTTTTTTGCCAAAACGGGTATTTTTTTAATAACTGAATATGACAGCAGTATATAACCCTGGAATTTCAAACGTCTTGATGTTGCAAGGGCGGAAAAATTGTGTATTTTGCCCAAAATGGCTGTATTTCAAATAACTGTATATAACCCCTGTATATAAATAGTGTACCTCACACGCCCTGAACCAGACTAGGCCTCTATTAAATTTGTTTGCCCAAAATGGCTGTATTTCAAATACCTGAATAGAACCCCTGTATATAAAGGGTGTATCTCACAATGACATCTGCAGCAAAGGCTGCCAAATAGACTTTTTTTGCCCAAACGGGTGTTTTTTTAATAACTTAATATGACAGAAGTATATAACCCTGGATTTTCACAAGTGCTGATGCTGCAAGGGCTGTAAAATTGTGTATTTTGAGAAAAAAGTGTGTTTTTAAAAACCCAGAAAATTCTGGCTGTATTTCTCACTTAAATTGCACACTGACTAATCCAGATGTTGTATATTGCCCAAAAAGTTTTTTTTTTTTACTAACAGAATATGAAAGCTGTACATAACGGTTGAATTTCACACGTCCAGATGCAGCTAGGGATGTAAAATAGTGTATTTTGGCAAAAAAGTGTGTTTTTAAAAACCCAGAAAATTATGGCTGTATTTCTAGCTTAAATTGCACACAGACTAATCCTGCAAATGTACCAGATGTTGTATATTGCCAAAAAGGGTGATTCTTTACAACCAGATTATTTGTGCTTTTTTTCAAGCTTTGATTTCAATGTCACAAAATCTCCGATGCAGTGCTGGTGCACTGAGCTTGCATAAAATGCCCGCCGCTGCCCACCTAACTGACTTATAAAAGTTATTTTTTTTAGGTCACTGGGCTCAGGGCAGGATAAAAAGATTGTGCCCTGCACCCACACAACAAAATGTATGTAGATCGCTGAGTTAGATTCACGTTTTGAACAAAGATTCTCTCCTATTCTCTCTCTGAAATCACCAGACGCATCCTCTCCCTACACTAGTAACAGCAGAGTGACGTGCAGCGCTACGTGACTCCAGCTTATATAGAGGCTGGGTCACATGCAACACTGGCCAATTACAGCCATGCCATTAGTAGGTATGGCTGTGATGGCTTCTAAGGGCACACAGTTAAATGCTTGTTGATTGGCTGCTCTGCAGCCTTTCAAAAAGTTCTGAGAAATCGCCGAACACCGAACCCAAACTTTTACTGAAATGTTCGGGTCCGGGGTCCAAAAATCCTAAAGTTTGGTACAAACCTGAACTTTACAGTTCAGGTTCGCTCAACCCTAATTGTGACCCATTTATTATCTGATGAATGTAAAAGTGATAGCCATCCTAGCCATTCCAGAAAACCATTGGATACTGTAGGGCATCATAGGACCTGTGAAATTCATTTATCCTTTGTAACACATAGTCTCTCTCGTGAAGGATACTATCCCGCCTATCAGAATTGTCCGTAATCATGATTATGGCAACTTCGTTAATAGTAGATGCATTGAATGTTCCAGGATGTTGGCCTCGCGGTGCTTTGTCAGCTTGAATGACCAATTTGTATGCGGGTGATCGCATTCTTTCAATGGCAGCCTTAAACAATCTTACATATGGATTGTGCTGGTGCAACAAAATTGTTTGCAACATACGGACTATATGTGGCTTAGTGAGGGGATTGTTTCTGTGACGGGTATTTACTTCTGCAGAGCTGTCACCCATGAAAAAAACCTGAAGACATAAAGGCATAGCTTCTAAATTGTCTTCATTAAATGATGACAAAAATGATCCAATTGTGTGATAGACTTGCCCCTGGTCTTCCACATCCAAATGAGGTAATCTGGAAGGCATTGTTTTATACACGGATATGTTTGAAAAACACGGCAGAGTGAGGAGAGTTTCAAGTTTCAAGCAAAGTTATAAGTTCTTCTGGTGGATCAGGTAAATCGGGTATTCTGACCTTTCCTCCAGAGAAGCACATACCTTTGTACTTAAATGCACTGCAGTGTTTGCATTGTTTATTCATTTGGCCAATCTGAAGCAACCCAGCATGATCATATTGAGATTGAATTATAATGGAAAGCAGCATAACGCATATCAGTCCAGGCAGAAGCATGTTGATTAGAATATCGCACATGGTCATCCTGAAGACGGGCATGGGTCTGCTGGGGAGTTTCAGCAGCTTGTTGCAGATTATGACGTAGCTTGTCATCCTGGAGATGGCCTTGGGTCTGCTGGGGAGTTCCAGCAGCTCGCTGTTCTCTGTGACATGCCTTGTCAGATTGGAGACGGGCTTGGGTCTGCTGGGCAGTTTCAGCAGCTCGCTGTTGTCTGTAACATGCCTTGGCAGATTGTAGACGGTCATGGGTCTGCTGGGGAGTTTCAGCAGCTCGCTGTTGTCTGTAACATGCCTTGGCAGATTGGAGACGGTCATGGGTCTGCTGGGGAGTTTCAGCAGCTCGCTGTTGTCTGTGACATGCCTTGTCATATTGGAGACAGGCTTGGGTCTGCTCAGGAGTTTTAGCAGCTCGCTGTTGTCTGTGACATACCTTGGCAGATTGGAGATGGGCTTGGGTCTGCTCAGGAGTTTCAGCAGCTCGCTGTTGTTTGTGACATGGCTTGTCATATCGGAGACGGACTTGGGTCTGCTCAGGAGTTTTAGCAGCTTTCTGTTGTCTTTGACATACCTTGGCAGATTGGAGACAGGCTTTGGTCTGCTGAGAGTTTTCATTAGCTCGAGCAGCAGCCATGCGTTTTGCAGCAGGAGTCTTGCGTCCAACTGCAGTTGTTCTTTTTGGAGGCATGAGTAGTTTTTTTAACGTTTCAATTTATAAGAATGCTGACATCCAGTGTAGGTACAGTCTATTTATGGCTGTGTTACTATGAAGACTTGAATTAAATGTGAACTTATATTGGCTGATACACGTCATATGACTTAATATTTAAGGACCTGCGACCTGCTCAAACCTGTGATCAGTTGGTATGGCAACCTGGAGTAGGACCTGCAAGCTTCTATTGGCTGATAAGGAACATGTGACCGTGTGTATGGCAGTTGGGATATACAGTAAGTGAAAGACTTGCAGGCTTCTATTGGCTAATGCAGGTCATTTTTTGGGACTATCTCAGGAACGGCATGTCCTAGAGAGCTGAGACCTGGTAACAGTGACCTCCACAGTACCCACTCCTTTAATAACTGACCTCCACAGTGCCCACCCCTTTAATCACAGTGACCTCCACAATGCCCGCCCCTTTAATAACAGTGACCTCTACAGAGCCCACTCCTTTAATAACAGTGACCTACACAGTGTCCGCCCCTTTAACAGTAACCTCCAGAATGCCCTCCCCTTTAACAGTGACCTCCACAGCACCTGCCCCATTAACAGTGACCTCCACAGTGCCCGCTTTTTTAACAGTGATCTCCACAGTGTTCACCCCTTTAACAGCGATCTCCACAGTGCCCACCCCTTTAATAACAGTGACCTCCACAGTGCCTGCCCCTTTAATAATACTGACCACCACAGTGCCCACCTCTTTAATAACAGTGCCCGGCCCTTTAACAGTGACCCCCACAGTGCCTACCCCTTTAATAACAGTGACCTCCACAGTGCCCGCCCCTTTAATAACAGTGACCTCCACTGTGCTCGCCCCTTTAATAACATTGACCTCCACTGTGCCCGCCCCTTTAATAACAGTGACCTCCACAGTGCCTGCCCCTTTAACAGTGATCTCCACAGCGCCTATCCATTTAATAATGGCCCCTGCCCCCCATGCATTTAGCAGTGTAGTTGTTCCGTCATACGTCAAATGACTGAATATTTAAGGACCTGCGAACTGCTAAAACCTATGATCAGTTGTTATGGCAACCTGGAGTAGGACCTGCGAGCTTCTATTGGCTAATAAGGGTCTTGTGACCGTGTAAATGGCAGTTCGGATTTAAGTGAAAGGCTTGCTGGCTTCTATTGGCTAATGCAGGTAATTTTTTGGGAAAATCTCAGGAACGGTATGTCTAGAGAGCTGATAGCCAGTATAAAACCATCCCGGACACCTGATGTACCTGTGTGCCAAATTTGGTAAAGATCTGTCCAGTCGTTTGGTCGCGCATGAAGAACATCTAGACAGACAGAAACTCATTTTTATATGGATAAGAGACTAGCAGAAGGACCCGGCTTTGCACGGGTATATTTCGTCTATTTCATTTCATGTTTCCGTGTGTCGTAAAAATATATCAACAGTTTCACTCATAACAGTGACCTCTACAGTTCCCGCCCCTTTAACAGTGACCTTCACAGTGTCTGCCCCTTCAACAGTGACCTCCACAGTGCCCACCCCTTTAACAGTGAACTCCACAGTGCCCGCCCCTTTAACAGTGACCACCGCAGTACCTGCCCCTTTAACAGTGACCTCCACAAAGCCCACCCCTTTAACATTGACCACCACTTTAAGAGTGATCTCCAGAGTTCCTGCCCCTTTAACATTGACCTCCACAGTGCCCGCCCCTCCAACAGTGACTATCACAGTGCCCGTCACTTTAACAGTGACCTCCACAATACCCACCCCCTTAACAGTGACCTCCACAGTACCTGCCCCTTTTACAGGGATCTCCACAGTGCCCGCCCCTTTAACATTGCCCACCCCTATAACAGTGACCTCCACAGTGCCCGCCCCTTCAACATTGACCACCCCTTTAACAATGACCTCCATAGTACCCACCCCTTTAACATTGACCACCCCTTCACAGTGCCGCCCCTTTAACAGTGACTTCCACAGTGCCCACTCCTTTAACAGTGCCCTCCGCAGTGCCCGCCCCTTTAACAGTGACCACCCCTTTAACAGTGACCTTCACAGTGCCCGCCCCTTTACAGTGATTTCCACAGTGCCGACTCCTTTAACAGTGCCCTCCACATGGCCCGCCCCTTTAACAGTGACCTCCACAGTGCCCACCCCTTTAACATTGACTACCCCTTTAACAGTAACCTCTAAGGTGCCCGCCTCTCTAACAGCGACTACCACAGGGCCCGTCCCTTTAACAGTGACCTCCACAGTACCTGCCCCTTTTACAGTGATCTCCACAGTGCCCGCCCCTTTAACATTGACCACCCCTTTAACAGTGACCTCCACAGTGCCCGCTCCTTTAACATTGACCACCACTTTAACAGTGACCTTCATAGTGGCCACCCTTTTCACAGTAACCTTTACAGTGCCCGCCCCTTTAACAGTGACTTCCACAGTGCCCACCCCTTTAACAGTGACCTGCACGATGCCCACCCCTTTAACATTGACCACCCCTTTAACAGTGACCTTCATGGTCACCGCCCCTTTAACAGTAACCTCCACAGTAAACGCCTCTTTAACCTTGACTTCTACACTGCCCACCCCTTTAACAGTGACCTCCACAGTGCCCGCCCCTTTAACAGTGAACTCCACAGCGCTCGTCCATTTAATAGTGGCCCCTGGCCCCCAAGCATGTAGCAGTGTAGTTGTGCCATCATACATCTTATGACTGAATATTTAAGGACCTGCGAACTGTTAAAACCTGTGATCGGTTGTTATGGCAACCTGGAGTAGGACCTGTGAGCTTCTATTGGCTAATAAGGGTCTTGTGACCGTGTAAATGGCAGTTCGGAATTAAGTGAAGGCTTGCTGGCCTCTATTGGCTAATGCAGGTCATTTGGGGGGAATATCTCAGGAACGGTACGCCCTAGAGAGCTGAGACCCGGTCTAAAACCTTTCCGGACACCTGATGTACCTGTGTGCCAAATTTGGTAAAGATCTGTCCAGTCGTTTGGTCGCGCATAAAGAATGTCTAGACAGACAGACAGAAACTCATTGTTGTATATAAGAGAGACTAGCAGAAGGACCCGGCTTCGCACGGCTATATTTTATCTATTTCATTTTATGTTTCCGTGTGTTGTAAAAATATATCAACAGTTTCCCCCATAACAGTGACTTCCACAGTGCCCGCCTTTTTAACATTGACCACCCCTTTGACAGTGACCTTCATAGTGGCTACCCCTTTAACAGTGACATTCACAGTGCCTGCCCCTTTAAAAGTTAACTCCATAGCACCCGTCCGTTTAATAGTGGCCCCTGCCCCCCATGCATGTAGCAGTGTAGTTGTGCCGTCATACATCATATGACTGAATATTTAAGGACCTGCGAACTGCTAAAACCTGTGATCAGTTGTTTTGGCAACCTGGAATAGGACCTGCAAGCTTTTATTGGCTAATAAGGGACATGTGACCGTGTAAATGGCAGTTCGTATTTAAGTGAAGGCTTGCTGGCTTCTATTGGCTAATGCAGGTCATATTTTGGGAATATCTCAGGAACGGTACGTCCTATAGCGCTGAGATCTTATTTTATTTTATGTTTCCGTGTGTTGTAAAAAGATATCAACAGTTTCCCTTATATAAGTGACCTCTGAAAAACCCGCCCCTTTGAAAATGACCTCCACAGTGCCCACCCCTATAACATTGCCCGCCCCTTTAACAGTGACCTTCATAGTGGCTGTCCCTTTAACAGTGACTTCTACAGAGCCCACCCCTTTAACAGTGACTTCTACAGTGCCCACCCCTTCAACAGCGACCTCCACAGTGCCCGCCTCTTAAACATTGACCACCCCTTTAACAGTGACCTTCATAGTGGCCGCCCCTTTAACAGTGACCTTTAAAATACCCGCTCCTTTAACAGTAACCTCCACAGTGCCCGCCCCTTTAACAGTGACCTCCACATTGCCCGTCCCTTTAATAGTAACCGGCCTTTTAAGGCCCCTTTCACAAGGGTGAGCTTTTCACGCGGGTGCAATGCATGAGGTGAACGCATTGCACCTGCAATGAATCCAGACCCATTAATTTCTATGGGGTTGTGCACATGAGCGGTGATTTTCACGCATAACTTGTGCGTTGCATGAAAATCGCAGCATGCTCTATATTGTGCGATTTTCACGCAATGCAGGCCCCATAGAAGTGAATGTGGATGTGTGAAAATCGTAAGCTTCCGCAAGCAAGTGCGGATGCGGTGCGATTTTCACGCATGGTTGCTAAGGAGACGAATGGGATGGGGACCGACGAATGGGATGGGGACCCAATCTTTATTATTTTCCCTTATAACATGGTTATAAGGGAAAATAATAGCATTCTTAATACAGAATGCTAAATAATTAGGGATGGAGGGGTTAAAAGATTATAAACAAATTTAACTCACTCCATTCACTTGGTCGCGTAGCGGATCTCCTCTTCTTTCTTCAGGACCTGGGTAAAGGACCTTTGATGACGTCACTGCGCTCATCACATGGTCCATCACCATGGTGATGAACCATGTGATGAGCGCAGTGACGTCATCAAAGGTCCTTTACCCAGGTCCTGAAGAAAGAAGAAAGAAGAGTAGATCCGCTACGCAACCAAGTGGATGGGATTAGTTAAATTTCTTTATTATTTTTAACCCCTCAATGGACATTTTACTAAGCATTCTGTATTAAGAATGCTATTATTTTCCCTTATAACCATGTTATAAGGGAAAATAATACAATCTACACAACACCTAACCCAAACCCAAACTTCTGTGAAGAAGTCCGGGTTCGGGTCTGGGTACCAAACATGCCCATTTTTCTCACGCGTGTGCAAAACGCATTAAAACACTGAACTCGCGGGGAAAACTTGTGCATTTTCCCACAATGCACCCGCATCTTTTCCCGCACGTCACCCGCAATGCCCATGTGATCTCAGCCTTACAGTGACCTCTACAGTGCTCGCCTCTTTAACAGTGACCTCCACAGTGCCCGCCCCTTTAGCAGTGACCTCCACAGTGCCCGCCCCTTTAACAGTGACCTCCACAGTGCCCGCCCCTTTAACAGGTAACTTCACAGCATCCTAGAGAGCTGAGAACTGGTCTAAAACCTATCCGGATACCTGATGTACCTGTGTGCCAAATTTTGTGAAGATCGGTCCAGTCGTTTCGTCACGCATAAAGAACGTCTAGACGCCTAGACAGACAGACAAACAGAAACTAATATATATATATATATATATATATATATATAGAGAGAGAGAGATGAAACAAGGACAGCACTCCAAGTAAAAAAGTGGTATTTAATCCATGCAGATGCATGGATTAAATACCACTTTTTTACTTGGAGTGCTTAGATTAGACATGAACTGGGCCTTGAAGTGGTCAAAAAGACCTTAGTATACGCAGGCATGTCAGGATGTTATATTGAATCTACTTCATATCATCCTGACATGCAATTACTGCACTTTTGGCGACCATTTTTATATGCAAATGAGGGGTACGGCGATGGGGTCGAGCAAAGCGTACGCCAATATGGAGGTCGCCTTTCTCGAGGAGATGTATGTCTATGTAAGTAGTAAGGGGGTATATGTTTCGTCAAACTGCAAAGTGACAGGTACCTCGCCCCCTTTTATACAGGGAGTGCAGAATTATTAGGCAAGTTGTATTTTTGAGGATTAATTTTATTATTGAACAACATCCATGTTCTCAATGAACCCAAAAAACTCATTAATATCAAAGCTGAATATTTTTGGAAGTAGTTTTTAGTTTGTTTTTAGTTTTAGCTATTTTAGGGGGATATCTGTGTGTACAGGTGACTATTACTGTGCATAATTATTAGGCAACTTAACAAAAAACAAATATATACCCATTTCAATTATTTATTTTTACCAGTGAAACCAATATAACATCTCAACATTCACAAATATACATTTCTGACATTCAAAAACAAAACAAAAACAAATCAGTGACCAATATAGCCACCTTTCTTTGCAAGGACACTCAAAAGCCTGCCATCCATGGATTCTGTCAGTGTTTTGATCTGTTCACCATCA
The DNA here is from genome assembly GCF_905171765.1 of Bufo bufo. Taxonomy (NCBI): domain Eukaryota; kingdom Metazoa; phylum Chordata; class Amphibia; order Anura; family Bufonidae; genus Bufo; species Bufo bufo. The sequence goes on along the minus strand of NC_053392.1, from coordinate 438,527,279 downwards.
ACATTGCGTGCAGCAGCAACCACAGCCTCACAGACACTGTTCAGAGAGGTGTACTGTTTTCCCTCCTTGTAAATCTCACATTTGATGATGGACCACAGGTTCTCAATGGGGTTCAGATCAGGTGAACAAGGAGGCCATGTCATTAGATTTTCTTCTTTTATACCCTTTCTTGCCAGCCACGCTGTGGAGTACTTGGACGCGTGTGATGGAGCATTGTCCTGCATGAAAATCATGTTTTTCTTGAAGGATGCAGACTTCTTCCTGTACCACTGCTTGAAGAAGGTGTCTTCCAGAAACTGGCAGTAGGACTGGGAGTTGAGCTTGACTCCATCCTCAACCCGAAAAGGCCCCACAAGCTCATCTTTGATGATACCAGCCCAAACCACTACTCCACCTCCACCTTGCTGGCGTCTGAGTCGGACTGGAGCTCTCTGCCCTTTACCAATCCAGCCACGGGCCCATCCATCTGGCCCATCAAGACTCACTCTCATTTCATCAGTCCATAAAACCTTAGAAAAATCAGTCTTGAGATATTTCTTGGCCCAGTCTTGACGTTTCAGCTTGTGTGTCTTGTTCAGTGGTGGTCGTCTTTCAGCCTTTCTTACCTTGGCCATGTCTCTGAGTATTGCACACCTTGTGCTTTTGGGCACTCCAGTGATGTTGCAGCTCTGAAATATGGCCAAACTGGTGGCAAGTGGCATCTTGGCAGCTGCACGCTTGACTTTTCTCAGTTCATGGGCAGTTATTTTGCGCCTTGGTTTTTCCACACGCTTCTTGCGACCCTGTTGACTATTTTGAATGAAACGCTTGATTGTTCGATGATCACGCTTCAGAAGCTTTGCAATTTTAAGAGTGCTGCATCCCTCTGCAAGATATCTCACTATTTTTTACTTTTCTGACCCTGTCAAGTCCTTCTTTTGACCCATTTTGCCAAAGGAAAGGAAGTTGCCTAATAATTATGCACACCTGATATAGGGTGTTGATGTCATTAGACCACACCCCTTCTCATTACAGAGATGCACATCACCTAATATGCTTAATTGGTAGTAGGCTTTCGAGCCTATGCAGCTTGGAGTAAGACAACATGCATAAAGAGGATGATGTGGTCAAAATACTCATTTGCCTAATAATTCTGCACGCAGTGTACAGATACCCCCACCCCTTTTATATTGCTTGATATTAAATTTATATTTCCTGATATTAAATTTATAGTGCGTGATATTAAATTTATAGTGCTTGATATTATATTTATATTGATTCTTACTACATTTGTATTCGACCATTAATAATTTATCACTTCTCAGATACCTGACATCTTAATACAGATGGTGACATCCTCACAGACATTCTTCTCAGATTACTGCTAATGCCCGGCAGTTTACAAATGAAGACAAAAGCCTACTGTAAGCAGGATGTTGAGGTTTTGAGAGATTCCTGACAGCTTACTAGAGATGGTGACATCTAATGTCCAGCAGTTTACAAATGAAATTATGACATCTTACTACAGATTTTGAAATCTAATGTCCGGCAGTTTACAAATAAAAACAAAAGCTCATCTGTTTAAAGCATGGCTTTATACTGCAAAGGTTATGACATCTTACTACAGATGGTGACATCTAATGTCCAGCAGTTTCCAAATGAAGACAAAAGCACACGGCTTTTGATATAAAAGCCACCCACTTTGATATGAATTTATATCAAATTATACAGGTTGATAAGTTTCATTTTGATAAAATCCAATTTAATAACACGCCTAGTTTCATAAACTTCATTTTTATAAAAATCCTTTTTTAAAAAATCCTATTTTGATAAAATCTTTTTGATAAGCCCATTTATAACATTTTGATAAGCTTTTGATATAAAATTAAGATTCGGACATAAAAAAGGCCTATAATGAACATATAAATTCTTATAAAACATAATCTAACTATTTGAGAGACATCAACTAATGAATATGCTAATAGTTGCCACATGGTGTGGTTTACAACAGGACCCGCCTATATAAACAGGACACAGTCTGTGCAGGGCTAGCACAGATATACGTATGCAAAGACAGGCATAGGTCACCAAGACATTAAACACCTCAAAAGGTAAGCACCATTTGTCTGTTATGCTTTTAAATCTTTCACTATTTATTGAATATGACTTATGTTATCTGTATCTATGTAACTGTGCTTATTTATAGGGCGTAATGCGTCACTAACGAAATGTCTTTTCTTTTACAGCATACAAATGTTGCAATATTTTAACTAACAATATACAATTTGTTTATATGGATTCTTGGCAAAATTTATGGGGAGACGACATTATCCCCGATGCGCAGCTGCTTATAACGGCCAACGATTTTTATGAGTCGTACATGAGCGGTGGTGGGGCACAACTGCTTTCAGACGAGGCGCACAGTATGGCGATAGCCCATACTGACATTTTAAACGAACCTGATTACAATCCGACGACTCATTGCCTGATCGGTAAGTATAACCATCATATAGTTTTAGCACTAGTTATATTTCATACACCTTTATTACAGACAATCAAATCCGAGACATTTTAAGAATTGTGAACGGAAACGTTGATACTGAAAATACAGAACATTTAAACATTGCAGTTACTAGCAACAACAATTCTGACGATCTAAAGGAGAACGATGCGGCGCGAGTTATCGATCTCACAACCCCAGGGCGACCTGAAATGAAACACGTGTTCTGGCTAGCTGGGTCGTCTAAGGCTCGATCGACGTCTTTGATGCTGTCGGTTTTAAACATTATCTATATTTCTAATTCACTTTTTTAAAACGCAGCACTGAAAAGAAAAGTGTATACAATTGACGACATCGCGACACTCGCCGATGATTCCCTACAAAAGCGTTGCAAGCGGGGCAAAGAGCGTAAGGACCAAAACGCATTGTTTCTGTAATATATTTAAACATTGTCTATAAGTCTAATACTTTTTTTAAATGCAGCGCTGAAAAGAAAAATGGCCACGACCGGTGTCTCCAAAGCGGCATCAAAGAAATCTAACACAATGGGTAAGGCTCCCTCTACATCCGATCAAACAACAATGTCTATAACTTTTAAGGGTGTATAAACAATGCTGTTTAATCAAACCTTGTAATTTAAAGTTTTTCAGATGCCTTGTAGTGACGCAAGTGTCAACAGAACTGCTTCATTCCCAGAACCACCAGAGCCGTGTACCAGCGCCTGCGACCGTTGGCGGTCTGAAAATCCAGCAATGCCGATTATCTGCTCTCCTGATGCCCGTAAGTTAATTTTACGTGGCGCTCTGCTTTAATTAGCACGCTTGAAGTTCTTAATACTTACATCTTGCTGCTTGTCTTTAAATTTTTAATAAAAGTCGTAATGACATATCTATCTATCTATCTTTCGCGGTGAGCTGTTTTAATTAGCGCGCTTGAAATTCTTAATACTTAAATCTTAATGTTTGTCTTTAAATTTCAGCCAAAAGAAAAGAAAACACCAAATCCCGCGTTGTTAAAGAGAGACGACGATCAACCATAAAACATCAGGAACTTGTTACACCGATAGCTGGAATTCTAACAACGCTGCAGCCGGTTCTGCAGAGTGGTGAGCCAACTAGCGTGATAAATGATATTACAGCTTTATGCGACATAACACCAATACCCAATACGCAAGATGTAATACCTTGTAAAAAGCGCATCACATTTGATACGCCAGACACATGCAGCAACGTACAACAGATAAGCGAACCCCAACAGCGATACGCGCCTCTTGTCCATTTCTGTTATTGTCGGGGCGGAGAGACGTACGACGCGTTGAGGGATATTGCGAAATGTAACGACAAAATGGCACGCGTGGCGATGTATTTAAAAGGTTACGTTAAAGACTCTACGTCTCTAGCGTATAACAGTCCCAACAAAATTACTGCGGGGCAAATACACGCTACGTGTAACAAATACACACGACTGATTACTCATCTTTACGCTCTTGAAAAAGAGCTGCTAGACAGAGACTGACTAGTGATGACTGGTGGAGGTGGACAACCTTTTAAAAGCGCTAAAACAACTGTTAGTGCTAGGGTTAGAAAGTTAAAACAGGCTATAAAAATCAGTTTTTCAGTTAAACGTTCTAAAATAGCTAGAGAAAAAAGGCGTCGCCGGCGTACCAATGCGACGCCGGCACGTCCGAACAAAATAGCTATCAAATAAAGACAGGAATGTCGTAACAAGACTGGTGCGTCGGCTCATCTGAACGCTTTACAGAGTAACGGGGAGTGCATAGCCGGTAATACACTTAAACTAGTTGTCATCATTGTCAGGTGTCGACGTGGTGGGACCAGAAGGCGTTTGGGCGGTATCGCGTATAGTCGGATTATTGATCGTAAAAAACAACATTTATACGATTTTAATAATTACGATAATTACGTCTGCCTGGCCGCTAGTGTTTACGCTATTTTGGAGGGTGGTGCTTTGAGCAACGTCGCATTGTTAGAGAAAGCTCGACAACTGCATAGAGACTTACAAATACCTGAGGGGCATTTGGTGTCTTTTACTGACGTTCCTGAATTTGAAAAAAAATTAAACATCACAATTAAAATTTTGTACCACAATAGGGGTCAGTGGCGTTATTATCACACAGCCTGCACAGTTAATTTTGTTGCAGATATATAGACTGCGGCGATGATCACAAATGTAACAGTTTAAAATGCAGCCATACAACCCCAAAAAAATGACTGACGAGTATATCTTTTACGATTTTGAATGCATGCAAGAAACAGGCTTGCATATACCCAATTTCATTTACGCAACCACACTATACGGCCCAAACTCCTGGCATTTTAGCGGGAAATCCTGTACTTGTGACTTTGTGCGATTTTTTGCTGACGGTAAGTTTTTGGGGTACACGTTCATAGCTCACAATGCAGGATGCTACGACGCTTATTTTGTTTTACAGGAGTTGATTAATGAAAAATTTTAAATTGATATTATAAATCAAGGCGATCGGTTAAAGTGCGTTACCCTGAATGACTTTGAAATTAGATTCATAGACTCGCTGAATTTCATGCCTATGAAGCTCAGCAAGATGCCCGAGGCTATGGGTTTTTCAGGCGCCAAGGGTCACTTCCCGCATTTTTTCAACACGGCAGAAAATCAAAACTACATAGGCGTCCTACCGGCCGCTAGGTATTACGGCGTTGATTACATGATGCCGGTGAGAAAAAAGAATTCACGGATTGGTACGAGAAACCTAAAACCTTTCATTTTCAGGCAGCGTTAAAAGCCTACTGTAAGCAGGATGTTGGGGTTTTGAGAAAGGCTTGTGAGTGTTACAGGGACACGATTATGGCCATGACGGAACAAAAAGTTCTGCAATACATTAAACGTGAAAAGAAATACAGAACGGACACTAAATGTATTGATCTGCTCCAACTTATCACATTGGCATCCGTGTGCAAGGCTATCTACCGGTATAAAATTAGTACCCAAAAATACCATAGCGATTGTCCCTGCAGATAATTACCACAAGACCCAGAAATGATTTTCAACACCCGCTATACAGTGGCTCATGTACATTGAACATGCTGAAGGCATTTCTATACAACACACGTTAAAGGGCGGTGAAAAAAAGGTTGGTAAATATTTTTTGGACGGGTATGCGTTTGTTAACGGTAAACACACCACTTTTGAATTTCAGGGCTGTTTTTATCACGGGTGTCCTGTGTGCTATAACGAGCATGAAAGCAACGAGCTTACTAAATCAATCTACAGGCAGCTGTACCAATCTTTCCTAGTCAGGAAAAGCCGACTACAGAGACATGGATTTACGGTCCGCGTCCTGTGGGAACACGAGTGGCGGGAAATGATTGCAAACGATTCGGGGGTCAAAGACTTTCTGATTAAAATGAAATTCCCGACTCCTATGGAACCTTGTGACGCGCTTTACGGCGGTCGCACTAACGCCATTAACCTCTTAAGGACATAGGGCGTACAGGTACGCCCTTGTGCCCTAGTACTTAAGGACACAGGGCGTACATGTACGCCCTGTGTATTTTCGATCACTGCCGTGCGGCTGGCAGTGATCGGAACCCGGTGCCTGCTCAAATCATTGAGCAGGCACCTAGGCTAAATGCGCGGGGTGGTCCCGTGACCCCCCCATGTCGGCGATCGCGGCAAACCGCAGGTCAATTCAGACCTGCGGTTTGCTGCGATTTCTGCATTTTCTGATCCCCGCGGTCCCTGACCGCGAGGATCAGAAACTTTATATGCCTAAAATATAGTTTTATTTACCCCCCCCCTGCACCCCCGAATGATTTTATGGTGGCGGGAGGTGCAGGGGGAGGGTTGCGGGCGGTGGGGGCGGTGCGGGAGGCGGGCGGTGCGGCAGGCGGGATCGCGATCCCCCGCCCGTCTCCCCTTGTATAATCGTTGGCTTCTAGTGGGTATACCAGGGTGCCAGCACATTGCTGGCACCCTGGTATAAACGGCTGACATCTGCGATGCGATGTCAGCCGTTTAACCCTTTCCATACAGCGGTCCGTACGGACCGCTGTATGGAAAAGGTTAACAGCGCAGGGAGCTCCCTCCCTCTCCCATCGGGGGGCTGCTGTGCCTTTGCAGCCCCCCGATGGGAGAGGGAGAGAGCCCCCAGAGAGCCCCCCTCAGCCCTGTGCTTACCCTTCCCCGTCTGCGAAGTTCTGAGCAGACGGGGAAGGTTCCCATGGCAACAGGACGCCTCTCAGGCGTCCTGCTGTCCATGGTGCTGAACAGATCTGTGCTAAAAGCATAGATCTGTTCAGTGTAAGTAAAATACAGTCCAGTACAATATTTATTGTACTGTACTGTATTATACAGACATCAGACCCACTGGATCTTCAAGAACCAAGTGGGTCTGGGTCAAAAAAAAGTGAATAAAAGTGAAAAAAAAGTAAAAATCAAAAAACACATTTATCACCGATTAAAAATGAAAAAAATAAAATTCCCTACACATGTTTGGTATCGCCGCGTCCGTAACGACCTGATCTATAAAACGGTCATGTTACTTTACCCGAACGGTGAACGCCATAAAAATAAAAAATAAAAAACTATGATGAAATTGAAATTTTGCCCACCTTACTTCCCAAAAAAGGTAATAAAAGTGATCAAAAAAGTCGCATGTACGCCAAAATTGTAACAATCAAACCGTCATCTCATCCCGCAAAAATCATACCCTACCCAAGATAATCGCCCAAAAACTGAAAAAACTATGGCTCTTAGACTATGGAAACACTAAAACATGATTTTTTTTTGTTTCAAAAATGAAATCATTGTGTAAAACTTACATAAATAAAAAAAAAGTATACATATTAGGTATCGCCGCGTCCGTATCGACCGGCTCTATAAAAATATCACATGATCTAACCCCTCAGATGACCACAGTAAAAAATAAAAATAAAAACGGTGTAAAAAAAGCCATTTTTTGTCATCTTACGTCACAAAAAGTGTAATAGCAAGCAATCAAAAAGTCATATGCACCCCAAAATAGATGCCAATCAAACCGTCATCTCATCCCGCAAAAAATAAGACCCTACTTAAGATAATCTCCCAAAAACTGAAAAAACTATGGCTCTTAGACTATGGAGACACTAAAACATTTTTTTTGTTTTAAAAATGAAATCATTGTGTAAAACTTACATAAATAAAAAAATTGTATACATATTAGGTATTGCCGCGTCCGTGACAACCTGCCCTATAAAATTACCACATGATCTAACCTGTCAGATGAATGTTGTAAATAACAAAAAAAAAAAACGGTGCCAAAAAAGCTATTTCTTGTTACCTTGCCGCACAAAAAGTGTACTATAGAGCAACCAAAAATCATATGTACCCTAAACTAGTACCAACAAAACTGCCAACCTATCCCGTAGTTTCTAAAATGGGGTCACTTTTTTGGAGTTTCTACTCTAGGGGTGCATCAGGGGGGCTTCAAATGGGACATGGTGTAAAAAAAACAGTCCAGCAAAATCTGCCTTCCAAAAACCGTATGGCATTCCTTTCCTTCTGCGCCCTGCCGTGTGCCCGTACAGCAGTTTACGACCACATATGGGGTGTTTCTGTAAACTACAGAATTAGGGCCATAAATAATGAGTTTTGTTTGGCTGTTAACCCTTGCTTTGTAACTGGAAAAAAAATATTAAAATGGAAAATCTGCCAAAAAATTGAAATTTAGAAATTGTATCTCTATTTTCCATTAAATCTTGTGCAACACCTAAAGGGTTAACAAAGTTTGTAAAATCAGTTTTGAATACCTTGAGGGGTGTAGTTTCTTAGATGGGGTCACTTTTATGGAGTTTATAATCTAGGGGTGCATCAGGGGGGCTTCAAATGGGACATGGTGTCAAAAAAACAGTCCAGCAAAATCAGCCCTCCAAAAACCAAACGGCGCACCTTTCACTCTACGCCCTACTGTGTGGCCGTACAGTAATTTACGGCCACATATGGGGTGTTTCTGTAAACAGCAGAGTCAGGGCAATAAAGATACAGTCTTGTTTGGCTGTTAACCCTTGCTTTGTTAGTGGAAAAAATGGGTTAAAATTGAAAATTTGGCAAAAAAATGAAATTCTCAAATTTCATCGCCATTTGCCAATAACTCTTGTGCAACACCTAAAGGGTTAACGACGTATGTAAAATCAGTTTTGAATACCTTGAGGGATGTAGTTTCTTAGATGGGGTCACTTTTAGGGAGTTTCTACTCTAGGGGTGCATCAGGGGGCTTCAAATGGGACATGGTGTAAATAAACCAGTCCATAAAAATCAGCCTTCCAAAAACCATACGGCGCACCTTTCACTCTACGCCCCGCTGTGTGGCCGTACAGTAGTTTACGTCCACATATTGGGTGTTTCTGTAAACGGCAGAGTCAGGGCAATAAAGTTACAGTCTTGTTTGGCTGTTAACCCTTGCTTTGTTAGTGGAAAAAATGGGTTAAAATGAAAAATTAGACCAAAAAAAATGAAATTCTCAAATTTCCTCCCCATTTGCCAATAACTCTTGTGCAACACCTAAAGGGTTAACAACGTATGCAAAATCAGTTTTGAATACCTTGAGGGGTGTAGTTTCTTAGATGGGGTCATTTTTGGGTGGTTTCTATTATGTAAGCCTCGCAAAGTGACTTGAGACCTGAACTGGTCCCTAAAAATTGAGTTTTTGTAAATTTCTGAAAAATTTCAAGATTTGCTTCTAAACTTCCAAGCCTTATAACATCCCCAAAAAATAAAATATCATTCCCAAAACAATTCAAACATGAAGTAGACATATGGGGAATGTAAAGTCATCACAATTTTGGGGGGTATTACTATGTATTACAGAAGTAGAGAAACTGAAACTTTGAAATTTGCAAATTTTTCAAAATTTTTGTTAAATTAGGTATTTATTGGTGCAAAAAAAAAAAATTTTTTGACTTCATTTTACCAGTGTCATGAAGTACAATATGTGACGAAAAAACAATCTCAGAACGGCCTGGATAAGTCAAAGCGTTTTAAAGTTATCAGCACTTAAAGGGACTCTGGTCAGATTTGCAAAAAATGGCCTGGTCCTAAGGTGTAAAAAGGCTGTGTCCTTAAGGGGTTAAACTTTATCACAAGGTGCAGTCCGATGAAACAGTGCATTATTACGATTTCACCAGTCTGTACCCTTTTGTTAATAAAACTAAGACTTACCCTGTAGGACACCCAAAAATCATTTATGATCATGTTGGTTACATCAGAAAATACTTTGGCATTGCCAAAGTTAAAGTGTACCCGCCCAGAGATTTATTTTTTCCGATCCTGCCTGTAAAGCCTCGAACTGTCAGAAAGACATTTGCAGCCACACAGACGACGAGCGTTCCCTGACCGGTACATGGTGCACCATAGAACTAGTTTTAGCTGTTGAAAAAGGGTACAGGATCGCCGAGATCTACGAGGTCTGATATTTTCCGAACACAACAGACGATCTGTTCGCCCTGTACATCAAATTACACCTCAGAGATAAACAGGAGGCTTCTGGTTATCCCAGTTGGTGTAAAACGGATTCTGAAAAAATGGCTTACATAGAGGCATTTAAAAAAAAGAAGAGGTCACCTTGCGATCTGATAAGATAGCTGTAAACCCAGCAAAAAGACAAATTTCAAAACTGTTCCTAAACTCTTTGTGGGGTAAGTTTGGACAGCGTTCTAACTTGTCACGTACCAGCATAGTCACGGACCCAGACAAACTTTTCAAATTAGCTTTTGTGCCGTACTACGACCTCTCCGAGGTTAATTTCATCGATGACGATACGGCCGTAGTCAATTGCCGCTATGTAAAGGAACGCTACACCCACAACAAAAACACAAAAATTTTTATAGCCTGTTTTACAACCTTCTATGCCAGACTCGAATTATACAAGCTCCTAGACAGACTGCAGGAACGTTGTCTTTATCACGACACAGACTTCATCATATTCGTGAGTAAGGGGTCTGAATGGACTCCACCCTTGGTGATTTTCTCGGTGAACTAACTAGTGAAATATTGTAGGTTAAGGGTATAAAACTCAACGTTGCTAACACACGTCTTGTTAATTTTGACAGTTTAAAAGACCTTGTGTTGGATTACTCACACAACACCGACCCCGAGACGCAGAAAACAATAGGTATTGAGCAAGACGGCATTTTCAGAAATAGGAAGCGCTTGACCATAGAGACAAGACCGTTACGTAAAACGCAAAAGTGCGTCTACACAAAGAGACAGCTGAAGGCTGACTTTACAACTGTGCCTTTTGGCTATTAAACATGAATGCGCAATTTCAACACCCTTTTTCATGTATTCTAGCAGGACCCTCAAATTCCGGAAAGAGTTTTTTTGTTAAAAAGTTATTAATACACTTGGATACGTTAATGTCGCACAAACCTGATAATGTCATTTGGTTTTACGCGTGTTGGCAGAAATTGTATGATGAACTAACCCGTTTGTTTACAAATATCAGGTTTATCGAGGGGGTCCCGCAAAATTTTACAGACGCTGATCTATTTCCAACGGACAAGGTAAATTTGGCTGTTGTTGATGATCTTATGGAGGTGGCTTTTGAAAATCTTGAAATACAAAACGCATTCACCAAATACGTACACCACAGAAATTTGAGCATTATGTATCTCGTTCAAAATGTTTTTTGTTAGGGTAAGAAAAGCCGAACCATAAATTTAAACACTAAAAACATGGTCCATTTTAAGAACCCTCGTGATAAATTACAGGTTATTACGTTGGCTTGGCAGATGTACCCCGGTAAAAGACATTTCTTTTTAGAAGCTTTTGAAGATGCTACACACAAGCCTTACGGCTATTTACTTGTAGATTTAAGATCTGACATACCCGTTCCCACCAGATCTGCCGGTGGCTTATGTGTGCAAAAAGAAGCTCTAAAATGAGGTATCTCACATCTTTACGGTTATTTTTGTTAGCGTCGCTGGTGCTGTAAAGATGTCGAACAGGATCCGACGTAATTGGGATCTTTTAAAAGCATTATTCAAAACAAATCTAAAGGCCCGAAAATCAATATTACGTAACGCCAGTAATAATTTAATATCGGCTATTGGCGAGATCGCTCTCAATATCCTTAAAGGAAAGATCCCTCTTAACCCCTTAGGGACCCATGACATATCGGTACGGCATGGTTCCCGAGTCCTTAAGGACCCATGACGTACCGGTACGTCATGGGTTTAAACCGCGATTGAGGCACGGCGGGGGTTAATCGGAACAGGATGCCCGCTGAAATCATTCAGCGGGCATCCTGTCACAATGCCGGGGGGGTCACGTGACCCCCCCGTATCGGCGATCGCCGCAAACCGCAGGCCAAAATAAAGTTTTCCCCCAAAAAAGTTTCAAGTAAAAATAAACAAAAATGTCATTTTCCCAAAATAAAGTAAAAAAAAAATTGGTAAAAAATAGGAAAAATAAAAAGTATACATATTAGGTATCGCCGCGTCCGTATCGACCGGCTCTATAAACATATCACATGACCTAACCTCTCAGATGAACACCGTAAAAAATAAAAACTGTGCTAAATAAACCATTTTTTTTGTCACCTTACATCACAAAAAGTACAACAGCAAGCGATCAAAACGGCGTTTGCCCACCAAAATAGTACCAATCTAACTGTCACCTCATCCCACAAAAAAGGAGACCCTACCTGAGACAATCGCCCAAAAAATAAAAAAAACTATGGCTCAGAATATGGAGACACTAAAACATCATTTTTTTTGTTTGAAAAAAGCTGTTATTGTGCAAAACTTACATTAATAAAAAAGTATACATATTTGGTATTGCCGCGTTCATATCGACCGGCTCTATAAAAATATCACATGACCTAACCTCTCAGATGAACACCGTAAAAAAATCTAAATAAAAACTGTGCTAAATAAACAATTTTTTGTCACCTTACATCACAAATAGTGTAATAGCAAGCGATCAAAAAGTCATATGCACCCCAAAATAGTGCCAATAAAACCGTCATCTCATCCCGCAAAAAATGAGACCCTACGTAAGATAATCGCCTAAAAACTGAAAAAACTATTGCTCTCAGACTATGGAAACACTAAAACATGATTTTTTTTTGTTTCAAAAATTATATTATTGTGTAAATCTTACATAAATAAAAAAAGTATACATATTAGGTATCGCCGCGTCCGTATCGACCGCCTCTATAAAAATATCACATGACCTAACCCCTCAGATGAACACCGTAAAAAACGTAAAATAAAAACGGTGCAAAATAAACAATTTTTTGTCACCTTACATCACAAAAAGTGTAATAGCAAGCGATCAAAAAGTCACACGCACCCCAAAATAGTGCCAATAAAACCGTCATCTCATCCTTCAAAAATCATACCCTACCCAAGGTAATTGCCCAAAAACTGAAAAAATTATGGCTTTCAGACTATGGAAACACTAAAACATTATTTATTTTTTAAATAGAAAAGGAATACACCGGCTCACCCTCTCTCTATATGGAAAAGGTGCTCACCCCCAGGTCCCACCCTCAGGACCGGTAGAGAAATGAAAATATAGCAAAAGTGGGGGGGCACACTCAAAAGGGAACAACACAGCGGTGATAGTGCTAGTACACTTTATTATATTAAAATATTAAGAACATACCCCTAAAAATCATATAAAATACATACACCACATATACAAAATCAGCGTATGACCCACACTCAGTCTCTGCGCCAAAGCGTCAGATAATCGCAATAGAACCGCGTGCGACAAAATGTTGTAATAATATCACCAGTTCTATAATCGACTATCGGTGGATAGATAGGCCAGCAATATTGTGCTGCTTGAATGTGAAAGTCCAATACTGTCCAGTGCACTGATGTAGCAAAGCACAAGTTCAATTCACACTTCAAAACACTTGCGGTATAGCGCCCACAATGGTGGGTTAGATCTCACTTGCCTCCACACAATAAGCAGTGCTCAGAATCGAGCCCGGTCTTACCCGTCTTCACTGCCTCATCCGCAGCGTAGATCCAGGCGGCCGCTCACCACACAGCGTCTCAGGTGGTGTGCTCGGCCTGTACGTGGCGTCCCACGTGACCTGGTTGCCTTGGGGACCGGATATGCGCTCGTATGACGTAAATGTTGAGCGACTGCTTTCGAATCCGTACAGGATACTCTGTTTGCTTTTCTTTTTATGTTGCCAGCTTCTTCTTTCTTTAGACGAATCCACGCTCACTCTAAACCACCAAGTGGCCACTTTAGGGGTATGTTCTTAAAATTTTAATATAATAAAGTGTACTAGCACTATCACCGCTGTGTTGTTCCCTTTTGAGTGTGCCCCCCCCACTTTTGCTATATTATCTTTTTTTGCTGCAAAAATGAAATCATTGTGTAAAACTTACATAAATAAAAAAAAGTATACATATTAGGTATCGCCGCGTCCATGACAACCTGGTATATAAAAATACCACATGATATAACCTGTCAGATGAATAACAAAAAATAAAAACGGTGCCAAAACAGCTATTTCTTGTTACCTTGCCTCACAAAAAGTGAAATATAGAGCAACCAAAAATCATATGTACCCTAAACTAGTACCAACAAAACTTCCAACCTATCCCGTAGTTTCTAAAATGGGGTCACTTTTTAGGAGTTTGTACTCTAGGGGTGCATCAGGGGGGCTTCAAATGGGACATAGTGTCAAAAAAAACCAGTCCAGCAAAATCTGCCTTCCAAAAACCGTATTTCATTCCTTTCCTTCTGTGCCCTGCCGTGTGCCCGTACAGCAGTTTACGACCACATATGGGGTGTTTCTGTAAACTACAGAATCAGGGCCATAAATATTCAGTTTTGTTTGTCTATTAACCCTTGCTTTGTTACTGGAAAAAATGGATTAAAATAGAAAATTTGCCCAAAAATTTTAATTCTGAAATTTCATCTGCATTTGCCAATAACTCTTGTGGAACACCTTAAGAGTTAACGACGTTTGAAAAATCAGTTTTGAATACCTTGAGGGGTGTAGTTTCTTAGATGGGGTCACTTTTATGGAGTTTCTACTCTAGGGGTGCATCAGGGGGGCTTCAAATGGGACATGGTGTCAAAAAAAACAGTCCAGCAAAACCTGCCTTCCAAAAACCGTATGGCATTCCTTTCCTTCTGCGCCCTGCCGTGTGCCCGTACAGTAGTTTACGACCACATATGGGGTGTTTCTGTAAACTACAGAATCAGGGCCATAAATATTGAGTTTAGTTTGGCTGTTAACCCTTGCTTTGTAACTGGAAAAAAATTATTAAAATGGAAAATCTGCCAAAAAAGTGAAATTATTAAATTGTATATCTATTTTCCATTAATTCTTGTGGAACACCTAAAGGGTTAACAAATTTTGTAAAATCAGTTTTGAATACCTTGAGGGGTGTAGTTTATAGAATGGGGTCATTTTTTTGTGGTTTCTATTATGTAAGTCTCGCAAAGTGACTTCAGACCTGAACTGGTCCCTAAAAATTGGGTTTTTGAAAATTTCTGAAAAATTTCAAGATTTGCTTCTAAACTTCTAAGCCTTGTAACATCCCCAAAAAATAAAATATCATTCCCAAAATGATCCAAACATGAAGTAGACATATGGGGAATGTAAAGTAATAAATATTTTTGGAGGTATTACTATGTATTATAGAAGTAGAGAAATTGAAATTTGGAAATTTGCAATTTTTTACAAATTTTTGGTAAATTTGGTATTTTTTTATAAATAAAAATGATTTTTTTTTTGCTTCATTTTACCAGTGTCATGAAGTACAATATGTGACGAAAAAACAATCTCAGAATGGCCTGGATAAGTCAAAGCGTTTTAAAGTTATCAGCACTTAAAGTGACACTGGTCAGATTTGCAAAAAATGGCCAAGTCCTTAAGGTGAAACAGGGCTAAGTCCTTAAGGGGTTAAAGAGCGGCAAAAAAATATATTGAAAAAATGGCGTAGGGCTATAAAGAAATTAAGCAATAAAAAGTGCTCCATTAAAGGAAAGAAGCGCATTGTGAACCAGAGCGGCAGTTTTATAGGTGCTTTGCTCGGCTTTGCAATACCTTTAATCACTAGCCTGATAGCTAATATAGCCGGTGGTTCATAATGCAGTATGCTGAGAAAATGTTCCTGGTTTCCAAAAATGAATCGGACAGGCTTAAAAAAACATCAGTAGATGCAACAGTTATACGCCAAACCGCCATATGACGATTAGATGATGAGATTAGCAAAATACTACACAGAAATGACCTTTCAGATGATGAAAAAATGAAGAGATACATAGCAGTGTTACAGAGGTACTTAATGCTCAACAAACAGTCCGGTAAAGAAATGTCGACTTTAACCCTGATTACACAGCCGCAACCCGATCAACAACAATTGTCAAATGCCGCCTCAATCAGCACAGATACTAAAGAGATACTTGACAATATTAATACACGTTATAGAAAAAATGCAGAACTATTGTTATGTAAACTGTACCGCTCAGGTAATAAGACGTACTGGAACGCTATGGGTGAATTCATTTACAAAGAACAAACTGTACCCGGATCCAACATTATTGACCTGATTCGAACAGCTACCCAAAGTCACGGCTTGCCTAAGATTAAACCTCACGGTTGGGACTATTTTATGGAGACTATCGCACAGCTGAATGCCCCGTCAACTGTTATCGGTAATACAAGAACAAGATAACTTTTCGATAATTTGAAAAAGCGGTCGCTGAGTGAGCCCTTTGATGAGGGTTGAAGCCCTTTTACACCACCGGTGTTATTAACATCGCCTACTGTGTCGACGCGGGGCTCATTACTACCTAAAAAGAGGCTACCGCCTTTGTTGCAAACGGCTTGGTTAACGTTGTAAACTTTCTTACTTTGTCGATTGTATATAAACTTTCTTTGTATTAAACATCTTATAATGTTTTTATTTGTTTTACATACATTTTTACTTTGCATGCATATAAAACTGGCCACCAATGAGTTAAATACAAGGGAGGGAGGGGGGCCACACTGGCCACCAATGAGTTAAATACAGGGGAGGGAGGGGGGGTCTGCCCCCTGCTGCCTGGCAGCACCTGCCAGGCAGCAGGGGGCAGTCATGTACACAGTTCTTTTAGTATATTCTAACTTGAAGCGTCTCCATCACCATGGGAACGCCTCTGTGTTAGAATATACTGTCGGATCTGAGTTTTCACGAAAAAACTGTTATGCAGATGGATCCGTTCTGAACGGATGCAAGCGTTTGCATTATAGGAGCAGATCCGTCTGTACAGACACCAGACGGATCCGCTCCGAACGCAAGTGTGAAAGCCTTATAATGTTTTATTTACTATACAAAAACTGTTTTAAATAAAATGTAGTCCATTTTTCTTTTTACAATAAATATAATATCTTGATTATTTAAAATTGTATAAACAGTTAGGTCGCGTCTTTGAGTAGACGCGGCTTAAAACGCTGCTAAAATGACGGCAAATGCCGAAATATTGAGGAAACAGTACTACACGCCAAAAGCTGTCAGCTCTTATGGGGGTGTGGAATCCTTATTCAGAGAAGACCGGAAATTTGGAATAAGAAAAGACTCTGTAAAAAACTGGTTGAGCAACGAGGATACTTACACATTGTACAAACCTGTTAGAAAATCATTTACAAGAAACAAGGTTATGGTGTCTGATCTAGATGATCAATGGCAGGCAGATCTTGTGTCGATGATGGATTTTTCTAAAGAAAGTAATGGTGCAAAATACCTGCTGACGGTCGTTGATATTCTATCTAAATATACTTGGGTGTCGGGCCTTTCAAATAAGTCCGGCGCTACAGTGGCTTCTGCTTTTGATCAGATATTTAAGTTAAGCGGATGAACCCCCAGAAAGCTCCAGACTGATCGGGGCCGTGAGTTTATAAACAAACCTATAAAATACATCATTGTGAAACCTATAAAATACATCATTTTTTAACTACAAATGCTGTTAAGGCATCGTTGGTCGAACGTTTTAATAGAACGCTGAAAACTAAAATGTGCCGCTATCTTAGAGAACAAAACACGTACAGGTACATCGACAAGTTACAAGACCTGGTGTATAGTTATAACCACACATACCACAGAACTATAAGGCGTCGACCCGTCGATGTGACAAAAGAGAACTCTTTAGCCGTTTGGAAAAATATCTACGGATATTACGCTACTATTAAAAAAGTTAAACCGGTATTAAATATAGGTGATCACGTCAGAATTGTGCGCTATAAGGGGGCTTCCACAAAGGGGTATGAACAAACCTATACGGACGAGATATTTAAAATTTACGCTGTAAACACTAGGGGCCTCAGACCCCTTTATAAGTTGAAAGACCTGTCCGACGAGTTCATTGAAGGTTCGTTCTACCCGGAGGAAGTCCAAAAAGTAACCCTCGACAAGCTACGGGTTTACAGGATAGAAAGAATACTGAAAAAGAAGAAAGTTCGGGGTAAAACATTGTGTAAACTATAGAGGACGGATCGTTTTTTATCACGCTACCCTGCAATGCATCCGCCAAACTTTTTCCCGAAAACAGCATCACCAATTACACCACTAAGTTAGCAAAAGCGGTCCATCTTTGCGGTCCTTACAAAGTGGCTTTAGTGGAGATTCAGTATCCACATACGTGGGAAACCTTTGGCCCCGGAGATGGTGTGTTCTACATAGTGCATCGCGATGAGCCGATCCGCAAGCTTTTTGTTAAATCGGATTATGCACAATCTCATCAAAGCCCTTAATAGCAAACTTGAATCTATAAAAAATACCACCCGATCAACTGCGCCTGAGATACGACGATATTGACAGAGCCATTTATGCAATTAATTCACCATTATACAAGTTCATGCCTTGTGTGAAGTTGGGGAATATTTTGCGGCTGCCGGGGTATTCGCAAGCTCCGTTGCTCAAGAATGTAGACACCGAGCACATCGCTCTCCGCTACAAAGGACCCGGCTTACCTGTTTTAGAACATCCTGCTGGTGTTATAAAGGGGATTGCTCTAGTTTCATCAAAAGAGAAAAAAAATTATCCTGATATTAACCCTTTAAGGACACATGACGTACCGGTACGGCATGTTTCCCGAGTCCTTAAAGACACGTGACGTACTGGTACGTCATGTGTTGTTCCGATCACTGCCGCCCGGTGGGCGGTGATCGGAACAAGGT
This sequence comes from Bufo bufo, assembly GCF_905171765.1. Lineage (NCBI taxonomy): Eukaryota > Metazoa > Chordata > Amphibia > Anura > Bufonidae > Bufo > Bufo bufo. The sequence goes on along the minus strand of NC_053392.1, from coordinate 438,508,632 downwards.
GCCTACTCAAATCATTGAGCAGGCACCTCGGCTAAATGCGCGGGGGGGTCCCGTGCCCCCCCGTGTCGGCGATCGCAGCAAACCGCAGGTCAATTCAGACCTGCGGTTTGCTGCGCTTTCTGCAGTTTCTGATCCCCGCGGTCCCTGACCGCAGGGATCAGAAACTTTAACATGCCCAAAATATAGATTTTCACCCCCCCCTCCCTGCACCCCTGAGTGATTTTATGCCGGCGGGTGGTGCAGGGGGGGGTTGCGGGCGGTGCGGGAGGCGGGATCGCGATCCCCCGCCCGCCTCCTCTTGAATAATCATTGGTGTACAGTGGTTATACCAGAGTGTCAGCACATTGCTGACACTCTGGTATAAACGGCTGACATCTGTGCTGTGATGTCAGCCGTTTAACCCTTTCTATACCGCGGTCCATACGGACCACGGTATGGAAGAGCAGAGGTTAACAGTCCGGAGCTCCCTCCCTCTCCCATCTGGTGGCTGCTGTGCCTTTGCAGCTCCCAGACAGGATGGGGTCACAGAGGGAGGGAGCCCCCCTCCTTACCCTGCCCCATCTGCTCAGTTGTGGCCCCAACGGGGAAGGTTCCCATGGCAAAAGGACACCTTCTCAGGCATCCTGCTGTCCATGGAGCTGAACAGGTCTGTGCTAAAGGCATAGATCTGTTCAGACAAAGTGTAAGTAAAATACAGTACAATACACTATATAGTGTACTGTACTCTATTATACAGACATCAGACCCAGTGGATCTTCAAGAAAGAAGTGGGTCTGGGTCAAAAAAAAGTAAAAAAAAAAAAAAGTGAAAAAAGTAAAGTAAAATTATTATTTTTTAACACTGATTAAAAAATAAAAAAATAAAATACACTACACATATTAGGTATCGCCGCGTCCATAATGACCTGATCTCTAAAACGGTCATGGTACTTTCCCTGCACGGTGAACGCCATAAAAATAAAAAAAATAAAAACTATGAGGAAATTGAAATTTTGCCCACCTTACTTCCCAAAAAAGGTAATAAAAGTGATCAAAAAAGCATGTACACCAAAATATTACTAATCAAACCGTCATCTCATCCCGCAAAAATCATACCCTACCCAAGATAATAGCCCAAAAACTGAAAAAACTATGGCTCTTAGACTATGGAAACACTAAAACATGATTTTTTTTTGTTTCAAAAATGAAATCATTGTGTAAAACTTCATAAATAAATAAAAAAGTATACATATTAGGTATCGCCGCGTCCGTATCGACCGGCTCTATAAAAATATCACATGACCTAACCCCTCAGATGACCACCGTAAAAAAATAAAAATAAAAACGGTGTAAAAAAAACAATTTTTTTGTCATCTTATGTCACAAAAAGTGTAATACATATTAGGTGTCGCCGCGTCTGTAACAATCTGCTCTATAAAATTACCACATGATCTAACCTGTCAGATGAATGTTGTAAATAACAAAAAAAAAACGATGCCAAAAAAGCAATTTCTTGTTACCTTGCATCACAAAAAGTGTAATATAGAGCAACCAAAAATCATATGTACCCTAAACTAGTACCAACAAAACTGCCACCCTATCCCGTAGTTTCTAAAATGGGGTCACTTTTTTGGAGTTTCTACTCTAGGGGTGCATCAGGGGGGCTTCAAATGGGACATGGTGTAAAAAAAAAAAAGTCCAGCAAAATCTGCCTTCCAAAAACCGTATGGCATTCCTTTCCTTCTGTGCCCTGCCGTGTACCCGTACAGCGGTTTACGACCACATATGGGGTGTTTCTGTAAACTACAGAATCAGGGCCATAAATAATGAGTTTTTTTTGGCTGCTAACCCTTGCTTTGTAAGTGGAAAAAAATATTAAAATGGAAAATCTGCCAAAAAAGTGAAATTTTTTAATTGCATCTCTATTTTCCATTAAATCTTGTGCAACACCTAAAGGGTTAACAAAGTTTGTAAAATCAGTTTTGAATACCTTGAGGGGTGTAGTTTCTTAGACGGGGTCACTTTTATGGAGTTTCTACTCTAGGGGTGCATCAGGGGGGCTTCAAATGGGACATGGTGTCAAAAAACCAGTCCAGCAAAATCTGGCTATCAAAAACCATACGGCGCACCTTTCCCTCTACGCCCTACTGTGTGCCCGTACAGTAGTTTACGGCCACATATCGGGTGTTTCTGCAAACGACAGAATCGGGGCAATAAATATAGCATTTTGTTTGGCTGTTAACCCTTGCTTTGTTACTGCAAAAAATGGTTTAAAATGGAAAATTTGCCAAAAAATCTCATTTCTGAAATTTTTTCACCATTTGCCATTAACTCTTGTGGAACACCTAAAGGGTTAACGACGTTTGTAAAATCTGTTTTGAATACCTTGAGGGGTGTAGTTTCTAGAATGGGGTCTTTTTTGGGTGGTCTATTATGTGAGCCTCACAAAGTGACTTCAGACCTGAACTGGTCCCTAAAAAGTGGGTTTTTGAAAATTTATGAAAAATTTTAAGATTTGCTTCTAAACTTCTAAGCCTTGTAACATCCCTCAAAAATAAAATATTATTCCCAAATTAATCCAAACATGAAGTAGACATATGGGGAATGTAAAGTAATAACTATTTTTGTAGGTATTACTATGTATTATAGAAGTAGAGAAATTGAAACTTGGAAATTTGCTATTTTTTACAAATTTTTGGTAAATTTGGTATTTTTTTATAAATAAAAATCAATTTTTTTGACTTTATTTTACCAGTGTCATGAAGTACAATATGTGACGAAAAAACAATCTCAGAATGGCCTGGATAAGTCAAAGTGTTTTAAAGTTATCACCACTTAAAGTGACACCGGTCAGATTTGCAAAAAATGGCCTGGTCCTTAAGGTGAAATAAGGCTGTGTCCCTAAGGGGTTAAAGCCGGTTTTTATACAATGTTTGTTTGTACAACTTGTTGGCAATAGTTACGTACAACTTTTAAGAACTGTCGAGTTAGGCGGTAAAAATTGTGAGATAGTCACGCAAAAGTATCATCGGCCGGACTATATACCTGTTTGTAAACATTATTTTGACACGGTTACAATATCGATACTCACGGATCAGTCTAGACCTGTTAAATTCAAATACGGTAAGACTATTGTGCGATTACACTTTAGACCGCGCTCTATGACTACACACTAAAATGTTGTCCCAGAGAGTGTACATTGACCAGGACACGTATATATGCATTATTACATAACGCAAGCCGGTCATGGTTTGGACGGATTTCACGGTACAGAATTCATGCATGGTTCTGGCCTTGCCGGGTTATTTTGGGGTCTGTTCCGGCGTGTCGTTCCCTTATTTAAGAAAGGCGTGGAGCTTGTAAAGCCGCATGTGAAAACGCTAAAGACGTTGTCACTACGGCGTCGACAGCCTTTATGGATCGTATAAATAGGGCTACACAAGGCCAGGAGGGCTCTGATGTCGTACAAATTCGTAAAAAAAATGCGTAAAAGAAAACGTGAACGCGCTGCCATTGTCTTACCAACTTTTATGAATAAAGTATCACAACCTAAGAGACGTCGCCGCCAGAAAACAAGAAGTCGTTCACCGAGCGACATCTACTAGTCAGACGCTATGATATTCGTGTATTACGCCTCTGCCGAGTACGCCAAATCAGAGTTGGACATCTTTCAAATACCGCCTACACAAACAAGCATTGAAAAATCGCTTTATGTAGAGGTGCAACTAATCGCTGACAATGCACCTTTGAAATTCTACATCACGGGCAGCACTGAATATTATTACGACCTTAATAACACATTGTTACACGTCGTTTGCAGAATCGTTAGTCCTGATAACACACCCATACCAGAAGGATCCTGCGTTGCGCTTATTAACTACCCTATAGCAAGTCTTTTTAATCAACTGGATATAACGCTCTGCGATACGTTGATTTTAAGAAGCGACAATCTTTATACGTATAGAGTGTATATAGAGGCCCTAATAAATTATAATTCACAAACTTTGGCGTCCCAATTTACAGCCGGTTTATTCTATAAAGACACAGCAGGACATCATGATGACCGGGTTCTCGACGGGCGTAATGGCGGTTTCAGCAAGAGAGCACAGTATTCTGCACGCTCTAGAAGTGTGGAATTAATGGGCCCCATTTACGCCGATATATTTATTTTTATTTTTTTTATATATTTTTTTATTTAATCCAATAAAGTTCCTAAAAGAACAATAGTAGTACATTTAACAGTTACATAATAAAAAACAAAACAAAAAAACATCAGGTATCAACCAAGAGGAAGTAAGCGTGCTTAATACAATTGCACCGATAAAATGTAGTAGGGTATTCATTCCCCTACCACTAAAACATCCCCTACATGGAGATACTTAACCTATCCAATACATTACAGTAAATGCACACCACTTATATTACTTTAAACCTTATTTTCCCCCTCCCCCCCATCCCACCCCTCCCAAACCCATATCCCCCCACCCTATATCCACCGGGAAGATTGGGGGGGGGAGGACAAAAAACTAATAAGAAAAAATAATAATATATATATATACACATATATATATATATATATATATATATATACACACATATATATATATACATATATATATATATATATACACACACATCCATATCTATTTGTTTATATGTTTTGACCACTGAGCCCAAATTTTCTCATGTCTATAACCTATGTTGCTCTTAATATACCCTACTCTTTCTATTATACAATTGGAGTTCATCAAATTTTCCCATTCTTTTATTGTTTGTACCTCAGGGCGCATCCATTTTCTTGCTATCAGTAAGCGAGCTATAAAACATGATTTGTATAACATAATTTCATTCTCCTTTGATAGCACATGGGAAGTTTCACCCAAAATACATACAAAAGCCGTCCATTGGATTTTGATACTAAAAATATCCCCGATTAATTCAATCAAACTGCACCAGAATGGTTGAATCTTTGGGCACCTCCACCACATATGGATAATATCCGCTTTATCATTCATACATCTAGGACATAATCCGGCCGTTTTAGCTGAAACTTTCTTGAGCCATTTTGGTGTTATATATAAACGGTGTAATATCATAAACTGAGTTACCTTATGAAAGGGGTTCCTCAGATATGTTTTAAAACACCCGAATTTCCCCCACTGATCGTCTGTTATTATCCCTATATCATTCTCCCATTTTAGTTTACTATTACAAATAAATCCCTCACTTCTAGTTTCTCGTATCTTTTTATACAAGCTTGACACCAATTTGTGCTTACCTTTCCAGCCTAATATATAATTCATCACCTCGTGTGATTTTATCACTATATCTTCCTTTTATCTGAATATATCTAAAATAACTTTGTCTATCTTCCCTTACATTCATTAATAATGTGTCCCTATCCTTCAGTGTTTCATTTTGAAAATATTGTGAAATATACCATAAACCCTTATCAGTCCAGTATTTGGCCTCTTTCAAAAAGGTAGCATTACCTAACCTCCTATTATACCATAATGGTGTGACTTTAATCTGCCCCTCTAAATTCAGTGATTTTTTGACTTTACTCCATACCTTCACCAATGATTTTACCAATGGGATTTTATATAGGTGCGTACTTTCCAGTTGTCCTGATTCGAGTAATGTAAATATATCTTGTAAGCCACCCTCACTCTTATATACCAAATGGCTCAGAAAGTCCACCTGTGTCCAATTCATCATTGTTGCAATATTAGCTACCATATAGTACAATCTGATATCTGGGACCTCTAGTCCTCCTTGTTCGTACTATCTTGTAAGCCAATACATCTTTTTCCTTACCCTTTTGTTTGACCAGATTAATACATTGAATAATTTCTCTATGTCATGAAAAACCGATTCCCCCAGGTAAATGGGACTGTTTCTAATGACGCAGAGCAACTGGGTTAACAGTATCATTTTAATTAGTCCAATTTGGTCTGCTTTGTTTATTGGTAGTTTATTCTAGACTTTAATCCTCTCCTTCATCTTATCAAGTAATGGTTTAATGTTCAGTGCTATAAATTTATTAGGGTCCTTAGATATTTCCAGGCCTAAGTATTTGAAGCTGTCTTGGGGGCTAAGAATCTTTAATTTTGCCTCTGAGATCACATTCTTGTCATTCAGAGGGAGCAGAGTCGATTTATCCCAGTTAATTAGAATACCCGATTGTCTACCAAACTCCTCCACCAGCGACATGACATGTTGCAGATCCTGATTTGTATCATCCAGGAAGTGTCACGGCCATGGTTTTGGCCGTGACTCCTTGGGAGCCGCATACTGTTGCCCGCGGTTTTGGGTTGTAGTGTCAACCACAGCTTGAGGCATAAGGTTGTTGGCTTCAAGTGCGGTTGCCGCGGACAACAGCTATGTGTGCGGTTCCCTCAGAGTTGTGTGTGCCTTTGTAAGCACTTTTGTATGTCTGTGTGCACTTTGTTTATGTTTGGTGTGCACTGACATTTTCCCTGCACTGTGGCTGTCCGTGGCAACGTTTGGTGGTATGATGTACATGTGGTGGCAGTGTCCCGGCCTTTGGGCTGACTCCCAGGACACGCTTGCCACCCATGTCGTTGCCTGCGGCAACAGTCACAGTGTGTTTGTTGTTTGGACACTTCCCCTTTAAGTTATGTTTTCCCTTCTGTGGTTTTGGAAGGGTTAACTCCCTTTCAGTGTGTGTGAGTCACGGGGTGTGTCTGATTGTTGGGTGTGGCCTCTTGGCCCTATATAGCCTCAGTTGTAGGCAGTAGCCAGAGAGGGTGTTTCAGCTATGCTAGCTGTAGACATCCTCCTGGTTACTTACCAACTAGAGAGCAGGAAAAAATACAACCTTAACCACCGGAAAAAAGGAAGAAGGTGTCCGGCGCCACGCACCCCTAAATGTATAGTAGTAGCTGATGGAAGCTGTTATATTGTAAATGGAACTCGCTAATAATAAATAAAATAGAGAACAACCATGCAGATAAAGATGTATACAGAAAAGTAAATAAACATAAAGGTGCAGGATACACACCCTAGATGGAGGGCCTTATAATGATTCCTCCGTGAAATTGCTTCATATAGCAATAAGCTCAGCAATATAATCAAACTTACTTCACCAGGGAGGAATCCAATAGGATAAAGCTCAAGACACCCATTGGATATTCCCCCCTCGCCTGGATCGTAAGTAGAATGGTAGGATGAAGCAGCAGGTCCACACTGGGATCTTCTTGTAACTTCCTTTATTCAAAATACAGGCAATAGGTGAGCTCAACGCGTTTCGGGGTCTATTAAACACCCCTTCCTCAGGAGCAGCAGTGTATAGACTATTACAATTGCTGTCTATATATATAGGGATAGACATGGCAGACAAACAAATCCACGCTTGCAAGAAAACATCACTTCCGGTTCCTATGTGGACCGGAAGTAGTGATGCGCTCCACGGTGGAACGCATTATGCAGATGGACAAATAATAATAAACAAACAGGACAGATGTATACCTAATATAATAAGGGATTAGAAGGAGGTAGGAGAGTGTCTTTCCAAAGGGAGAATCAGATCTATTTGTGGCTGCTCTCCGTCCCCACTTCCGGTTTCGGACAAAACCGGAAGTGCCCGTGCGTTCCACAGTGGAACGCACCCGATAATGTTGTTCAATGGGCTGTCTTATGGGGCGATATAATAGGAATTATGTTCATGCTGTCTGCAATATTAATTTAGGGACTGGTTGACAACGTCTTAATGATTTTATAGCCATATTATATAAGGGATAATCGTATTTTTATTATTATTATTATTATTATTATTATTATAAGAGGGAAGGGAGAAAAAGGGAGGGGCTTAGGATCATGTAGTATATAAGGGGCTGTACATAATTGAAGATGGAAATAATTATATGGTTAGAATAGAAGCTAAACTATTCTTAATTTCTAAAACATATAAAGGATAGGACAAATTTATATATAAAAGGAGACAAATTTTAGAAGTCTATATAAAAATAAAAAATATATATATATATAAAAAATTATAAAATTCCATAGAAAATGTCACTAAAAGACCGCATTCCAAGAGAGGCACATTACACATACATATATATATATATATATATATATATATATATATATACATATATATACACACATCCATAAAACATACATATATATATACACAAACATGCACATACAAATATACAGCTGGCAGCCTGCTTTATCCCTCTCTCTTACATCATTTTGCTCAATCTTTCACAGCACAAAATATATATAAAAACTCTTTTCCCTCCAATCTTCGTCCGACCTCTGGCGCCCTTCTGTGCCCTTCATTCATGATCCTCTTATTGATACATTTTCAGAAGAGGTAATCTGTTTGATTGACACACTCTAATTTGTTTTTTGTTTTTCTCATCTGTACTACTTACCAACTGCCAGTGGGGGCCAACCTTCTGGTCATAAGCTAAATATATGTCCTTTGGTGTCTGGAAGATGTGTTTGGTTTTATGTTTCTTTATTGCACCTGTGGTCCTGGGTTCCTGTGTGTTTGTGTGCTGAGTCCTGCTGTCTGTGGGCAGTACATCCACATGGGTTCCAGGCTTGGTTGTCTGTGGTAGGTCTCTGCTATGTTTGTGGCAAGTACCTGCCATTGCCATAGGTTGCATTTGTTTCCCCTTGCTTGCAGCTTGGCCAGTGAGACTCCTGTTCCTCCATATCCAGAAGGAACAGGATGTCTTACTCTGACTCCTAGCCCAGGGACCGGTCGGAGGGTAAGTTAGGGCTCCGAGGTTCCTGCGCATGGGTCCTCCTACCTTCAAGGTCGGCCCATGCAGGTAGGAGTTAGGGTCAGGTTAGGGACGCTGTAGGAGGTGACCTGCTCCCTAATCCTGTTTGTCCTGGTCAAGCAGCGACCAGCATCAGTCGGCACACGGCTGAGGGTTTCCCCCATCCTCAGCCGTGACAGGAAGAAGAGCAGATCATCTGCATATAGAGAGATTTTGTCCTCACTCCCCCTTAGTCCAAAGCCCCGCAGATCCACGTCCTGCCTGACCTTTATAGCCAGGTTTTCTATTATCAGGGCAAAAACCAAGGGGGAGAGAGGACAACCCTGTCTCACCCCTCGTTCTATACGGAAGCTATCAGATAATATACCATTAACTGATATTCTGGCTTTGGAGTCTTTATATATAATCTTCATCCAGTCTATAAATCCTGGGCCAATACCAAATTTTGTCATAGCTTCCCATACAAAGTTCCAGTTCACAGAGTCAAATGCTTTATGCGCATCTAATGATAGAATAGAGCACAATTCTTTATTATTCTCTGTAAACTGGATATTTGCAAAGACCCTAAGCAAGCCCATTGTTGTAGACCTATCCGTAATGAATCCGTTTTGGTCCACATGGATCAGCTGTACTATGACCTTCCTCAACCTTTTCGCCAAAATCCTAGCCAGAATTTTACAGTCATTATTCATAAGTAAAATTGGGCGATACGATATGGGATCCAATCGGTCCTTATCTTTTTTGGGTATTAAAATAATCGTCGCGTCTCCTATAGACTCTGGGAGGGATCCTGTACCTTTTGAGTATTCAAATACTTCCATAAGTCTATTTGCCCAGAATTCTTTATCTCTTTTATATAATTCATTTGGAATACCGTCCGGGCCTGATGTTTTACCAAGTGGTGCTTCATTTATTGCTACTAATATCTCGTTTATGGATATAGGGCGGTCTAATGTTGTCTGTTGATCATCATTGAGTTTTGGGGTTCTTATTTCTCGCACATATTTTATCATCTCTTCTCCATGTAACTGGGTTTTTACTGAGTACAATTCTTTATAAAAGGTCTTGAATATATCCCGTATTTTTTCCTGATCATTATATAGTAGGCCATCTTTTCCTCTAATTGCGGTGATATTCTCAACCGCCTCCATGTTCTTAATTATTTTGGCTAGGACTTTACCCGGTTTATTTAATCAACCAAAGTTAATACTGAACGGTTTAGATCTAAAGATAAAATTGAACAGAAACAAAGACACTTTCTGCCTTATGTCGGCCGAGGCGCCCCATTTTAAAGTCCAAATACAGCACGCTTCCCTGTTTGTCAAAAGAGTACAAGTATCGCCAGCTGTAACAATCGTCACAGTCGCGCTCTGTTAACAGCTAACGCAAAGTACTCGATCGATCGGGCGTCGCTTAAAGTGTATAGCGTACCCGCCGGTACTTGCATATCTAACCACGAGAATCTTTTTCTCGGAAACCTACCAAAAACAGTAATACTAGCATTTGTGGATAATGAATCATTTTCCGGGAGTTACCAAAGAAATCCTTTGTTCTTCAACCACTATAATGTGAATTATGCAGCCTTATATTTGGATGGTCAACAGATACCGGCAAAACCTTTTCAACCTAACTTCCAAGATGAATCAGCTGTTCGTGAATATATGGCCCTAGTACATATTTCGGGGAAACACAAGGCCGACAACGCTTTATCCGTGGATCGGCACGAGTTTTTGAACGGTTACACTTTGTTTGCTTTTGATTTATCGCCAGATCAAGAGTGCGGCGGTCATTTCTCTCTAGTAAAAACTGGCAATCTGAGAGCTGAAATTAGATTTGTTGAACCGATTGCGAACACAATTAACATGATTGTATATTCAGTTCATGAAAATATTATTGAAATAAATAATCGGCGGGAGGTATTATATGATTTTTAATAAACATGAATAATTATGAAATTGCCTGTGTTATTAAAGCTGATATTAACAGCAGGCGCATATTTAAAGGTGTATTTCCGTGCGATTTATTACCGGGGGGTAAAATCATTGACAGGCCCGCGGCATACATTGTAAATACGGATAATTCGTATCAGCGGGGCAAGCATTGGATTTTAATTGTATTATACCCGAATTATGTATCTATTTTTTTTTTTGATAGTTATGGTTTATCACCCGCAAATGAAATATTTCCTGGCGACTTTATGCAGTTTTTATATAAAAATTCTAAGACTATAAGGTATAAAAACAGACAAATACAAGACGCCGTTAGTACGGTCTGCGGCCATTACTGTATCTATATCTTACAATGTCTCGCTAAAGGAATGTCTTTTGAAAATGTGCTAAAAATGTTCACTAACGATTTTAGAAAAAATGACCGTATTGTGCGTTCATTTGTAACAAAATGCATGAAATGCTTATGTATACGATGCTGTAATTACAATAAAACATGTCTGTCCCTACAGGACTGTTGTAAATAAGGAAAATTAATAAAGCTTTTTAAAACGAATTAAATTTGTCATCGTTTGATTTTTAATTCTATTATTATATTAAATTAATATCACGCAATATAAATTTAATATCAAGCAATATAAATTTTTATATCAAGCACTATAAATTTTATATCAAGCACTATAAATTTTATATCAAGCAATATAAATTTTATATCAAGCAATATAAAAGGGGCGGGATATCTGTATAAAACGGGGCGTGGTACCTGTCACTTTGCAGTTTGACGAGACATATACCCCCTTACTACTTATGTATCCCACCACTTCAAGCATGTTTTGAGGTGGTTGCTAATACATCGACTTCTTTCTTATTTGGACTAGTACAGAAGAGAATTTACAAAAAAAAAATTCCTTCTTGAATACTGTGGATGAAGATATTAAATTTACAATCCAGTACTCAACTGAGGAAATACAGTTTTTGGATACTAACATTACATTTAGAAGTAACAGTTGAAACTGATGTCCATGTCAAACCAACGGATAAAAATGCAACACTATGGTTTGATGGTGCCCATCCTAGGGCAATGGTTAAATCATTACAATTCAGCCAATTCCTTTGTGCCAAATGTATCGTGAGTAATCAACAGCAATTAAACCATACACTGAATAGGATGAGAGAATCCTTCAGTGATCGTGGTTATCCAAATGCAGTTCTTAATACACATTTATGCAAAATTAGGGATACCGACAGAATGCAACTCTTGAATAATAAGAAAAATAACATACAGACAGCCAATAGAATTCCTCTGGTAACTACTTATACGGAAAATGGTCATCATGTAAGAAACATTGTGAATAAACATTGGTCTATTATTAAAAGCAGATTTGACAAAATAGAGGAATTTAAATCTCTTCCTCTGATGTCATATAGGAGACCTGCGAATTTGAAGGATAAATTAGTACATGCGTATATTGGTCCACAAAAAAAGACTGGACAGAGCTTTTTATGTAGACCGAAAATGGGTTGCTATGCCTGTTTAAACTGTATCAATTGCTGATATATTAACAAAGGGGGTACATTTACAAATCCTACTACAATGAAAAAGTACAGAATTAATCATTATTTGACTTATGACTCAACATATGAACATATGTGATTTAAATGTTTTGGTGTCCATGCCAACTATTATATGTTGGTGAAACTACTCTAGACTTCAAAACACGTTTAAATCAACATAGATATACCATAAGAAAAAAACTCATGGATTTAACTGTATAAAAAAAAAAAATCAGAACAGGGTCATAGTGAAAGTGATATAAAGTGCATGTTCATAGCCCATGTTTCCATATTTCGCAAAGGAGGCAAAAGAGCATTAACTCTAAAAAGACGGTAAATTCAATAGATTGTCAAATTACAAACACTTAGACCATATGGATTAAATGTGGATTTCAAACCTTGGATTTGTATATGATCCCTTTTTCTCTGCAGACATGTATTCAGACAGTTTTGATTCTATTGTGTTTAACTTGGTGCAATCAATATTAGAAACCAGAAAATGAGGTTATCACTGTTTTATAATACTCCTATTCTTTTTCTCGCTCTTGCAGAAAGAAAACGACTGTGAAAACCAAAAATGTAAAACGAGCATTGACCCTAGAATTGATGAATGATGAAAATGATGAAAACTTACACTATGTTTTATTTCAAGAAGGGATCAATTACTGTACCTGAGTGTTTCCTTTTATAGTACTTTTTGGGTAATAATTCTCTTATGATTGGAGGATTAAATGAGTTTTATGGAATCATTATGAACATTACATAATATATATACTATACTTTGCTAGTGTTTTTTATTTTATGTGATATGAGAGGGGCCTGGGTATTATACATATCACTTGGGTGTCTGACTTTGGGCAGACACACTTGAGTTTGGTGTTACCTGTGGGGATCTTGTTCCACTAGGGATAATTCTGCAGTCGAACTTGGTTCCTTACATAAACCCCTCCTTCAAGTAAACACTATTTTACTAATGCACACAAATTGTTGACATGGTAACGTTGTTAGCCATGGCTGTATTCGATGTCTGGTCTCCAGATACGAAGCAGCCTGAGCTTCCCTCCGACGCCTCTCACCTACATTGAAAAGTGTGGCGAAATGTGGAGGAATCCCGAGTACACTTTTGCAGCCACTATAGACGGTAGTCATATGAATCTATATCTCATGTTCCTGTCCTCCTTAACCACCTCCGGACCGCCGAACGCAGCGACGCGTCCTGGAGGTGGTTGATTCATTCCTCCTGGACGCATATACGCGTCCTCTCGCGAGACGCGAGATTTCCTGTGAACGCGCGCACACAGGCGCGGGCGTTCACAGGATCGGAAGGTAAGCGAGTGGATCTCCAGCCTGCCAGCGGCGATCGTTCGCTGGCAGGCTGGAGATCCGATTTTTTTAACCCCTAACAGGTATATTAGATGCTGTTTTGATAACAGCGTCTAATATACCTGCTACCTGGTCCTCTGGTGGTCCCTTTTGCTTGGATCGACCACCAGAGGACACAGGCAGCTCAGTAATATGTAGCACCAAACACCACTACACTACACCCCCCCCTGTCACTTATTAACCCCTGATCACCCCTGATCACCCCATATAGACTCCCTGATCACCCCCCTGTCATTGATCACCCCCTTGTAAGGCTCCATTCAGACGTCCGTATGATTTTTACGGATCCACTGATACATGGATCGGATCCGCAAAACACATACGGACATCTGAATGGAGCCTTACAGGGGGGTGATCAATGACGGGGGTGATCACCCCATATAGACTCCCTGATCACCCCCCTGTCATTGATCACCCCCCTGTCATTGATCACCCCCCTGTAAGGCTCCATTCAGACGTCCGTATGATTTTTACGGATCCACTGATACATGGATCGGATCCGCAAAACACATACGGACATCTGAATGGAGCCTTACAGGGGGGTGATCAATGATGAGGGTGATCACCCCATATAGACTCCCTGATCACCCCCCTGTCATTGATCACCCCCCTGTCATTGATCACCCCCCTGTAAGGCTCCATTCAAACGTCCGTATGTTTTTTACGGATCCACGGATACATGGATCGGATCCGCAAAACACATACGGACATCTGAATGGAGCCTTATAGGGGGTGATCAATGACAGGGGGTGATCACCCCATATAGACTCCCTGATCACCCCCCTGTAATTGATCACCCCCCTGTAAGGCTCCATTCAAACGTCCATATGTTTTTTACGGATCCACGGATACATGGATCGGATCCGCAAAACACATACGGACATCTGAATGGAGCCTTATGGGGGGGTGATCAATGACAGGGGGGTGATCACCCCATATAGACCCCCCTGTCATTGATCACCCCCCTGTCATTGATCACCCCCCTATCATTGATCACCCCCCTGTAAGGCTCCATTCAGACGTCCGTATGATTTTTACGGATCCACTGATACATGGATCGGATCCGCAAAACACATACGGACGTCTGAATGGAGCCTTACAGGGGGGTGATCAATGACAGGGGGTGATCACCCCATATAGACTCCCTGATTACCCCCCTGTCATTGATCACCCCCCTGTCATTGATCACCCCCCTGACATTGCTCACCCCCCTGTAAGGCTGCATTCAGATGTCCGTATGTTTTTTACGGATCCACGGATACATGGATCGGATCCGCAAAACACATACGGACATCTGAATGGAGCCTTATAGGGGGGTGATTAATGACAGGGGGTGATCACCCCATATAGACTCCCTGATCACCCCCCTGTCATTGATCACCCCCTTGTCATTGATCACCCCCTGTAAGGCTGCATTCAGATGTCCGTATGTTTTTTACAGATCCACGGATACATGGATCGGATCCGCAAAACACATACGGATGTCTGAATGGAGCCTTACAGGGGGGTGATCAATGACAGGGGGGTGATCACCCCATATAGACTCCCTGATAACCCCCCTGTCATTGATCACCCCCCTGTAAGGCTCCATTCAGACATTTTTTTGGCCCAAGTTAGCGGAAATTATTTTTTTTTTTCTTACAAAGTCTCATATTCCACTAACTTGTGTCAAAAAATTAAATCTCACATGAACTCACCATACCCCTCACGGAATCCAAATGCGTAAAATTTTTTAGACATTTATATTCCAGACTTCTTCTCACGCTTTAGGGCCACTAGAATGCCAGGGCAGTATAGATACCCCACATGTGACCCCATTTCGGAAAGAAGACACCCCAAGGTATTCCGTGAGGGGCATATTGAGTCCATGAAAGATTGACATTTTTGTCTCAAGTTAGCGGAAAGGGAGACTTTGTGAGAAAAATAAAATAAAAAATCTATTTCCGCTAACTTGTGCCAAAAAAAATTAATTTCTATGAACTCCCATGCCCCTCATTGAATATCTTGGGGTGTCTTCTTTCCAAAATGGGGTCACATGTGCGGTATTTATACTGCCCTGGCATTTTAGGGGCCCTAAAGCGTGAGAAGAAGTCTGGGATCCAAATGTCTAAAAATGCCCTCATAAAAGGAATGTGGGCCCCTTTGCGCATCTAGGCTGCAAAAAAGTGTCACACATCTGGTATCGCCGTACTCAAGAGAAGTTGGGCAATGTGTTTTGGGGTGTCATTTTACATATTCCCATGCTGGGTGAGATAAATATCTTGGTCAAATGCCAACTTTGTATAAAAAATGGGAAAAGTTGTCTTTTGCCGAGATATTTCTCTCACCCAGCATGAGTATATGTAAAAAGACACCCCAAAACACATTGCCCAACTTCACCTGAATACGGCGATACCACATGTGTGACACTTTTTTGCAGCCTAGGTGGGCAAAGGGGCCCAAATTCCAAAGAGCACCTTTAGGATTTCACAGGTCATTTACCTACTTACCACACATTAGGGTCCCTAGAATGCCAGGGCAGTATAACTACCCCACAAGTGACCCCATTTTGGAAAGAAGACACCCCAAGGTATTCCGTGAGGGGCATGGCGAGTTCCTAGAATTTTTAATTTTTTGTCACAAGTTAGCGGAAAATGATGATTTTATTATTTTTTTTTCTTACAAAGTCTCATATTCCACTAACTTGTGCCAAAAAATAAAAACTTCCATGAACTCACTATGCCCATCACGAAATACCTTGGGGTGTCTTCTTTCCAAAATGGGGTCACTTGTGGGGTAGTTATACTGCCCTGGCATTTTAGGGGCCCGAATGCGTGAGAAGTAGTTTGAAATCAAAATCTGTAAAAAATGGCCGGTGAAATCCGAAAGGTGCTCTTTGGAATGTGGGCCCCTTTGCCCACCTAGGCTGCAAAAAAGTGTCACACATCTGGTATCACCGTACTCAGGAGAAGTTGGGCAATGTGTTTTGGGGTGTCATTTTACATATACCCATGCTGGGTGAGAGAAATATCTTGGCAAAAGACAATTTTTCCAATTTTTTTATACAAAGTTGGCATTTGACCGAGATATTTATGTAAAATGACACCCCAAAACACATTGCCCAACTTCTCCTGAGTACGGTGATACCAGATGTGTGACACTTTTTTGCAGCCTAGGTGGGCAAAGGGGCCCACATTCCAAAGAGCACCTTTCGGATTTCACCGGCCATTTTTTACTGATTTTGATTTCAAACTACTTCTCACGCATTCGGGCCCCTAAAATGCCAGGGCAGTATAACTACCCCACAAGTGTCACAAGTTAGTGGAATATGAGACTTTGTAAGAAAAAAAAAAATTAAAAATAAATCAGCATTTTCCGCTAACTTGTGACAAAAAATAAAAAGTTCTATGAACTCACTATGCCCATCAGCGAATACCTTAGGGTGTCTACTTTCCGAAATGGGGTCATTTGTGGGGTTTTTCTACTGTCTGGGCATTGTAGAACCTCAGGAAAAATGACAGGTGCTCAGAAAGTCAGAGCTGCTTCAAAAAGCGGAAATTCACATTTTTGTACCATAGTTTGTAAACGCTATAACTTTTACCCAAACATTTTTTTTTTATCAAAGACATGTAGAACAATAAATTTAGAGAAAAATTTATATATGGATGTCGTTTTTTTTTGCAAAATTTTACAACTGAAAGTGAAAAATGGCATTTTTTTGCAAAAAAATCGTTAAATTTCGATTAATAAAAAAAAAATGTCAGCAGCAAGGAAATACCACCAAATGAAAGCTCTATTAGTGAGAAGAAAAGGAGGTAAAATTCATTTGGGTGGTAAGTTGCATGACCGAGCAATAAACGGTGAAAGTAGTGTAGGTCACAAGTGTAAAAAGAGGCCTGGTCATTAAGGGTGTTTAAGCTAGGGGGGCTGAGGTGGTTAATCAATACAATTATCTGATTATATTTATTCATAAGAGTTTGAAACACACAGTAATTGATATAATCATGTGATCTGTATTGCGATCACAGGATCCCGGTTACCCTGGCTATCCGTGCGTTCCAGTAAGTGTCTCACATGAGATGTGATCATGTGATCATAACGTCAGAATCATGTGGGCGATCATGAGATATGATCATGTGATCGGGACATCAGAATCACGTGTGCATTCTGTCTAATAATGCACAATACGCTCTACTATTGAGAAGAAACTGCTATGTACCCTGCACATGTGCAGTGCGTTTGCCATGACGCCGAGGATATCCTGATACTTGTCATGAATTGTCCAAAAAGCTCAGAGAGACTAGTATGTTACTGTGGATGTCTGAGCAAAATATATGCATTCTCCGGGGGATACTCATTACACAGAGTACCTAATATGTTTAGTACTTGTGCAGAGTATTGTAGGCAGGGCAACATTTCCCTTTTGGGAAATATATTCAAACTAGCTTTCCTAAGCCTATCTGATGCCAGCAGATGTACTGTAAGATGCGCTAATATTTATATATATTTCCCTCTGAGGAGCATTAACTGGTTTACGATGCTCCTCATCTCTGCTCAACACCCTCCATAAGGAGAAATAGTACTCCAACCAAGGCCTCTCAGGCAGCCAAGTAAATTTTCTTTGCTCAGCTCTGTTAAAGGGTAGTTATCCAGAGAGAGCTAGGTCCCTAGTATAAGACCGTTTTCCTTTCCTTTTAGAATGGAGACTAGCTTGTATGTCTCCTTTGCATCAAAGCATTATCTGTGGATGCAAACACATCAATAAAAATCTGATTATGAAAAAGCAATGATTGAACAGTTTGAGGCTACCACCAAAAACTCCCAAATGATGCTGATTCATGTGTTGGAGAGACAAAGGGGAGAATTTATAAGGCCATTCATGCTAGAACTCTGGATTCAAATATCTGCCAATAGGGACTTTGCGACTTTTTAGGGTCCCTTACACAAAACATTTTTGAAATACAATTTCAATTAATTAATTAATTATAATCATATCACATCACATTACAATCATGTCACGTTCCCAACTTTGAGTTTTTTTTAAGACAATTTTTATTTTATTTTTTTTACATCGGCACTTGGACAAGTCTAAGACAATATATACTTCAGGTCAGGTACACAACTTTGATACCTGTAGTTTTGGAAAGAAAATTTTCGATAATATTTGTAGAAAAATAATTGCACTTGGATAGAGTTAAAAAAAATAATGGCAGGGACTCTGATGACAAATAACCACATTACCACTTCCACTACCCGAGCTTGCCCTACACTAGGCCAGACACAGCCTTTCTGCACCAACAGACCAGTACAACAGGTAAGGTACACTATTCTGTGCTACATAGAATTTGTAATAACATTTTCAACAGTTGTTTTGGAAAAAAGGTGCAATTGGACAGTCTGCGGCCAAACTATATGCTGTCTGTGATGCTGGAAAATATGGTTATTTGTACATTTATTAATGTTAGAAAAAAAAACAGTTTTTAGCAATAAAATACTAGCCTAATTGGATGTCACCTGGCTACGACCAAAGTACATACTGATATTGATGCAGTAAAATATGATTAACTGTGCACTTATAAATGGTAAAAAAAAATGCTACACATTTTTGAGAATGAAATACAAACCTAATTGGGTGTTCCCTGGCAGAGAACACACTATGCAATGGTATTGACATACTATAATGCACTAAATTGT
The DNA here is from genome assembly GCF_905171765.1 of Bufo bufo. Lineage (NCBI taxonomy): Eukaryota > Metazoa > Chordata > Amphibia > Anura > Bufonidae > Bufo > Bufo bufo. The sequence goes on along the minus strand of NC_053392.1, from coordinate 438,489,336 downwards.
TAACTTATAAATGGTAGAAAAATTGCAATAGGTTTTTGGGAATAAAATATAGGCCTAATTGGACATCCCCTGTTTGAGAACACACTATATACTGCTAATGATACACTAAAAAATAAGATTATTTGTGCACTTTAATATGGTAGATAAATTGCAACAGTTTGTTGGGGAATAAAATAAAGGCCTGATTATATGTCCTTTGGCTGAGAACTCAGTATACATTGGTATTGACACACTAAAATTTGCTAAACTTCACACATAAAAAGTAGAAAAATTGCAGCTGGATTTCTCCTCTCTTAGAACACACTATACAGTGGTATTGATAAACAAAAATATACTAAATAGTGCACTTATAAATGGTACAAAAATTGCAACAGCTTTTTGGGAAAAAATACAGGCTTAATTGGATGTCCTCCAGTTTAGAAAACTATACACTGCCATTAATGCAAGCTGGATTTCTCCTCTCTTAGAACACACTATACAGTGGTATTGATAAACAAAAATATACAAAATAGTGCACTTATAAATGGTACAAAAATTGCTACAGATTTTTGGGAATAAAAAGCAAGCCTAACTGGATGTCCTCCTGTTGAAAGTACACTAGACACTGGTATTGACACTCTTAATACAGTAGCAAACTTAAAAATGGTAGAAACATTGTAACAGGGTTTAGGAAATAAAATGCAGGTCTAATTGGACGTTCTCTGGCTGAATACACACTATACAGTACAATGCTATTAATAGACTAAAATAAGATTATTTGTGCATTTATAGAAGGTAGAAAAATTGCAACAGGTTTTGGGAATAAAATACAGGCCTAATTGGACTTCCCAGGCTGCGACCAAAGTATACACTGGTATACACGCAATAAAATACGCTTAAATACACTTAAAGGGAACTTGTCACCTCAAAAATGCATCTACAACCGTCAGCAGTACCTCGTAGTAGCCCGCAGCCTGTTAATAATCATATGTTTCATCCTGTTGTCCGATGCTGCGTAAGTTCAAAAAACTCGGTTTTATTCTCCATCAGCGCTATAGTGCCGGCCAGCTTGAAGTCAAGAGGGCAGCGACCTCCTTGCTTCAAGTCAAGGTAACCACGCCCCCTAACCGTCCCCTCTTGCCTGAGAGTGACAGCCTGCAGTGCGGCCGCGGTTCCCCAAGTCTCGTGCATGCGCATTGCGCCACTGAAAACCGGCTAACAGAGGCAGCAGGAGATGGGATAGTGCATTACTACAGAGCGCACCGCACATGCGTGAGACTTGGGGAATTGCACTGCAGGCTGTCACTCTCAGGCAAGAGGGGACGGTTAGGGGGCGTGGTTACCTTGACTTGAAGCAAGGAGGCCGCTGCCCCCTTGAGTTCAAGCTGGATGGCACTATAGAGCTGATGGAGAATAAAACTGTGTTTTTTGAACTTACACAGCATTGGACTACAGGATGAAATAAATGATTATTAACAGGTTGCGGGCTACTATGAGGTACTGCTGGCAGGTATAGATGCATTTTTGAAGTGACAGGTTCCCTTTAACTGTGCACTTATAAAAGGTAAAAAAAAATGCAACATGTTTTTGAGAATAACATACAAACCTAATTGGATGTTCCCTGGCAGAGAACACACTATGCACTGCTATTGATGCACTAAAATAAGACTTGCAAATTTATATGCAATAGAAAAATTACAATAGGTTTTTGGGAAAAATACAGCCCTAATTGGACATCCCCTGGCTAAGAACACTGTATACACTAGTATTTGCACCCTAAAATGTGTTAAATTGTGCATATATAAAAGGTAAAAAAAAGTTTTAGTTTTTTATTTTAAGAATAAAATACAGGCCTAATTGGACGCCCCGTAGCTGAGAACACACTATACACTGCTATCAATGCACTAAAATAAAAATATTTGTGCAGTTACTGGAACGTTCCCTGGCTACAACCAAAGTACGCACTGGTATTGATCCACTATACACTGGTATTGTTGCAGTAAAATATGCTTAACTGCACACTTACAGGCTCAATTAGACTTCTACTGGCTGTGATACACTGGTATTGACAGACTACAATACACTTAATTGCATACTTTTATATGGTAGTAAAATTGCAACAGGTTTTTGGAAAGAAAAAAAATGCTATTGCACAATGTAGGCATTGAAATATATGCTGCTGGTGATGATGGGAAATATGCATATAAAATACTTAAGAACTTCAAAAGCTGGTTCATGTACAACCAAAAAGAATACATTCTTTAAATGATATCTGTGCAGTGCAACACATGAAGTTAAGAATGGCTCCAGCTGCCCTATAAGCTACACAGTATAGTAACTGGCCCGATGCTAATCCTAATGATAAAACCTGTCTTTCTACTTAACAATTCAATCTACCTAACTAAATATATTCTCTTCACAATCACGACACTGTCCCTCTACATTGCATGTGTCTCTAAATGGAAGACATGTTAAGACATGGCAGACATGTCCTATTACTATCACATCAGTCATTGAGCTTCCTCATGGTTGGCTGTCAGACTGACTACAAAAGCATTGTGAGCAAACCACCAGCCGGGCCCCTTCCAGGGTCATGTGAACTCCCATCTTCATCCTCCCTGCCCTGTTGAAATCACTTGTGTACTGAATTTCAAATGTAAAATGGCAGGTGCTGTTTTGTGCTTTTTGTCCAAAATAAATCAACAAAACTTCGAATTTGTTTAGAAGAAGAATTTTCTTGTGAAATTCACGACAAATTTGATTAATACTGAATCGATTCAAACATCTCTAATATATATAGTTTATGCGGGTAGATACATACAGTACAGTAGTACTCTAAGTGGCAAGGAGAGTATAAACATGCTAATCCTGTGCATTTGTGACAGAGCAATTACTTTTTTGTTGTTGCTATTATTGAATCTATATATGTAGTACATATGATGTTCTAACTGTATGCAAAGGTACTAAAAGCTGAAAATGGCTTTTTAAGCACCTACAACCAGAAATCAAGAATTATTTCACCCAAATATCTGTCTGGTTCAAGGCATCAATAAGTCCTTTACAGTCTAATTATGGTGTCATATGGCTTTTTATTCTTTGCACATCCCACAATGGCTTTTCTAAAAGGAATATTCACACAAAAGGCATCTCAAGACAGGAGAAATACTTGTCTATACCATCTTACAGCAGACATTGATTAAATTCCCTTTTTTCTTATAAATTCAAAAAGAAACAGACTGCATATAAAACTAAAATAGAACTACTGTAGCAATACAAGAAAAGGATTTTTCAAGTAATTCTCCTTGAAACCGTAACAAAGGAATATTTCCTGGGGATTAAATGGTGTATCAGGTAATCAGAAAAACTCTTTTAAGGTATTTCATCAAGGAAAGGAATAAAAAAGGGCACTCCAACTGGGTGGAAAAAACTTTCAACCTACAAAAAAGGAGGAAAGTGTGGGAAACCTAGCAATATTTGGTACATGCTTGGATTCACACAGTATAGCATGTTATAAAGTTTTACTCAAAGTTGAAAACTTTGGGGAATTTAATCAATAATGTATTAGCCATACAGTATATAAATGCAGATAAGCACTATTTTATATTAACAGTACAACAATATATTTTTCAAAGATGAAACTACCACACTCAATATTGTAATATGTACAGTACAGACCAAAGGTTTGGACACACCTTCTCATTCAAAGATTTTTCTTTATTTTCATGACTATGAAGGCATCAAAACTATGAATTAACACATGTGGAATTATATACATAACAAACAAGTGTGAAGCAACTGAAAATATGTCATATTCTAGGTTCTTCAAAGTAGCCACCTTTTGCTTTGATTACTGCTTTGCACACTCTTGGCATTCTCTTGATGAGCTTCAAGAGGTAGTCCCCTGAAATGGTCTTCCAACAGTCTTGAATGTGAACACTGCCCTAGTGTCTTTTAATGCTTCACTTTAATAAAGATATTGAACCAATAGACAAAGAGATAGTTACAACTTTACTTGAGTTACAGGGTCGTGACACGAATGCACCATCAGATAGTATTCATGAACAAGATTTACAAAGGGTATTAAGTCCACCTATACTCCACCCTTGTCAGCTGGCAGTAGCTTAGATTTATTTCAAAGACAAGTCATTAAAGATATCAAAGCTTTACCATTCCCTAAAGTGTCATCCAATCTCACTAAAGGGAAAAAAATCGGCTTCGAAGATGTCCGACATTATAGTGAAACCAGCTGACAAGGGTGGAAAGATAGTAGTTCTGGATAAGAATCAATACACGAGAGAAGCTGAACGACAGCTTAGAGATAGGAATATATGCTCTCCCTTAAAAATCGATCCTACTTTTAAGCTTCAATAATCTCTACGTTCATTGTTTGGTATTACAGGCCCAAAATCCATAAATCATTGGTAGACCCGCCAGGGCATCCGATAGTTGCAGGTATCGGATCTCTTACCGAACCACTATCACAGTATTTAGACTGGCTATTGTGCCCATTATTACAAGGCGTTCCCTCGTTTTTAGAGGATACCAATGATTTCCTGGAAGCATTGAAAGATACTGTATGGCAGAAAGGTCATTTATTAGCAACAATTGACGACGAGAGTAGGGTTGAGCGAACCCGAACTTTAGGATTTTTGGACCCCGGACCCGAACCCGAACATTTTAGTAAAAGTTCGGGTTCGGTGTTCGGCGGTTTCTTGGTGCTTTTTGAAAGGCTGCAGAGCAGCCAATCAACAAGCGTTTAACTGTCTGACCTTAGAAGTCATCACAGCCATGACTACTAATGGCAGGGCTGTGATTGGCCAGTGCAGCATGTGACCCAGCCTCTATATAAGCTGGAGTCACGTAGCGCTGCACGTCACTCTGCTGTTACTAGTGTGGGAGAGGATGCTGCTGGTGATTTCAGGGAGAGAATAGGAGAGAATCTTTGTTCAGAACTTGAATCTAACTCAGCGATCTACATACATTTAGTTGTGTAGGTGCAGGGCACAATCTTTTATCCGTCTGTCAGTTAGGTAGGCGGCGGTGGCAATATTCGAATTTGCGATATTTCGCAAATATTTGAGCGAATATTAGCCATATATTCGAGAATTCGCGAATTCATGATCTCCAGGCATTATTTTCTTGATTGCGAAAATTTGCCTAAAATATTCGCATAAAAATTTGCATGAACTGGTATTTAAAAAAATCAAATATTCGCGATTACGAATATATTTTGCGGTATTCTAAATATTTGCAAATTCTCGAAGTGCCGATATTCGCGATTAAAATTCGCAATTCGAATATTCGTGATCAACACTAACCAACACTGCATCTGAGCTTTTGTGACATTGAAATCCAAGCTTGAAAAACTGCACTAATAATCTGGTCTTAAAAAAATCACCCTTTTTTGGCAATATACAACATCTGGTGCATTTGCAGAATTAGTCAGTGTGCATTTTAAGCCAGAAATACCGCCATAATTTTTTGGGTTTTTAAAAACACACTTTTTCACCCAAATACCCAATTTTACAGCCCTTGCAACATCAGCACATGTGAAATTCAAGGGTTATATATAGATTTCATACTCTTTTAGTAAAAAAACACACTTTTTTTTGGATATATCTAACATCTGGATTAGTCAGTGTGCAATTTAAGCTAGAAATACAGCAATAATTTTCTGGGTTTTTAAAAACACCCTTTTTTTGTTGCCAAAATCCACTATTTTACAGATTTGCACGTGTGAAATTCAAGTTTAATATATACAGCTTTCATATTCTGTTACAAAAAAAACACACTTTTTTGGCAATATACAACATCTGGATTAGTCAGTGTGCAATTAAAGCTAGAAATACAGCAATCATTTTCTGGGTTTTTAAAAACACCCTTTTTTTTTGCCAAAATCCACTATTTTACAGATCTGCACGTGTGAAATTCAAGTTTAATATATACAGCTTTCATATTCTGTTACTAAAAAAACACACTTTTTTGGCAATATACAACATCTGGATTAGGGCTCATTCAGACGGCCGTATGCTGTCCGCAAAAATACTGAATGCTATCCGTTTTTTTGCGGATCCGCAAAAAAAATTAAACATGTCCTATACTTGTCCGTGAAAATCAGGACATGGCCCCATTGAAGTCTATGGGTCCGCAAAAATACTGAATGCTATCCGTTTTTTTGCAGATCCGTTTTTTTGCGGATCCGCAAAAAAACGGATAGCATTCAGTATTTTTGCGGACAGCATACGGCCGTCTGAATGAGCCCTTAGTCAGTGTGCAATTAAAGCTAGAAATACAGCAATAATTTTCTGGGATTTTAAAAACACCCTTTTTTGGCAAAATCCACTATTTTACAGCACTTGCAGCATCAGCCCATGTCAAATTCAAGGGTTATATACAGCTTTCATATTCAGTTAGTAAAAAAAAAATTTTTGGGGCAATATCCAACATCTGGATTAGTCAGTGTGCAATTTCAGCTAGAAATACAGCCATAATTTTCTGTTTTTTTTTAAAACACACTTTTTTGCCAAAATACCCAATTTTACAGCCCTTGCTGCATCAGCACGTGTGAAATTCAAGGGTTATATACTGCTGTCATATTCAGTTATTAAACAAACACCAATTTGGGGAAAAAAAGTTTATTTTGCAGCCTTTGCTGCATATGTCATTGTGAGATACCGCCTTTACATACTGTCTTTCTATTCAGTTATTTGAATGACAGCCATTTTGGGCACAAATCTTTAATTACGGCCTAGTGTGGGTCAGGGCGTAGGGGATACACCCTTTATGTACTGGGGTTATATTCTTCTATTAATAAAACACCCTTTTTTGGGCAAAATACAGTATTTTTTTGGCCTTGCACCATCAGCACGTGTGAAATTCACGGGTTATATACTGTTGTCATATTCAGTTATTAACCACCTCCGGACCGCTGTACGCACAGACGCGTCCTGGAGGTGGTTGATTCATTCCGAGTGGACGCGCCAGTAAGAAAGTGGATCTCCAGCCTGCCAGCGGCGATCGTTCGCTGGCAGGCTGGAGATGTGATTTTTTTAACCCCTAACAGGTATATTAGACGCTGTTATGATAACAGCGTCTAATATACCTGCTACCTGGTCCTCTGGTGGTCCCCTTTGTTTGGATCGACCACCAGAGGACACAGGTAGCTCAGTAATATGTTGCACCAAGCACCACACTACACTACACCCCCCCCGTCACTTATTAACCCCTTATTCACCCTTGATCACCCCTGATCACCCCATATAGACTCCCTGATCACCCCCCTGTCATTGATTACCCCCCTGTCATTGATCACACCCCTGTAAAGCTCCATTCAGACGTCCGCATGATTTTTACGGATCCACTGATAGATGGATCGGATCCGCAAAACGCACACGGACGTCTGAATGGAGCCTTACAGGGGCATGATCAATGACTGTGGTGATCACCCCATATAGACTCCCTGATCACCCCCCTGTCATTGATTACCCCCCTGTCATTGATCACCCCCCTGTAAAGCTCCATTCAGACGTCCGCATGATTTTTACGGATCCACTGATAGATGGATCGGATCCGCAAAACGCACACGGACGTCTGAATGGAGCCTTACAGGGGCATGATCAATGACTGTGGTGATCACCCCATATAGACTCCCTGATCACCCCCCTGTCATTGATTACCCCCCTGTCATTGATCACCCCCCTGTAAAGCTCCATTAAGATGTCCGCATGATTTTTACGGATCCACTGATAGATGGATCGGATCCGCAAAACGCACACGGACGTCTGAATGGAGCCTTACAGGGAAATGATCAATGACTGTGGTGATCACCCCATATAGACTCCCTGATCACCCCCCTGTCATTGATTACCCCCCTGTCATTGATCACCCCCCTGTAAAGCTCCATTCAGACGTCCGCATGATTTTTACGGATCCACTGATAGATGGATCGGATCCGCAAAACGCACACGGACGTCTGAATGGAGCCTTACAGGGGCATGATCAATGACTGTGGTGATCACCCCATATAGACTCCCTGATCACCCCCCTGTCATTGATTACCCCCCTGTCATTGATCACCCCCCTGTAAAGCTCCATTCAGATGTCCGCATGATTTTTACGGATCCACTGATAGATGGAAAGAAAGAAGACACCCCCAGGTATTCCGTGAGGGGCATATTGAGTCCATGAAAGATTGAAATTTTTGTCCCAAGTTAGCGGAAAGAGAGACTTTGTGAGAAAAAAATAAATAAAATCAATTTCCGCTAACTTGTGCCAAAAAAAAAAAATTTCTATGAACTCGCCATGCCCCTCATTGAATACCTTGGGGTGTCTTCTTTCCAAAATGGGGTCACATGTGGGGTATTTATACTGCCCTGGCATTCTAGGGGCCCTAAAGCGTGAGAAGAAGTCTGGGATCCAAATGTCTAAAAATGCCCTCATAAAAGGAATGTGGGCCCCTTTGCGCATTTAGGCTGCAAAAAAGTGTCACACATCTGGTATCGCCGTACTCAGGAGAAGTTGGGGAATGTGTTTTGGGGTGTCATTTTACATATACCCATGCTGGGTGAGAGAAATATCTTGGCAAAAGACAACTTTTCCCATTTTTTTATACAAAGTTGGCATTTGACCAAGATATTTATCTCACCCAGCATGGGTATATGTAAAATGACACCCCAAAACACATTCCCCAACTTCTCCCGAGTACGGAGATGCCACATGTGTGACACTTTTTTGCAGCCTAGGTGGGCAAAGGGGCCCACATTCCAAAGAGCACCTTTCGGATTTCACAGGTCATTTACCTACTTACCACACATTAGGGCCCCTGGAAAATGCCAGGGCAATATAACTACCCCACAAGTGACCCCATTTTGGAAAGAAGACACCCCAAGGTATTCCGTAAGGGGCATGGCGAGTTCCTAGAATTTTTTATTTTTTGTCACAAGTTAGTGGAAAATGATGATTTTTTATTTATTTATTTTTTTCTTACAAAGTCTCATATTCCACTAACTTGTGACAAAAAATAAAACTTCCATGAACTCACTATGCCCATCAGCGAATACCTTGGGGTGTCTTATTTCCAAAATGGGGTCACTTGTGGGGTAGTTATACTGCCCTGGCATTCTAGGAACCCAAATGTGTGGTAAGGAGTTTGAAATCAAATTCTGTAAAAAATGACCAGTGAAATCCGAAAGGTGCTCTTTGGAATATGGGCCCCTTTGCCCACCTAGGCTGCAAAAAAGTGTCACACATCTGGTATCTCTGTATTCAGGAGAAGTTGAGGAATGTGTTTTGGGGTGTCTTTTTACATATACCCATGCTGGTAAGATAAATATCTTGGTCAAATGCCAACTTTGTATAAAAAAATGGGAAAAGTTGTCTCCTTACCACACATTTGGGACAAAAAATAAAAAGTTCTATGAACTCACTATGCCCATCAGCGAATACCTTAGGGTGTCTACTTTCCGAAATGGGGTCATTTGTGGGGTGTTTGTACTGTCTGGGCATTGTAGAACCTCAGGAAACATGACAGGTGCTCAGAAAGTCAGAGCTGCTTCAAAAAGCGGAAATTCACATTTTTGTACCATAGTTTGTAAACGCTATAACTTTTACCCAAACCATTTTTTTTTTACCCAAACATTTTTTTTTATCAAAGACATGTAGAACAATAAATTTAGAGCAAAATTTATATATGGATCTCGTTTTTTTTGCAAAATTTTACAACTGAAAGTGAAAAATGTCATTTTTTTGCAAAAAAATCGTTAAATTTCGATTAATAACAAAAAAAGTTAAAATGTCAGCAGCAATGAAATACCACCAAATGAAAGCTCTATTAGTGAGAAGAAAAGGAGGTAAAATTCATTTGGGTGGTAAGTTGCATGACCGATCAATAAACGGTGAAAGTAGTGTAGGTCAGAAGTGTAAAAAGTGGCCTGGTCTTTCAGGGTGTTTAAGCACTGGGGGCTGAGGTGGTTAAACAAACACCCATTTTGGGCACAAATCTTTCGTTTCAATAGTTTTTTATTGTGTTTAGCAAAAAAATAAAATAAAACATACAAACATAAAACATACAAAATGCATCGGGCGAACCCGACGATTAAACAACAATTAGTAAAGGAACATTCTTCTATATGAAGAATATAATGTGTATTACAAGTAATAGAGATGCCTGCTGACAGCATAAATCATTATGTTGGGATATGTGGCTACCTATGTCTTAAATTCAAACCAATGGCAAAGTGTCCACAGAATTGGATCCGTCTGCTCTCAAATGTGGGTTGGTGTAAGATCAAAACATTGATATGGTATCGGAGATTCTAAATTGTATACTAAATTTGGATCTTAAATCTGGATACTAAATGGGGAACACGCCCATAACTTCCAATTTTGAAGGAACTTATCATATCCTCCTCCCCCATAGCTATAATCCTCTCATATGAATAAGTAATATTAAGTGCGGCTGTCAATTCAGAGATGTCTGGCAGGTCTGGGGTCTTCCACCTTCGCAACAATAATAATTTTGCTGTCACACAAAAGATACAGATTATGGCCCTCATATGGACTGGAAGATTGTTTACTCCTATCAATAACAGGACCAATTGCGGTGTCCATGTCACCCCACAAGGCATAATTCTGGCCAGTAGTTCCCTACATTGAGACCAGTACAATTGAATCGATGGGCATTGCCATAGAATATGGAACAGGGATCCTCTACTTCCGCAACCTCTCCAACATCGGTCAGATACTGAGTCATACATAAGTGCCAGTTTATCTGGCGTGTAGTACCACCGCAATATAGTTTTGGTTGCTGATTCTGCATGGGATACACACCTCAAATATTTATGTAACATCCTGAGGGCCTGCATCCATTCCGTTTCAGAAATAGACAGATTCATGTCCTTTTCCCACACCACCATCAAGTGTGACTGTTTAAAGGACCCTGAGTGGAGAACAGAATTATAAAGGGGTTTCAAACCTTTCTTATTGCTTGTGAGATACAGTTTTGCTAATCTGTCCATTTTTACTCCGGGTGGCTGTAGGTCCTGTAACAGATGGCGAATCTGGAGATATTTGAAAAAATCCTGACCAGGGATAGAAAAATTCTCACTTATCCATTGGAATTACTGCAGTACACCATGTGTTAGCACGTCCCCCACCCTGTATATGCCAGCCGATGCCCACTTTGACAGATCAGTTTGTGGGAGTAGCGTCCGTAGCAGAGAAAAGGGTAAGGAGGCAATCGTGGGGGGAGTGTCTGCATCTGCTAAAACGTGATAAGTGGACCACGCTTTCAGCGATGCCAACACTGCCGGGCCTAAGTTCTTGGGAGCAGGGATCTTCTAAAAAGGCAAGCTCAACAACCCCTCCAAAGAGTAAGTGGCAGCTTGAGAGGCTTCCAACTGAACCCAGGGCAGATCTTTGGCAGCCTGAGTCCATCCCCTCAACATGGAAACCAAGGAGGATATATAGTACAATTTTAAATCTGGCAACGCTAGGCCACCCATGCGGCACTCCCTGGTCATAATGTCTCGGTGTTTCCGGTCCCATATGTATTTAGAGAGGAGTGAGTGTGCTTGGGAGAAAAACTTTTCTGGGAGAGTTATAGGCAGGGTGCGGTACAGATAGAGAAACCTAGGAAGTATGAACATTTTAAATGTAGCAATCTTGCCCATCCACGAGGTGTCAAATTTGGCAAAATCTGAGAGTTCCCTTTCTATAGAACGGAGCAGGGCTTCATAGTTATGAGTGTATAGTAGGCTCTGAGAAGATGACATATTGACAACTAGGTATTTAATGCTATCCGACCGCCAGTCAAAGTTCCATGCGCTTCGAAGATTTACCACTTGATGCTCTGACATGTGAATGGGTAATGCTTGCGTCTTTGAGGAGTTTAGATGGTAATATGAGAGGTCACCATAAATGGAGATCTGAGCCATAACCTCCTTTAAGGAATCTATGGGGTTGGTTAGGGTCAAGCATACTTCGTCTGCATATAAGGATATGACATGGGAACTGCCACCAATATCAACCCCTGCTATACGAGAGTCCTGTCTGATCGCCTGGGCTAATGGTTCCATGGCAATTATGAAGATAAGGGGGGAGAGAGGGCATCCCTGTCGGGTTCCATTCGTAAGCTCAAACACTTCAGACACAGCTCCGTTTACGAATGTTCTGGCTGTGGGGTTACTGTAAAGTGCCCTAACGGCGGTAAGTATATTCCCTGTAAGACCCATCTTTTCAAGCACCGAAAAGGCAAAAGTCCAACGGAGCCTATCAAAGGCCTTTTCCGCATCTAGTGCTAGGGCCAGTGTGGGGATTCTATTCTTCTGAACATGGTGTAGTATACCTAGGAGGCGTCTTCTATTATAGTAAGTTTGCCGGGATGGAACAAATCCAGCCTGGTCTACATGTATAATAGAGGGGAGAATTTTTGCTAGACGGGTGGCCAAAAGTTTTGCATACATTTTTACATCCTGGTTTAACAGGGAAATAGGCCTGAAATTTTGGGGCCTGTCTGGTTCCTTACCTGGTTTGGGGAGTGTGATTATCAGGGCCTGTAAATTTTCGACTGGAAAAGAGCCTTGGGACATAGCTGATTGGCAAAATTACGTTAGGTAAGGGCTAATGACCGGTCTAAATTGCTTATAATAATGGCTGGCAAAGCCATCAGGGTCAGGTGCTTTATCCTTTGGAAGAGATGCTATCACTGCTTCTACCTCTTTTATTTCAATTGGGGAATTGAGAACTAAAAGCTGGGAACTATTCAGTGAGGGTAGTTGTAGGGATTGGAGATAAAGGCTAATCCGTTCATTAAGCTCACTTGGTGCAGGAAGGGTGTTATATAAATTGTACAGGTCTGCATAGTATGCCATGAAACCATTAGCTATATCTACGGGGGAGTAGACTTTCTCCTGAGAGTGACGGTGGAGTATATGTGGGATTCTACTCTTGATATGCCGGGATTTAAATCGCGACGCTAGTAACTTACCCGCCTTATTATCTTGTGAATAATAGGTCGCTTTTGATTTGTGATACATTTTCTCATAAGAGGAGAGCATATACCCTCTCAGCTCCTATCTGAGGCGCCTGATCTCCTCAGCTAAAAGCGGAGTAGGGCCTGCCTTGTTGTTTGCTTCCACCAGTTTTAATTGGGATAAAATATCAGACATTCTAGCTTCCATCCGTTTTTTTCTTATTGCCCCTTGTTGTATAAAGGACCCTCTAATACAAGTTTTGTGGGCATTCCACAAGGTCACCGGATCTGTGTGTGAAGAGTTATTATGCTAAAAGAAATCCAGTACATGTGCCTCTATTTTTGATCTATATTGGGTATCAGACAGTAAGAATGGGCTGCTTCTCCACAAGTATGTTTGGGGGGAACTGGTTGTTTCTGAGATGGACAAGGTGATAGCAGCATGATCAGACCACAAGATAGTTTCTAGGGAGGAGGCTTGGGCGTGGGGGAGAAGTGCTCTATCCACGAGAAACATGTAAATTCTGGAATACACATTATAAACTCCAGAATGAAATGTGTAGTCTCTAGCAGATGCATGGTGGATACGCCAAACATCATACAGCTCCTCCTTCCAGAGAGTATCAGCGAGGGACTGGGTGGGCCTTGATGGGGATGAAGAGGTGTCAACTAATGGGTGAGAAGTCAAATTAAAATCCCCACAAACCACTAATTTTCCATGTTGTTTCTTTTTGACCAGCCTTAGTACTTTGTGGAGGAAGTGCAATTGGCCCTGGTTAGGCGCATATACAGACACTATCGTAAATAGAACATTGTTCAGGGTACAAACCAATATGACATATCGCCCCAAGGGGTCCACATGATCAGCTATATGAGTAAATGCTACCGTGTTTTTTACTGCTATCATGATCCCCCTGGATTTAGAATGAAAGTGTGATTGAAATATGTGAGTAAACTGCGGATGCCTTAAAGAGGACCTTTCACCTATTCTTACTCTATGAACTAAGTATACAGCCATGTGGAGCGGCGCCCGGGGATCTCACTGCACTTACTATTATCCCCAGGCGCCGCTCCGTTCTCCTGCTATGCCCTCCGGTATCTCCGTTCCCTAAGTTATGGTAGGCGGAGTCTGCCCTAGCGCTGGCCAATCGCATTGCAGAGCTCACAGCCTGGGAGAAAATAACCTCACAGGCTGTGAGCTCTGCGCTGCGATTGGCCAGCGCTAGGGCAGACTCCGCCTACCATAACTTAGGGACTGGTATCTCCGCCTACTATAACTTAGTGAGCGGAGATACCGGAGGGCATAGCGGCAGAACGGAGCGGCGCCTGGGGATAATAGTAAGTGCAGTGAGATCCCCGGGCGCCGCTCCACATGGCTGTATACTTAGTTCATAGGGTAAGAATAGGTGAAAGGTCCTCTTTAACCTAAAAGCATCCACTTGAAGCAGATGCGTTTCCTGTATACTCTTGACATCACATTTCAACACCTTTGACTCTTTCCACATATGAACTCTATGCATAGGACTATTTAAACCATTGGCGTTCAGACTAGCAAAGGTTATTACCATTATATATCAGAATAAACAGCATTTTCTTTCTCATAGGCAATAAAGGAAACACCAGACACAGAACGTCTCCCAGCAAGGACGTCTGTGTCTCCTGGACATAGGGAGCACAGGTGAATACAGGCATTATATGATCTATTAAGGATTGTAGCCCCCATAACTGTAGGAGACAAGGCAACAGTATTAAACCAGCATACAACATGGTGAACCTAAAAGAGGCTCAATACAAAAGAAAAAGGGCAGATGTCCCGTCTGTAACCTAGGAAAATAAAAAATTGGTTAGGGTGACAGAACCCTTACTATCGTACAGCACCTGAAAGGCAAAGTATACTCGCCCTGATCAAAATTGATATTCAGCGAACTCTTGACCAGTCTTTTCAGACTCTAGCAGGGACCCGATGAGGTGCTTCTTCCATGGTGGAAACCGGAATGTGCCAACTCTGCAGGAGCGCCAAACCCTCCTCCATAGATTTGATGGCATGAATGGTCCCATCCTGATGAACCAGCAAACGTACAGGAAAGCCCCAACGATACGGGATATCCGCGCTCCTAAGTAGAGTTGAGCGAACACCTGGATGTTCGGGTTTGAGAAGTTCGGCCGAACTTCCCGAAAATGTTCGGGTTCGGGATCCGAACCCGACCCGAACTTCGTCCCTAACCCGAACCCCATTGAAGTCAATGGGGACCCGAACTTTTGGGCACTAAAAAGGCTGTATAACAGCCCAGGAAAGAGATAGAGGGCTGCAAAAGGCAGCAACATGTAGGTAAATCCCCTGCAAACAAATGTGGATAGGGAAATGAATTAAAATAAAAATTAAAAAAATAAAAATGACCCAATATCAATTGGACAGAGGTCCCATAGCAGAGAATCTGGCTTCACGTCAGCAGAGAATCAGTCTCTTCATGCCATAGCAAAGAATCTGGCTTCATGTCAGCAGAGAATCAGTCTCTTCATGCCATAGCAGAGAATCTGGCTTCATGTCACCCACCACTGGAACAGGCTACTGTCACATATTTAGGCCCCGGCACCCAGACAGAGGAGAGAGGTCCCGTAACAGAGAATCTGGCCTTATGTCAGCACAGAATCTGTCTTCATGTCATAGCAGAGAATCAGGCTACACGTCACCCACCACTGGAACAGGCCACTGTCACACATTTAGGCCCAGGCACCCAGGCAGAGGAGAGAGGTCCCGTAACAGAGAATCTGGCCTTATGTCAGCACAGAATCTGTCTTCATGTCATAGCAGAGAATCAGGCTTCACGTCGCCCACCACTGGAACAGGCCACTGTCATATATTTAGGCCCAGGAACCCAGGCAGAGGAGAGAGGTCCGGTAACAGAGAATCTGGCATTATGTCAGCACAGAATCTGTCTTCATGTCATAGCAGAGAATCAGGCTTCACGTCACCCACCACTGGAACAGGCCACTGTCACACATTTAGGCCCAGGAACCCAGGCAGAGGAGAGAGGTCCCGTAACAGAGAATCTGGCCTTATGTCAGCACAGAATCTGTCTTCATGTCATAGCAGAGAATCAGGCTTCACGTCACCCACCACTGGAACAGGCCACTGTCACACATTTAGGCCCAGGCACCCAGGAAGAGGAGAGAGGTCCCGTAACAGAGAATCTGGCCTTATGTCAGCACAGAATCTGTCTTCATGTCATAGCAGAGAATCAGGCTTTACGTCACCAACCACTGGAACAGGCCACTGTCACACATTTAGGCCCAGGCACCCAGGCAGAGGAAAGAGGTCCCGTAACAGAGAATCTGGCCTTATGTCAGCGCAGAATCAGTCTTCATGTCATAGCAGAGAATCAGGCTTCACGTCACCCACCACTGGAACAGGCCACTGTCACACATTTAGGCCCAGGCACCCAGGCAGAGGAGAGAGGTCCCGTAACAGAGAATCTGGCCTTATGTCAGCACAGAATCTGTCTTCATGTCATAGCAGAGAATCAGGCTTCACGTCACCCACCACTGGAACAGGCCACTGTCACATATTTAGGCCCAGGAACCCAGGCAGAGGAGAGAGGTCCCGTAACACAGAATCTGGCATTATGTCAGCACAGAATCTGTCTTCATGTCATAGCAGAGAATCAGGCTTCACGTCACCCACCACTGGAACAGGCCACTGTCACACATTTAGGCCCAGGAACCCAGGCAGAGGAGAGAGGTCCCGTAACAGAGAATCTGGCCTTATGTCAGCACAGAATCTGTCTTCATGTCATAGCAGAGAATCAGGCTTCACGTCACCCACCACTGGAACAGGCCACTGTCACACATTTAGGCCCAGGCACCCAGGAAGAGGAGAGAGGTCCCGTAACACAGAATCTGGCCTTATGTCAGCACAGAATCTGTCTTCATGTCATAGCAGAGAATCAGGCTTCACGTCACCCACCACTGGAACAGGCCACTGTCACACATTTAGGCCCAGGCACCCAGGCAGAGGAGAGAGGTCCCGTAACAGAGAATCTGGCCTTATGTCAGCACAGAATCTGTCTTCATGTCATAGCAGAGAATCAGGCTTCACGTCACCCACCACTGGAACAGGCCACTGTCACACATTTAGGCCCAGGCACCCAGGCAGAGGAGAGAGGTCCCGTAACAGAGAATCTGGCCTTATGTCAGCGCAGAATCAGTCTTCATGTCATAGCAGAGAATCAGGCTTCACGTCACCCACCACTGGAACAGGCCACTGTCACACATTTAGGCCCAGGAACCCAGGCAGAGGAGAGAGGTCCCGTAACAGAGAATCTGGCATTATGTCAGCACAGAATCTGTCTTCATGTCATAGCAGAGAATCAGGCTTCACGTCACCCACCACTGGAACAGGCCACTGTCACATATTTAGGCCCAGGAACCCAGGCAGAGGAGAGAGGTCCCATAACAGAGAATCTAGCATTATGTCAGCACAGAATCTGTCTTCATGTCATAGCAGAGAATCAGGCTTCACGTCACCCACCACTGGAACAGGCCACTGTCACACATTTAGGCCCAGGAACCCAGGCAGAGGAGAGAGGTCCCGTAACAGAGAATCTGGCCTTATGTCAGCACAGAATCTGTCTTCATGTCATAGCAGAGAATCAGGCTTCATGTCACCCACCACTGGAACAGGCCACTGTCACACATTTAGGCCCAGGCACCCAGGAAGAGGAGAGAGGTCCCGTAACAGAGAATCTGGCCTTATGTCAGCACAGAATCTGTCTTCATGTCATAGCAGAGAATCAGGCTTCACGTCACCCACCACTGGAACAGGCCACTGTCACACATTTAGGCCCAGGCACCCAGGCAGAGGAGAGAGGTCCCGTAACAGAGAATCTGGCCTTATGTCAGCGCAGAATCAGTCTTCATGTCATAGCAGAGAATCAGGCTTTACGTCACCCACCACTGGAACAGGCCACTGTCACACATTTAGGCCCAGGCACCCAGGCAGAGGAGAGAGGTCCCGTAACAGAGAATCTGGCCTTATATCAGCACAGAATCTGTCTTCATGTCATAGCAGAGAATCAGGCTTCACGTCACCCACCACTGGAACAGGCCACTGTCACATATTTAGGCCCCGGCACCCAGACAGAGGAGAGAGGTCCCGTAACAGAGAATCTGGCCTTATGTCAGCACAGAATCTGTCTTCATGTCATAGCAGAGAATCAGGCTTCACGTCACCCACCACTGGAACAGGCCACTGTCACACATTTAGGCCCAGGCACCCAGGCAGAGGAGAGAGGTCCCGTAACAGAGAATCTGGCCTTATGTCAGTGCAGAATCAGTCTTCATGTCATAGCAGAGAATCAGGCTTCACGTCACCCACCACTGGAACAGGCCACTGTCACACATTTAGGCCCAGGAACCCAGGCAGAGGAGAGAGGTCCCGTAACAGAGAATCTGGCATTATGTCAGCACAGAATCTGTCTTCATGTCATAGCAGAGAATCAGGCTTCGCGTCACCCACCACTGGAACAGGCCACTGTCACACATTTAGGCCCAGGAACCCAGGCAGAGGAGAGAGGTCCCGTAACAGAGAATCTGGCCTTATGTCAGCACAGAATCTGTCTTCATGTCATAGCAGAGAATCAGGCTTCACGTCACCCACCACTGGAACAGGCCACTGTCACACATTTAGGCCCAGGCACCCAGGAAGAGGAGAGAGGTCCCGTAACAGAGAATCTGGCCTTATGTCAGCACAGAATCTGTCTTCATGTCATAGCAGAGAATCAGGCTTCACGTCACCCACCACTGGAACAGGCCACTGTCACACATTTAGGCCCAGGCACCCAGGCAGAGGAGAGAGGTCCCGTAACAGAGAATCTGGCCTTATGTCAGCGCAGAATCAGTCTTCATGTCATAGCAGAGAATCAGGCTTCACGTCACCCACCACTGGAACAGGCCACTGTCACACATTTAGGCCCAGGCAGAGGAGAGAGGTCCCGTAACAGAGAATCTGGCCTTATGTCAGCACAGAATCTGTCTTCATGTCATAGCAGAGAATCAGGCTTCACGTCACCCACCACTGGAACAGGCCACTGTCACATATTTAAGCCCCGGCACCCAGACAGAGGAGAGAGGTCCCGTAACAGAGAATCTGGTCTTATGTCAGCACAGAATCTGTCTTCATGTCATAGCAGAGAATCAGGCTTCACGTCACCCACCACTGGAACAGGCCACTGTCACACATTTAGGCCCAGGCCCCCAGGCAGAGGAGAGAGGTCCCGTAACAGAGAATCTGGCCTTATGTCAGCACAGAATCTGTCTTCATGTCATAGCAGAGAATCAGGCTTCACGTCACCCACCACTGGAACAGGCCACTGTCACACATTTAGGCCCAGGCACCCAGGCAGAGGAGAGAGGTCCCGTAACAGAGAATCTGGCCTTATGTCAGCACAGAATCTGTCTTCATGTCATAGCAGAGAATCAGGCTTTACGTCACCCACCACTGGAACAGGCCACTGTCACATACTTAGGCCCCGGCACCCAGGCAGAGTAGAGAGGTCCCGTAACAGAGAATCTGGCCTTATGTCAGCACAGAATCAGTCTTCATGTCATAGCAGAGAATCAGGCTTCACGTCACCCACCACTAGAAGAGGCCACTGTCACACATTTAGGCCCAGGCACCCAGGCAGAGGAGAGAGGTCCCGTAACAGAGAATCTGGCCTTATGTCAGCGCAGAATCAGTCTTCATGTCATAGCAGAGAATCAGGCTTCACGTCACCCACCACTGGAACAGGCCACTGTCACATATTTAGGCCCCGGCACCCAGGCAGAGGAGAGAGGTCCCGTAACAGAAAATCTGGCCTTATGTCAGCACAGAATCTGTCTTCATGTCATAGCAGAGAATCAGGCTTCACGTCACCCACCACTGGAACAGGCCACTGTCACACATTTAGGCCCAGGCACCCAGGCAGAGGAGAGAGGTCCCGTAACAGAGAATCTGGCCTTATGTCAGCACAGAATCTGTCTTCATGTCATAGAAGAGAATCAGGCTTCACGTCACCCACCACTGGAACAGGCCACTGTCACACATTTAGGCCCAGGCACCCAGGCAGAGGAGAGAGGTCCCGTAACAGAGAATCTGGCCTTATGTCAGTGCAGAATTAGTCTTCATGTCATAGCAGAGAATCAGGCTTCACGTCACCCACCACTGGAACAGGCCACTGTCACACATTTAGGCCCCGGCACCCAGACAGAGGAGAGGTTCATTCAACTTTGGGTTGCCCCGCAATATAATGGTAAAATGAAATTAAAAATAGTATTGAATGAGGAAGTGCCCTGGAGTAGAATAATATATTGTTAAGGGGAGGTAGTTAATATCTAATCTGCACAAGGGATAGACAGGTCCTGTGCGATCCATGCCTGGTTCATTTTTATGAACGTCAGCTTGTCCACATTGGCTGTAGACAGGCGGCTGCGTTTGTCTGTAATGACGCCCCCTGCCGTGCTGAATACACGTTCAGACAAAACGCTGGCCGCCGGGCAGGCCAGCACCTCCAAGGCATAAAAGGCTAGCTCTGGCCACGTGGACAATTTGGAGACCCAGAAGTTGAATGGGGCCGAACCATCAGTCAGTACGTGGAGGGGTGTGCACCGGTACTGTTCCACCATGTTAGTGAAATGTTTCCTCCTGCTAACACGTTCCGTATCAGGTGGTGGTGCAGTTAGCTGTGGCGTGGTGACAAAACTTTTCCACATCTCTGCCATGCTAACCCTGCCCTCAGAGGAGCTGGCCGTGACACAGCTGCGTTGGCGACCTCGTGCTCCTCCTCTGCCTTCGCCTTGGGCTTCCACTGGTTCCCCTATGACATTTGGGAATGCTCTCAGTAGCGCATCTACCAACGTGCGCTTGTACTCGCGCATCTTCCTATCACGCTCCAGTGTAGGAAGTAAGGTGGGCACATTGTCTTTGTACCGGGGATCCAGCAGGGTGGCAACCCAGTAGTCCTCACACGTTAAAATGTGGGCAACTCTGCTGTCGTTTCGCAGGCACTGCAGCATGTATTCGCTCATGTGTGCCAGGCTGCCCAGAGGTAAGGACAAGCTGTCCTCTGTGGGAGGCGTATCGTCATCGTCCTGTGTTTCCCCCCAGCCACGCACCAGTGATGGGCCCGAGCTGCTTTGGGTGCCACCCCGCTGTGAACATGCTTCATCCTCATCCTCCTCCACCTCCAGTCATTGGTGGTGAAGTGTGTCTGATCCGCAGTGCGACTGACCCGTGCGTGCTGCAGCTGAAACTCCACTATGGCCTGCTGCTGCTCGCACAGTCTGTCCAGCATATGCAAGGTGGAGTTCCACCTGGTGGGTACGTCGCATATGAGGCGGTGAGCGGGAAGGCCGAAGTTACGCTGTAGCGCAGACAGGCGAGCAGCGGCAGGGTGTGAACGCCGGAAGCGCGAACACACGGCCCGCACTTTATGCAGCAGCTCTGACATGTCGGGGTAGTTGCGAATGAACTTCTGCACCACCAAATTCAGCACATGCGCCAGGCAAGGGATGTGCGTCAAACCGGCTAGTCCCAGAGCTGCAACGAGATTTCGCCCATTATCGCACACCACCAGGCCGGGCTTGAGGCTCACCGGCAAAAACCACTCGTTGGTCTGTTGTTCTATACCCCGCCACAACTCCTGTGCGGTGTGGGGCCTGTCCCCCAAACATATGAGTTTCAGAACAGCCTGCTGACGTTTACCCCGGGCTGTGCTGAAGTTGGTGGTGAAGGTGTGTGGCTGACTGGATGAGCAGGTGGAAGAAGAGGAGGAGGAAGCTGAGTAGGAGGAGGAGGAGACAGGAGGCAAAGAATGTTGCCCTGCGATCCTTGGCGGCGGAAGGACGTGCGCCAAACAGCTCTCCGCCTGGGGCCCAGCCGCCACTACATTTACCCAGTGTGCAGTTAGGGAGATATAGCGTCCCTGGCCGTGCTTACTGGTCCACGTATCTGTGGTTAGGTGGACCTTGCCACAGATGGCGTTGCGCAGTGCACACTTGATTTTATCGGACACTTGTTTGTGCAGGGAAGGCACGGCTCTCTTGGAGAAGTAGTGGCGGCTGGGAACAACATACTGTGGGACAGCAAGTGACATGAGCTGTTTGAAGCTGTGTGTGTCCACCAGCCTAAATGACAGCATTTCATAGGCCAGTAGTTTAGAAATGCTGGCATTCAGGGCCAGGGATCGAGGGTGGCTAGGTGGGAATTTACGCTTTCTCTCAAATGTTTGTGAGATGGAGAGCTGAACGCTGCCGTGTGACATGGTTGAGATGCTTGGTGACGCAGGTGGTGGTGTTGGTGGTACATCCCATGTTTGCTGGGCGGCAGGTGCCAACGTTCCTCCAGAGGAAGAGGCCGAGGCGGCGGCAGCAGCCGCAGAAGAGGCCGAGGCGGCGGCAGCAGCAGAAGAGGCCGAGGCGGCAGCAGCAGAAGAGGTAGCAGGGGGAGCCTGAGTGACTTCCTTGTTTTTAAGGTGTTTACTCCACTGCAGTTCATGCTTTGCATACAGGTGCCTGGTCATGCAGGTTGTGCTAAGGTTCAGAACGTTAATGCCTCGCTTCAGGCTCTGATGGCACAGTGTGCAAACCACTCGGGTCTTGTCGTCAGCACATTGTTTGAAGAAGTGCCATGCCAGGGAACTCCTTGAAGCTGCCTTTGGGGTGCTCGGTCCCAGATTTCCCAAATTCTGCTGGCTACTGGGACCTGAGGTAGTTGGTTCACTAGGACGTGTGGCTGTGGCAGAAAGGCCACGTCCTCTCCCAGCACCAGAGGGTCCACTAACACCACCACGACCATGTCCACGTCCGCGTCCCTTATAAGATGTTTTCCTCATTGTTCCCGTTCACCACAATTTTGAGAATGGCAAATTTGGGAATATTTTTTCAACCTAGAACAAAAAGTGTGCTTTTACGGTCACTACAAATAACTTGACCAGCTAAAACAGTACAGATTTGGTTGAATAGAAATGTCAGGTCTATTTTTTAGGCGCTGGGTGACAGGCTTAACTTGCCCCTGATGTAGTATATGGCCAAAAAATAACCACACTATTGATGGTTAAATGCACTTGGGTGACACAGGCTCAGCCTGCACCAGATGTAGTATATGGCCAAAAAATAACCAGACTGTTGATGGTTAAATGCACTTCGGTGACACAGGCTCAGCCTGCAGCTGATGTAGTATATGGCCAAAAAATAACCAGACTGTTGATGGTTAAATGCACTTGGGTGACACAGGCTCAGCCTGCAGCTGATGTAGGATATAGCACAAAATAACCACACTATATGATGGTTAAATACACTTGGTGATAGCTTGTGCTGGCGCACCACAAGTCACAAAATGGCCGCCGATCACCCCAGAAAAAAGTGATCTAAAAACGCTCTGGGCAGCCTCAAAAAAGTGAGTAAGTCGATTTTAGCACTTCAATGATGGACAGCTGCAGATCGATCACAGAATGAAGTCTTTTGGAGGAGTTAATCTGCCTAATCTCGCCCTAACGTCGCAGCTGCAACCTCTCCCTATGCTTGAATCAGCAGAGTGACGTGCAGTGCTACGTGACCCAAGCTTATATAGAGGCTGGGTCACATGCTGCACTGGCCAATCACAGCCATGCCAATAGTAGGCAAGGCTGTGATGGCCTCTTGGGGCAAGTAGTATGACGCTTGTTGATTGGCTGCTTTGCAGCCTTTCAAAAAGCGCCAAGAAAGCGCCGAACACCAAACCCGAACCCAGGCTTTTACAAAAATGTTCGGGTCCGGGTCCGTGTCACGGACACCCCAAAATTCGGTACGAACCCGAACTATACAGTTCGGGTTCACTCATCCCTACTCCTAAGGGCCGACGTAATGGGCAAGAAGGCTCTTCTTAGTCGCAACGTGGCAGCGGACAGGTCGGCGAACAGGAGAACTTTGTGGAAAGGTGCAGGTAGGCCTCCATTTTTCCTTGCAAATGCCAGCAGTTGCTCTTTGACCTTAAAAAAATGCACCCTGGCTAACACATCTCGAGGCACTGATTCTTCGAGGTGTCGCGGCCGAGGTACACGATGCGCTCTGTCAATCTCCAGATCTCTGTCCGGACAATCCGGTAATACCGCTTTTAGAAGAGACCTCACATAATCAGGGATGTCTCTGGGAGACACCGATTCCGGGATTCCTCTCAATTTTATGTTATTGCGCCGACTCCTATCTTCTAGGTCGGCCATCTTGGCCTTGATGCTTTCAACCTCCGCTTCTAGCTCTGTGTGAGCGTCAATGAGTGCATTATGCGAAACTGCAAAGTCCCCAAACTTATTTTCTAGATGGTCCGTCCGGGCCCCTAGGTCATCAATGTCAGATCGCAGTGGAGCTATAATGGACTTTATGTCCAGCAGCATGGACCGCCGCTGTAGTATAAGCATGTCTCTCATCGCTGTGTCAGTGAGAGCTGTATTGGACACCGTTAACGCTTGCAGCGCTGTCTCCCCATCTTCCACTGGGGTTTCATGAAGGAGCTTAGCAGTCTCCTTTGAGGGTGTAATAGCAACTCCCAAGTGGGTCTGTGGCAGAGAAATGTCCTGCTGAAAGGTGGGGGAAGCGGGAGGGAGCTTCCTCAATGCGCCGCATGACAAGGGGTTGCGGCCCACCTGGCCAAGTGTGTCAGCCAGGCCCAGGGAGTTCTCCGGTTCACTGCTAGCGATTGTGCCGCCGCCCCACAGATCCGGCTGGGAATGAAGCGCTGAATCCGATAAAGATCTTCGTAAGCTTATGGACGGGGAGTTCAGCGGCAGGGCTGCATTTGCCGCGCGCTTACCAGGGGAGGTCGTTTCCCTGCCGGCGCCATCTTGGATTTCTCCGCCGTCTCTGGAGAAGTAGAATTTGGTGAGTTTGGGCTGTTTGGCCGTTTTCTTTCTGCGCCCTATCATCTCTGGCAAGGTTCCCCTCACTAATCAAGTGTAGCAGGGTATCGCTGTGCTTAAATTCATCGCTGTATTCGGTGCTAGTACGGGAGCTCAGGCTCTATGCACCCATCCGCCTAGGCAGCCAGACCATGCCCCCGGGCACAAATCTGTCATTGCGGCCTAGTCTGGATAAGGGTGTGTGAGAAACAGCCTTTGCATAGTGTGGTTCTATTCAGTTATTTGAAATACAGCCATTTTGGGCACAAATCTTTAATTGCGGCTTAGTGTGGGTCAGGGCGTGTGAGACACCCTTTATATACTGGGGTTATATTCTTCTATTAATAAAACACCCTTTTTTGGGCAAAATACACTATTTTTCTGGCCTTGCACCATCAGCACGTGTGAAATTCAAGGGTTATATACTGCTGTCATATTCAGTTATTAAACAAACACCCGTTTTGCGCCAAAAAGTTTATTTTGCAGCCTTTCCTGCATATGTCATTGTGAGATACAGCCTTTACATAGTGTGGTTCTATTCAGTTATTAAACAAACACCCATTTTGGACACAAATCTTTAATTGCGGACTAGTCTGGATCAGGGCGTGTGAGATACAACCTTTATATACTGTGGTTAAAACACCCTTTTTGGGCAAAAAACACAATTTTGCAGCCCTTGCCGCATCAGCACGTGTCAAATTCAAGGGTTATATACTGCTGTCATATTCAGTTATTAAACAAAAACCCGTTTTGGCAAAAAAGTTAATTTTGCAGCCTTTGCTGCATATGTCATTGTGACATACACACTTTAGATACTGTGATTCTATTCAGGTATTTGAAATACAGCCATTTTTGGCAAACACATTTAATTGAGGCCTAGTCTGGATCAGGGCGTATGAGATACAACCCTGTACATACTGTCGTTCTATTCTGCTATTAATTAAACACCCATTTAGGGCAAGATCCTAAATTTGAGAAATATGAGGAAAGCGTCAAATAAGGGACGTGGCCCAGGTCGTAGTGCTGCTGGTGGAGCTCCTGTTGCAGGGAGAGGACGTGGTCGATCTGTGCCAGCTACACGCACAAGTGAAACCCCTTCCTCAGGTGCGAGTAGGCGACAGAACCTGCAGCGGTATTTGGTCGGGCCTAATGCGGCTCTACGAATGGTGAGACCTGAACAAGTACAGGCGATAGTAGATTGGGTTGCTGACAGTGCCTCCAGTTCCTTCACATTGTCTCCCAGTCCCCTGCTGAAAGATCAGAGTTGGCACCTGCAGCCCATGTCCATCAGTCTTTCACCTCACCCTCTTGCAAATCAGCCAAGCAGTCTGAGCTCCAAGTCATGAATCAGTCTCTTCTGCTTTTTGATTACTCTGTTAGCAGGGTTTCCCAGGGCCATCCACCTATCCCTGCACCAGAAGTGGAAGAGATTGATTGGACCGATGCCCAACCACTTTTCTTTCAAGATGAGTACATGGGAGGACCATTGCAGCACGTCTCGGATGATGACGAAACACAGGTGCCAACTGCTGGGGCTTTCGAAAGTGTGCAGACTGACAAGGAGGGCAGGGGTGAAGACTGGGTGAAAGATGATGTGGAGGACGATGAGGTCCTCGACCCCTCATGAAATCAAGGTCATGTGAGTGACCTATGTAGTTTGGAGGAAGAGGCGGTGGTCGCACAGAGCCACCAGCACAGCAGAAGAGGGAGCAGGGTGCAAAACGCTGCTGGCGATGATGGAAAAGGATGTGGCACAGGAGGATGGAGGAGGAGGAGGAAGAGGGATCATTTTGTAGGGTTTCCGGCCAGTCATTCACAAGTGGCTCCGAGGGTGGGTTCCTGCACCCACAAACGCCAGGTACACAATTATCCAGCCAGGGCACAGTTCTGGAGGATGACGAAGTGGAGGATGAGGAGGAGGAGATGGAGGAGGAACCATGTTCACAGCAGGGTGGCACCCAGACCAGCTCATGGACATCACTAGTGCGTGGCTGGGGGGATACAGAGGACACAGATGATACACCTCCCACAGAGGACAGCTTTTCGTTGCCTCTGGGCAGCCTGGCACACATGAGCGATTACATGCTTCAGTGTCTCCGCAACGACCTCCGAGTTGCCCACATTCTAACTTGTGATGATTACTGGGTGGCCACGCTGCTCTGGATCCCCGTTACAAGGACAACATACCGTGCTTAATTCCCTCACTGGAGCGTGATCGGAAGATGCGCGAGTACAAGAGCATGCTGGTAGCATTCCCATCTGACAGCGGGGGCACAGTGGAAGCACAAGGCGAAGGCAGAGGACGAGGAAGAGGTCGCCTACGCAGCTGGGGCACCGCCAGCACCTCAGAAGGCAGGGTTAGCATGGCCGAAATGTGGGAAAGCTTTGTCAGCACGCCACAACAACCAGCACCACCAGCTGATATGGAACGTCTTAGCAGGAGGCAGCATTTCCCCAACATGGTGGAGCAGTATGTGTGCACACGCCTAAACGTACTGAATGACGGGTCTGCCCCCTTCAACTTCTGGGTCTCCAAATTGGGCACATGGCCGGAGCTTGCCATTTACACCTTGGAGGTGCTGGCCTGCCCTGCAGCCAGTGTATTATCTGAACGTGTGTTTAGCACGGCAGGGGGCGTCATCACAGACAAGCGCAGCCCCCTGTCCACAGCCAATGTGGACAAGCTCACGTTCATTAAAATGAACCAGGGATGGATCCCACAGGACTTGTCCGTACCTTGTGCAGAATAAACATGTATACCGGCCTTAACCAGCCATTGTTATACTGCAGCGCAATTGGTCATTCTTGTATTTTGGATATTTCACTCTCTTTTGGAGTGTACCCTAATAAAAAAATTTTTTTTATTAAAACCAAAAAACAGTGTTGGCTACCTCGTCCTCCTCCACTGCCGCTTCCACCTACACCACTACATCCACCGCCTCCTCAAACTCCTACTCCATATGGAACTCCACCTCATAAATCAATATTTTTTTTATTTATAAAATGTTTATTTTATTTTATGTCATTTCACTACTTTGTCAGTTACATTTTCGGGTGAAATTCACAAATTTTTGGGTGTGATATACCACTGCTATACCTAGTAGACAGGTAAAAAATTTTTTTTTACAATTTCAGAAATTCTTCTTTAATTGATGCACGCCACCTCCTTTCATTCATGTCCCACATTTGCGCTTTAATAATTTGTCCCACATTTGCGCCTCAATTACTTTTCCCATATTTCCGCTCGATCCAAAAATTTATCTTCCTTGGTTGTGGTCTCTCTTTCTCATGCTCCCTTTCCGGTGTGGAACACTGATTCGCCGATAGCCGTGATCAACATGGTAGGCTCAGGAAAGAACATCAAAAGTTAATAGAGAAGATATCCAAATGGATGGTGGATGTCACTGGGGCACCTCTGCATAGGTGACAGCAACATAAATTTAAAAAAATCGTCTGTTACATTGTCAGGTGACATTTTTCTAATTTTGCCGGATAGAAACCCCTGCTCTGCATAGGTGACAGGGAATAAAATTTAAGAAATTCTTCATTAATTGATGCGCGCCACATCCTTTTATTCAATGCTTAAACTTTAAAAAGTTGTCCCACTTTTACGCTTTTATAATTTATCCCATATTTTCACTCTATCATTTTTAATTTGAAACAATTAACCTCCCTTGGATGTAACCTCTCTTTCTCATGCTCCCTCTCTGGCGTGGAACGCTGATTCGCCAATAACCGTGATCAACATGGTAGGCTCAGAAATGAACATCGAAAGATAGATAGATAGATTGATAGAGGAGATATCCAAATGGATGGTGGATGGGGGCGGAGCCTAGCAGCAGAGCCGGATGCACGCACCCGTGTGAGCTCTGCAGAGGATCGTCGGTGTGCAGGCATATTAGCAACATTCTAAAGCCCCAACATGGGTAAAATTACCAGAGATAAGGCTAAGGAGACCCCTGGGACCGGCAAATCACTACCAGGGCAAGGAGATTCTGACTGATTTGTGAGGAAAGCGGGCCCCCAGAGCGTGAGGCGAGCTGACAAGATGTCGCCGAGAGCGGAGACACCAGAGGCCTCTGACTTCGATGAGGGGGACGTCAGTGAAGCGGCAGCTCCCGCTGTAAAAGAGGACTTGCCTGTCTCTAGGGCCTTCATGAGACAACTTTTAGTGGAGGCACTGGATCCACTGGTCCTGGAGCTTAAGGAATTTAAACGAGATCTCAAGCAACAAAGTGACCGGGTGGAGGTGCTGGAAACTGCACAAGCATCCATTGTGGTCTTTAACACTGCGATCTCCCATAATATGGATCATGCACAGGCACACCTGAACTCTCTGTACAGCCATATTGAGGATCAGGACAACCGGGGCAGGCGGAATAACCTGAGACTCAGAGGATTCCCGGAGTCCATACAGGCAGACGCCATTATACCCACGCTGACCGACTTTTTCAAAAGTTTAATACAGGAGGGCGAAAACTTGGACTTCACAATGGAGAGAGCTCACAGAGCCCTGCGACCACCGCCAGGCCCAACTGAGCCCCCAAGAGATATAGTGTGTAAACTAAACAGCTTCCAAGCTAAAGAAAGTGTACTTAAAGCAGCCAGATCTACGCCGCATGTCTCTTTCGCAGGCTCCAATATCCTGATATACCAGGACCTCTCACCGCTGACCCTGAGAAAAAGGAAAGCGCTCAAACCATTATTAGACATCTTGAGAGACCGCAAGATAACCTACCGATGGCTGTATCCCTTTGGTCTGCTGATAAATTTCCCAGATAGGAAGATTACAGTCAGATCACCAGCAGACCTCAGAAGAATCTATGAAAAGCTGGACATTGCGGACCTGCAGATAGAGGATTGGAACCCAGTTCAAGAACTTACTCACCTTCCTGCTTTGCCACTGATTATCCCCTGGACACCTGTGAGTTTGGGGCGATCACAGCGCCAGAGGAGAAGACTGGAGAAACAATGCTCCTGCAGTCCTACACTTGAAAAAGACTGAGTATATACTGCATAAGCCTAAGGTTTAATACTATATGTGCCTTATGTTATCTCTATTTTTCACATTGGTTAGATACCTACCATTTAACCCTTTGTTGACCCTGTGTTGCATTAGCTGCCTGCCCACCCCTCTAGATCCTCTAGGTGGCAGCCTACGCCCACGATTCTCATAACCACTCATGAGAACCACCAGTTGTTCCTTACAGGAGCTATGTTGTTGTTTTTATTAGCTATAATTTACACTAAGATGCTATCAACCGCACTTATGAAGATTGCTCACGTTATAGAGATTGCTATAATAGTCACTAGCTGTGCGATTTTTCAGATGCCAGAACTGTTCAGTTTAGTTATTTGCGACAGGGATGATTTTGGATTTTGTATGCTGAGTATACCTTCTTACTTTATTAGCAGAGACATGGAAATCCTAGAATGTGAATGGCTGTAGTCACGGTGTGCTCCTTTAATGTGCGGGGGATGAACGCGCCTACCAAAAGGGGTCAGATCTGTGCGCTAAAGAAGAAGCAAAAGGTAGACATTTTACTTCTAGAGGAAACCCACTTCAGGGCGAATCAGGTGCCCAGGCTTAACCACATGACCTATAATTAGAGGCGTAGCTATAGGGGGTGCAGAGGTAGCAGTCGCTACCGGGCCCAGGAGCCTGAGGGGCCCAAAAGACCCTTGTGCCGCATAAGAAGACACCGGTATTATAGAAAATGCATGCAGGTCAAGTTACACCTCTGGCTGGAGGGAAGGGGTTAGGTCAAGAATTTGGCACGGGGGGTTTGGGGTGCCGTTTAAATTTTTGCGTCAGGTAGCACGAAGGCCACAAAGAACTGAGGAAAGGGGGCCCCCAAGCTGAACTCTTGCACCAGGGCCCATATGCCTTCAGCTACGCCCCTGCCTATAATCAGTGGTTTCATAGCACTTCACTGAATTCTGCTTCTAAAGGGGTTAGCATAGCAATCCATAGGCATGTCCCCCTTGAGGTGCGTTCATCCCTTGTTGACACTGAGAGCAGGTATATCTTCGTTAAGGGGGTGATAGGACAGCAAGTATATACATTTGGAAGCATATATGTACCGAATACGGCACAGGCGGCCTGGTTAGGGGATACACTGGCACTGCTCCAGGGGTTTGCAGAAAGCCCAATAATTTTGGGAGGTCATCGATTTCACGTGTAGCGTTGAGGTCTATCAGGAGGAACATTACCAACATAGGACTAGTTGATAGTTGGAGGGCCCTTCACCCGAGACAAAAAGACTATACTTATTACTCACCGGCGCACAAATCCTACCAAAGGTTGGATTATGTCTTTGTGTCTACCTCACTGCAGCCTTACTGTACTAAGACATCGATCGGTTCCATATTGTTGTCGGATCATGGACCAGTTTTCATGAGCTTCCAATTGCCTAATGTCCCAAAAAAAGAAATGATTTGGAGACTCAATGAAACTCTCCTGCACACTCCGCAACATTTGGAGAGAATAAAGGTGAAGATTGAAGAGTATTTTGCTCTCAATGAATCCCCAGAAATATCCCCTGGAACGGTCTGGGAAGCGCAAAAGGCAGTGGTGAGGGGACACTTTATCTCCCTGGGCTCATACCTCAAAAAGCGTAGAGAGGCAGACATAATTGAACTACAAAGCCAGATATTTAGGTCGGAAACCCTGCATAAAAAAAGACAGACACCTGAAGCACTAAATCAGCTTGATCTTCTTCGATCACAAATGAAAAATTTGCTGAACACTAAGTCGGCAAAGCTATTTTTGTCCGCCAAGTTTAAATACTATGCCCACGGTGACAAGGCCTCTAAATTTATGCTGTCCCAACTGAAAAAATGGAAAGCCCACTCCTATATTCAAAAAATACAGCCCTCACCGGCACAAACGGTTTATCAAACTGAACAAATAGCGACATGTTTTACAGAATATTATACTCAGCTATATAATCTAAACCAAGAGATATCCCCCTCTGAATGTCAAGCTAAACTCTC
The DNA here is from genome assembly GCF_905171765.1 of Bufo bufo. Lineage (NCBI taxonomy): Eukaryota > Metazoa > Chordata > Amphibia > Anura > Bufonidae > Bufo > Bufo bufo. The sequence continues at coordinate 438,457,485 of NC_053392.1, read as the reverse complement.
AGACATGACGCAGTGGCTTTCAAAACTTGAGCTGCCCAAGCTAACGAGTAAGCAATCACAATCACTGTTAAAATTGCTGAACTGAGGAAAGCCCTTAAAGACTCCCCCCTCCATAAAAGCCCAGGCCCAGACGGACTACCGATGAAATACTACGAGTCCTTTCAAACATCCCTTTTGCCTAGATTCCTACTTGTTTGCAATTCACTATGGGAAGGTAGACCCCTGCATCCACATGCTTGCAGCCCAAATAACAATTATCCCCAAGGAAGGGAAAGACCCCTCATTGTGTGCTAGTTAGACCGATATCCTTGCTCAATACAGACCTGAAACTGCTAGCTAAGATGCTGGCCTCTCGCCTCCAGTCGCTCTTACCCCAGTTGATCCATATGGAGCAAGTGGGCTTTGTCGGAGGACGTGAGGGGAGAATGAACATAAGTCGCCTGATCAATATTATACACCATGCCCACTCTACATCCACTCCATTAGTTCTTCTCGGCACGGATGCTGAGAAGGCTTTTGATAGAGTGGATTGGTCTTTTATGTGTGCAGCGCTGAAAGTCTTTGGCATACCTGATAGCTTTATTGAAGTGGTAATGGCTATGTACAGTAACCCAAGTGCTAGAGTCCTAGTAAATAACACACTTTCCACCCCTTTCACAATTAGCAATGGCACCAGGCAGGGCTGTCCCCTATCCCCGCTCCTTTTCATCCTGTCAGTAGAGCCATTATTACAGGCTGTACAGCAGGATCAAAAGATTCAGGGAATGACCATAAAAGGGAAAACCCATTCACTTGCTGCATTCGCAGACGATCTCCTCCTCATTATCACGAACCCCATAGAAGCCTTCCCAGCGATTCATACTTTGCTGGAGTACTTTGGATCCCTCTCTAACTTTAAGGTCAACCTCACCAAGTCACAAGTCTGAAACGTATCGCTAGACACGCAAACACAAACCCTCTTAGAACTAAACACTTCCTTCACATGGTCCAACAGCAGCATCCCCTTCCTGGGCGTGAATATCACCTCCCACTACTTAAAATTGTATGCAGAAAATTTAAAAAATATACAGCGCAATATTAAAGATCTTATGACATCATGGGATTTACCGTTTACCTCCTGGTTCGGCCGCAGAACCTTAATTAAATCGATGGTCCTCCCGAAGGTATTGTACTATCTGCAAGCACTGCCAATCTGTATACCTAGAGCATTCTTTCTACAGCTGAAAGGGATACTGACGCGCTTCTTCTGGAGTAGTGCCAGGCCTAGACTGCCTTATAGCCAAGTGATTAAACCCCAGAAGCTGGGTGGTTTAGGAGTACCAGACTTTCTTCTTTATTATAAATCAATTCAGGGCCTAAGGGTCTTCGTCCCGAACCCGAACCCGAACCCCATTGAAGTCAATGGGGACCCGAACTTTTCGGCACTAAAAAGGCTGTAAAACAGCCCAGGAAAAAGCTAGAGGGCTGCAAAAGGCAGCAACATGTAGGTAAATCCCCTGCAAACAAATGTGGATAGGAAAATGAATTAAAATTAAAAAAATAAAAATTAACCAATATCAATTGGACAGAGGTCCCATAGCAGAGAATCTGGCTTCACGTCAGCAGAGAATCAGTCTCTTCATGCCATAGCAAAGAATCTGGCTTCAAGTCAGCAGAGAATCAGTCTCTTCATGCCATAGCAGAGAATCTGGCTTCATGTCAGCGCAGAATCAGTCTTCATGTCATAGCAGAGAATCAGGCTTCACGTCACCCACCACTGGAACAGGCCACTGTCACATATTTAGGCCCCGGTACCCAGACAGAGGAGAGAGGTCCCGTAACTGAGAATCTGGCCTTATGTCAGCGCAGAATCAGTCTTCATGTCATAGCAGAGAATCAGGCTTCACGTCACCCACCACTGGAACAGGCCACTGTCACACATTTAGGCCCAGGCACCCAGACAGAGGAGAGAGGTCCCGTAACAGAGAATCTGGCCTTATGTCAGCACAGAATCAGTCTTCATGTCATAGCAGAGAATCAGGCTTCACGTCACCCACCACTGGAACAGGCCACTGTCACATATTAAGGCCCCGGCACCCAGACAGAGGAGAGAGGTCCCGTAACAGAGAATCTGGACTTATGTCAGCGCAGAATCAGTCTTCATGTCATAGCAGAGAATCAGGCTTCACGTCACCCACCACTGGAACAGGCCACTGTCACATATTTAGGCCCCGGCACCCAGGCAGAGGAGAGAGGTCCCGTAACAGAGAATCTGGCCTTATGTCAGCACAGAATCTGTCTTCATGTCATAGCAGAGAATCAGGCTTCATTTCACCCACCACTGGAACAGGCCACTGTCACATATTTAGGCCCCGGCACCCAGACAGAGGAGAGAGGTCCCGTAACAGAGAATCTGGCCTTATGTCAGCACAGAATCTGTCTTCATGTCATAGCAGAGAATCAGGCTTCACGTCACCCACCACTGGAACAGGCCACTGTCACATATTTAGGCCCCGGCACCCAGACAGAGGAGAGAGGTCCCGTAACAGAGAATCTGGCCTTATGTCAGCACAGAATCTGTCTTCATGTCATAGCAGAGAATCAGGCTTCACGTCACCCACCACTGGAACAGGCCACTGTCATACATTTAGGCCCAGGCACCCAGGCAGAGGAGAGAGGTCCCGTAACAGAGAATCTGGCCTTATGTCAGCACAGAATCTGTCTTTATGTCATAGCAGAGAATCAGGCTTCACGTCACCCACCACTGGAACAGGCCACTGTCACATATTTAGGCCCCGGCACCCAGACAGAGGAGAGAGGTCCCGTAACAGAGAATCTGGCCTTATGTCAGCACAGAATCTGTCTTCATGTCATAGCAGAGAATCAGGCTTCACGTCACCCACCACTGGAACAGGCCACTGTCACACATTTAGGCCCCGGCACCCAGGCAGAGGAGAGAGGTCCCGTAACAGAGAATCTGGCCTTATGTCAGCGCAGAATCAGTCTTCATGTCATAGCAGAGAATCAGGCTTCACGTCACCCACCACTGGAACAGGCCACTGTCACATATTTAGGCCCAGGCACCCAGGCAGAGGAGAGAGGTCCCGTAACAGAGAATCTGGCCTTATGTCAGCACAGAATCAGTCTTCATGTCATAGCAGAGAATCAGGCTTCACGTCACCCACCACTGTAACAGGCCACTGTCACGGATTTAGGCCCCGGCACTCAGACAGAGGAGAGAGGTCCCGTAACAGAGAATCTGACCTTATGTCAGCGCAGAATCAGTCTTCATGTCATAGCAGAGAATCAGGCTTCACGTCACCCACCACTAGAACAGGCCACTGTCACATATTTAGGCCCAGGCACCCAGGCAGAGGAGAGAGGTCCCGTAACAGAGAATCTGGCCTTATGTCAGCACAGAATTTGTCTTCATGTCATAGCAGAGAATCAGGCTTCACGTCACCCACCACTGGAACAGGCCACTGTCACACATTTAGGCCCCGGCACCCAGGCAGAGGAGAGAGGTCCCGTAACAGAGAATCTGGCCTTATGTCAGCGCAGAATCAGTCTTCATGTCATAGCAGAGAATCAGGCTTCACGTCACCCACCACTGGAACAGGCCACTGTCACATATTTAGGCCCAGGCACCCAGGCAGAGGAGAGAGGTCCCGTAACAGAGAATCTGGCCTTATGTCAGCACAGAATCAGTCTTCATGTCATAGCAGAGAATCAGGCTTCACGTCACCCACCACTGGAACAGGCCACTGTCACGGATTTAGGCCCCGGCACCCAGACAGAGGAGAGAGGTCCCGTAACAGAGAATCTGACCTTATGTCAGCGCAGAATCAGTCTTCATGTCATAGCAGAGAATCAGGCTTCACGTCACCCACCACTGGAACAGGCCACTGTCACATATTTAGGCCCAGGCACCCAGGCAGAGGAGAGAGGTCCCGTAACAGAGAATCTGGCCTTATGTCAGCACAGAATCTGTCTTCATGTCATAGCAGAGAATCAGGCTTCACGTCACCCACCACTGGAACAGGCCACTGTCACATATTTAGGCCCCGGCACCCAGACAGAGGAGAGAGGTCCTGTAACAGAGAATCTGGCCTTATGTCAGCACAGAATCTGTCTTCATGTCATAGCAGAGAATCAGGCTTCACGTCACCCACCACTGGAACAGGCCACTGTTACATATTTAGGCCCCGGCACCCAGACAGAGGAGAGAGGTCCCGTAACAGAGAATCTGGCCTTATGTCAGCACAGAATCTGTCTTCATGTCATAGCAGAGAATCAGGCTTCACGTCACCCACCACTGGAACAGGCCACTGTCACACATTTAGGCCCCGGCACCCAGGCAGAGGAGAGGTTCATTCAACTTTGGGTTGCCCCGCAATAAAATGGTAAAATGAAAATAAAAATAGTATTGAATGAGGAAGTGCCCTGGAGTAGAATAAAATATTGTTAAGGGGAGGTAGTTAATATCTAATCTGCACAAGGGATGGACAGGTCCTGTGGGATCTATGCCTGGTTCATTTTTATGAACGTCAGCTTGTCCACATTGGCTGTAGACAGGCGGCTGCGTTTGTCTGTAATGACGCCCCCTGCCGTGCTGAATACACGTTCAGACAAAACGCTGGCCGCCGGGCAGGCCAGCACCTCCAAGGCATAAAAGGCTAGCTCTGGCCACGTGGACAATTTGGAGACCCAGAAGTTGAATGGGGCCGAACCATCAGTCAGTACGTGGAGGGGTGTGCACAGGTACTGTTCCACCATGTTAGTGAAATGTTGCCTCCTGCTAACACGTTCCGTATCAGGTGGTGGTGCAGTTAGCTGTGGCGTGGTGACAAAACTTTTCCACATCTCTGCCATGCTAACCCTGCCCTCAGAGGAGCTGGCCGTGACACAGCTGCGTTGGCGACCTCTTGCTCCTCCTCTGCCTTCGCCTTGGGCTTCCACTGGTTCCCCTGTGACATTTGGGAATGCTCTCAGTAGCGCGTCTACCAACGTGCGCTTGTACTCGCGCATCTTCCTATCATGCTCCAGTGTAGGAAGTAAGGTGGGCACATTGTCTTTGTACCGGGGATCCAGCAGGGTGGCAACCCAGTAGTCCGCACACGTTAAAATGTGGGCAACTCTGCTGTCGTTGCGCAGGCACTGCAGCATGTAGTCGCTCATGTGTGCCAGGCTGCCCAGAGGTAAGGACAAGCTGTCCTCTGTGGGAGGCGTATCGTCATCGTCCTGTGTTTCCCCCCAGCCACGCACCAGTGATGGGCGTGAGCTGCTTTGGGTGCCACCCCGCTGTGAACATGCTTCATCCTCATCCTCCTCCACCTCCTCCTCATCCTCGTCCTCCAGTAGTGGGCCCTGTCTGGCCACATTTGTACCTGGCCTCTGCTGTTGCAAAAAACCTCCCTCTGAGTCACTTCGAAGAGACTGGCCTGAAAGTGGGCCACCTCCTGGGCCACCTCCTCTTCCATCATCGCCCTAAGTGTTTTCTCAAGGAGACATAGAAGTGGTATTGTAACGCTGATAACGGCGTCATCGCCACTGGCCATGTTGGTGGAGTACTTGAAACAGCGCAACAGGGCACACAGGTCTCGCATGGAGGCCCAGTCATTGGTGGTGAAGTGGGTCTGATCCGCAGTGCGACTGACCCGTGCGTGCTGCAGCTGAAACTCCACTATGGCCTGCTGCTGCTCGCACAGTCTGTCCAGCATGTGCAAGGTGGAGTTCCACCTGGTGGGCACGTCGCATATGAGGCGGTGAGCGGGAAGGCCGAAGTTACGCTGTAGCGCAGACAGGCGAGCAGCGGCAGGGTGTGAACGCCGGAAGCGCGAACAGACGGCCCGCACTTTATGCAGCAGCTCTGACATGTCAGGGTAGTTGCGAATGAACTTCTGCACCACCAAATTCAGCACATGCGCCAGGCAAGGGATGTGCGTCAAACCGGCTAGTCCCAGAGCTGCAACGAGATTTCGCCCATTATCGCACACCACCAGGCCGGGCTTGAGGCTCACCGGCAGCAACCACTCGTCGGTCTGTTGTTCTATACCCCGCCACAACTCCTGTGCGGTGTGGGGCCTGTCCCCCAAACATATGAGTTTCAGAACGGCCTGCTGACGTTTACCCCGGGCTGTGCTGAAGTTGGTGGTGAAGGTGTGTGGCTGACTGGATGAGCAGGTGGAAGAAGAGGAGGAGGAAGCTGAGTAGGAGGAGGAGACAGGAGACAGGAGGCAAAGAATGTTGCCCTGCGATCCTTGGCGGCGGAAGGACGTGCGCCAAACAGCTCTCTGCCTGGGGCCCAGCCGCCACTACATTTACCCAGTGTGCAGTTAGGGAGATATAGCGTCCCTGGCCGTGCTTACTGGTCCACGTATCTGTGGTTAGGTGGACCTTGCCACAGATGGCGTTGCGCAGTGCACACTTGATTTTATCGGACACTTGGTTGTGCAGGGAAGGCACGGCTCTCTTGGAGAAGTAGTGCGACATGAGCTGTTTGAAGCTGTGTGTGTCCACCAGCCTAAATGACAGCATTTCATAGGCCAGTAGTTTAGAAATGCTGGCATTCAGGGCCAGGGATCGAGGGTGGCTAGGTGGGAATTTACGCTTTCTCTCAAATGTTTGTGAGATGGAGAGCTGAACGCTGCCGTGTGACATGGTTGAGATGCTTGGTGACGCAGGTGGTTGTGTTGGTGGTACATCCCATGTTTGCTGGGCACAGGTGCCAACGTTCCTCCAGAGGCGGAGGAAGAGGAAGAGGCCGAGGCGGCGGCAGAAGCAGAAGAGGCCGAGGCGGCGGCAGCAGCAGAAGAGGTAGCAGGGGGAGCCTGAGTGAGTTCCTTGTTTTTAAGGTGTTTACTCCACTGCAGTTCATGCTTTGCATGCAGGTGTCTGGTCATGCAGGTTGTGCTAAGGTTCAGAACGTTAATGCCTCGCTTCAGGCTCTGATGGCACAGCGTGCAAACCACTCGGGTCTTGTCGTCAGCACATTGTTTGAAGAAGTGCCATGCCAGGGAACTCCTTGAAGCTGCCTTTGGGGTGCTCGGTCCCAGATGGCGGCGGTCAGTAGCAGGCGGAGTCTCTTGGCGGCGGGTGTTCTGATTTTGCCCACTGCTCCCTCTTTTGCTACGCTGTTGGCTCGGTCTCACCACTGCCTCTTCCTCCAAACTCTGAAAGTCAGTGGCACGACCTTAATTCCATGTGGGGTCTTGGACCTCATTGTCCCCTGCATCGTCTTCCACCCAGTCTTGATCCATGACCTCCTGTTCAGTCTGCACACTGCAGAAAGACGCAGCAGTTGGCACCTGTGTTTCGTCATCATCAGAGACGTGCTGAGGTGGTATTCCCATGTCCTCATCATCAGGAAAAATAAGTGGTTGTGCGTTAGTGCATTCTATCTCTTCCACCCCTGGGGAAGGGCTAGGTGGATGCCCTTGGGAAACCCTGGCAGCAGAGTCTTCAAACAGCATAAGAGACTGCTGCATAACTTGAGGCTCAGACAGTTTCCCTCATATGCATGGGGGTGATGTGACAGACCGATAGGCTTGGTTTTCATGCGCCATCTGTGCGCTTTCTGCAGAAGACTGGGTGGGAGATAATGTGAATGTGCTGGATCCACTGTCGGCCACCCAATTGACTAATGCCTGTACCTGCTCAGGCCTTACCATCCTTAGAACGGCATTGGGACCCACCAAATATCGCTGTAAATTCTGCTGGCTACTGGGACCTGAGGTAGTTGGTTCACTAGGACGTGTGGCTGTGGCAGAACGGCAACGTCCTCTCCCAGCACCAGAGGGTCCACTAACACCACCACGACCATGTCCACGTCCGCGTCCCTTATTAGATGTTTTCCTCATTGTTCCCGTTCACCACAATTTTGAGAATGGCAAATTTGGGAATAGTTTTTCACCCAGAACAAAAAGTGTGCTTTTACGGTCGCTACAAAATACTTGACCAGCTAAAACAGTACAGATTTGGTTGAATAGAAATGTGTGGCCTGTTTTTTTTGCGCTGTGTGACAGGTATAGGTTTAATCACAGAATTCGACTTGTATCTGCACGGTAGCGTGTGTGTTAAGTTTTTCTGAATGACACTATCAGCACCTTCAATGTAAGATATCCTTTTTGGGATAGATTTCAAGTAGGCCTCATATAGCAGAAACTAGTTATTTTGAGAATGGCAAATTTGGGAATAGTTTTTCAACCAAGAACAAAAAGTGTGCTTTTACGGTCACTACAAATAACTTGACCAGCTAAAACAGTACAGATTTGGTTGAATAGAAATGTGAGGCCTGTTTTTTTTTTGCGCTGTGTGACAGGTATAGGTTTAATCACAGAATTAGACTTGTATCTGCACGGTAGCGTGTGTGTTAAGTTTTTCTGAATGACACTATCAGCACCTTCAATGTAAGATATCCTTTTTGGGATAGATTTCAAGTAGGCCTCATATAGCAGAAACTAGTTATTTTGAGAATAGAAACATAGAAACATAGAAACATAGAATGTGTCGGCAGATAAGAACCATTTGGCCCATCTAGTCTGCCCAATATATCTGAATCCTATTAATAGTCCCTGGCCCTATCTTATATGAAGGATAGCCTTATGCCTATCCCATGCATGCTTAAACTCCTTCACTGTATTTGCAGCTACCACTTCTGCAGGAAGGCTATTCCATGCATCCACTACTCTCTCAGTAAAGTAATACTTCCTTATATTACTTTTCAACCCATGCCCCTCTAATTTAAAACTGTGTCCTCTTGTGGTAATTTTTCTTCTTTTAAATATGCTCTCCTCCTTTACCGAGTTGATTCCCTTTATGTATTTAAAAGTTTCTATCATATCCCCTCTGTCTCTTCTTTCTTCCAAGCTATACATATTAAGGTCCTTTAACCTTTCCCGGTAAGTTTTATCCTGCAATCCATGTACTAGTTTAGTAGCTCTTCTCTGAACTCTCTCTAGAGTATCTATATCCTTCTGGAGATATGGCCTCCAGTACTGCGCACAATACTCCAAGTGAGGTCTCACCAGTGTTCTGTACAGCGGCATAAGCACTTCACTCTTTCTACTGCTTATACCTCTCCCTATACATACAAGCATTCTGCTGGCATTTCGTGCTGCCCTATTACATTGTCTTCCCACCTTTAAGTCTTCTGAAATAATTACTCCTAAATCCCTTTCCTCAGATACTGAGGTCAGGACTGTGTCAAATATTCTATATTCTGCCCTTGGGTTTTTACTCCCCAGGTGCATTATCTTGCACTTATCCACATTAAATTTCAGTTGCCAGAGTTCTGACCATTCTTCTAGTTTTCCTAAATCCTTTTCCATTTGGCGTTTCCCTCCAGGAACATCAACCCTGTTACATATCTTTGTGTCATCAGCAAAAAGACAAACCTTACCATCGAGGCCTTTTGCAATATCACTTATGAAGATATTAAACAAAATTGGTCCCAGTACAGATCCCTGTGGAACCCCACTGGTAACATGACCTTGTTTTGAATGATCTCCATTGACTACAACCCTCTGCTGTCTGTCACTCAGCCACTGCCTAATCCACTCAACAATATGGGAGTCCATGCTCAATGACTGCAGTTTATTGATAAGTCTTCTATGTGGGACAGTGTCAAAAGCCTTACTAAAATCTAGATATGCGATGTCTACTGCACCTCCACCGTCTATTATTTTAGTCACCCAGTCAAAAAAATCTATAAGATTTGTTTGTCATGATCTCCCTGAAGTAAACCCATGTTGTTTTTCATCTTGCAATCCATGGGATTTTAGATGTTCCACAATCCTATCCTTTAATAGGGTTTCCATTAATTTGCCTGCTATTGATGTCAGACTCACTGGTCTATAGTTGCTCGATTCCTCCCTACTACCTTTCTTGTGAATGGGCACGACATTTGCCAATTTCCAATCTTCCGGGACGACTCCTGTTACTAATGATTGGTTAAATAAATCTGTTAACGGTTTTGCCAGCTCACCACTAAGCTCTTTTAATAATTTTGGGTGTATCTCATCAGGCCCCTGTGACTTATTTGTCTTCACTTTAGACAGCAAACTTAGAACATCTTCCTCTGTAAAGACACATGCATCAAACGATTTATTAGTCATCCTTTCTAGTGGAGGTCCTTCTCCTTCTTTTTCTTTTGGCAAATTTGGGAATAGTTTTTCAACCCAGAACAAAAAGTGTGCTTTTACGGTCACTACAAATAACTTGACCAGCTAAAACAGTACAGATTTGGTTGAATAGAAATGTGAGGCCTGTTTTTTTTTGCGCTGTGTGACAGGTATAGGTTTAATCACAGAATTCGACTTGTATCTGCACGGTAGCATGTATGTTAAGTTTTTCTGAATGACACTCAGCACCTTGAATGTAAGATATCCTTTTTGGGATAGATTTCAAGTAGGCCTCATATAGCAGAAACTAGTTATTTTGAGAATGGCAAATTTGGGAATAGTTTTTCAACCAAGAACAAAAAGTGTGCTTTTACGGTCACTACAAATAACTTGACCAGCTAAAACAGTACAAATTTGGTTGAATAGAAATGTCAGGTCTATTTTTTAGGCGCTGGGTGAAAGGCTCAACTTGCCCCTGATGTAGTATATGGCCAAAAAATAACCACACTATTGATGGTTAAATGCACTTGGGTGACACAGGCTCAGCCTGCACCCGATGTAGTATATGGCCAAAAAATAACCAGACTGTTGATGGTTAAATGCACTTCGGTGACACAGGCTCAGCCTGCAGCTGATGTAGTATATGGCCAAAAAATAACCAGACTGTTGATGGTTAAATGCACTTCGGTGACACAGGCTCAGCCTGCAGCTGATGTAGTATATGGCCAAAAAATAACCAGACTGTTGATGGTTAAATGCACTTCGGTGACACAGGCTCAGCCTGCAGCTGATGTAGTATATGGCCAAAAAATAACCAGACTGTTGATGGTTAAATGCACTTCGGTGACACAGGCTCAGCCTGCAGCTGATGTAGGATATAGCAAAAAATAACCACACTATTGATGGTTAAATACACTTGGTGATAGCTTGTGCTGGCGCACCACAAGCCACAAAATGGCCGCCTATCACCCCAGAAAAAAGTGATCTAAAAACGCTCTGGGCAGCCTCAAAAAAGTGAGCAAGTCGATATTAGCATTTCAATGATCCACAGCTGCAGATCGATCACAGAATGAAGTCTTTTGGAGGAGTTAATCTGCCTAATCTCGCCCTAACGTCGCAGCAGCAACCTCTCCCTATGCTTGAATCAGCAGAGTGACGTGCAGCGCTACGTGACCCAAGCTTATATAGAGGCTGGGTCACATGCTGCACTGGCCAATCACAGCCATGCCAATAGTAGGCAAGGCTGTGATGGCCTCTTGGGGCAAGTAGTATGACGCTTGTTGATTGGCTGCTTTGCAGCCTTTCAAAAAGCGCCAAGAAAGCGCCGAACACCGAACCCGAACACAGACTTTTACGAAAATGTTTGGGTTCGGGTCCGTGTCACGGACACCCCAAAATTTGGTACGAACCCGAACTATACAGTTCGGGTTCGCTCATCCCTATCAGTTACATTTTATGGTGAAATTAACCAATATTTGGGTGTATAGTACCACTGCTATACCTAGTGGAACGGTAAAAAAATAAAAATAATTGTCAGTTACATTTTCTGGAGAATCAAACAAATTTTTGGGTGTATAGTACCACTGCTATACCTAGTAGACAGGTTAAAAAAATAATAATTCAGTTATATATTCTGGTAAAATTCACCAACTTTTGGGTGTGATATTACCTAGTAGACTGGGGGAAAAAAATTGTCAGTTACATTTTTTGGTGAAATTCACCAATTTTTGGGTGTAATATAATATAATATACCCCGCCTCTACCTAGTTGACAGCTTAATAAATTTCAATAATTTTTCTGTTACATTCTTGGGTTGACATTATACAATTTTAGACGTGAATAAACACCTGCTATGCATAGGTGACAGTAATTAATGCTCACCACATCCTTTCATTCAATGCTTAAACTTTGAAAAGTTGTCACACTTTTATGCTTTAATAATTTCTCCCATATTTCAACTCTAATTTTAAATTTGAAAAAATGAATTCTCCCTTGGATGTGGTCTCTCTTTCTCACGCTCCCTCTCTGGCCTGAAACCCTGATTCCCCGCCACCCGTGATCACCATGGTAGGCGCATAAAAGAACATCGAAAGTTGATAGAGCAGATATCAAATTGGATCGTGAACATCACGGGGACGTGCGACATGGTGGGGCAGTAAGTGTGCACACGCCTACGTGAACTGACTGACAGGGGTCAGCCCCTGCAACTTCTGGGTTTCCAAATTGGGCACATGGCCTGAGCTTGCCCTTTACCCCTTGGAGGTGCTGGCCTGCCCTGCAGCCAGTGTATTGTCTGAACGTGTGTTTAGCATGACTGGAGGGGGTTATCACAGGTTATATTTCCCAATGTTTTGGGGTGTACTCTAATTTTAAAAATAATAAATTTAAAACCAAAAACCAGTGTAGGCTACCTCCTCCGCCGCTTCCACCTACACCGACACATCCACTGCTTCTTCAGCCTCCTACTCCATTTGGACCTGGTCCTCCTAGATCAAGATTATAATTTTTTATTTTTACGTATTTAATGTTATTTAAAGTCATTTCCCTATCCATATACTTTGCAGAGCACTTGCCATGCTCTTATCCACATTTTGACGCTATTTGCATCCCTCTAGCCCTTTCCATGACTTTTTTACAGCCATTTTAGTGCTCAAAAGTTCGGGTCCCCATTGACTTCAATTGGGTTCGGGTTCGGGGTCAAGTTCGGGTCCCGAACTCGAACTTTTTTCCAAAGTTCGGCCGAACCCGTCGAACCCGAACATCCAGGTTTCTGCTCAACTCTAGTTAGTCTTAGAAGTATGAAAGCAAATCTTGAAATTTTTCAGAAAATTTTCAAAACCCACTTTTTAAGGACCAGTTGAGATCTGAAGTCACTTTGTGAGGCTTACATAATAGAAACCACCCAAAAATGACCCCATTTTAGAAACTACACCCCTCAAGGTATACAAAACTGATTTTACAAACTTTCTTAACCCTTTAGGTGTTCCACAAGAATTGATGGAAAATGGAGATGAAATTTCAGAATTTCACTTTTTTGGCAGATTTGACATTTTAATCCATTTTTCCCAGTAGCAAAGCAAGGGTTAACAGACAAATAAAACTTAATATTTATTACCCTGATTCTGAGGTTTACAGAAACACCCCACATGTGATCGTAAACTGCTGTACGGGCACACGGCAGGGTGCAGAAGGAAAGGAACGCCATATGGTTTTTGGAAGGCAAATTTAGCTGAACTGGTTTTTAGATGCCATGTCCCATTTGAAGCCTCCCTGATGCACCCCTACAGTAGAAACTCAAAAAAGTGACCACATTTTGGAAACTACGGGATAAGGTGCCAGTTTTATTGGTACTATTTTGGGGTACATATGATTTTTTATTGCTCTATATTACGTTTTTTGTGAGGCAAGGTAACAAAAAAATTTATGTTTTGGCACCGTTTTTATTTTTTATTTTTACAGCGTTTAACCGAGGGATTAGGTCATGTGACTTTTTTATTGAGCAGATCGTTACGCACGTGGCAATACCTAATATGTATACTTTTTTAGTTTTTTTCACTTTAGCACAATAATAGCAGTTTTGAAGCAAAAAATAATCATATTTCAGTGTCTCATAGTCTGAGAGCGATAGCTTTTTTATTTTTTGACCGATTCTCTCAGGTAGGGTCTCATTTTTTTTCGGGATGAGGTGATGGTCTGATTGATACTATTTTGGGGGGCATACGCCCTTTTGATCACTTGCTGTTGCAATTTTTGTGATGTAATGTGACAAAAATTGCTTTTTTTTTACACAGTTGATACTATTTTGGGGGGCATACGCCCTTTTGATCACTTGCTGTTGCAATTTTTGTGATGTAATGTGACAAAAATTGCTTTTTTTTTACACAGTTTTTTTTTTTTTTTTTACGGTGTTCACCTGAGTGGTTAGGTCATGTGATATTTTTATAGAGCTGTTTGTTACAGATGTGGCGATACCTAATATGTATCCTTTTTTTTTTCACTTTAGCACAATAATAGCAGTTTTGACACAAAAAAAAATGATGTTTTAGTGTCTCCATGTTCTGAGAGCTATATGGGGCTCATTTTTTGCGGGATTAGGTGACGGTTTTATTGATACCCTTTTGGGGGGCATACGCCTTTTTGATCGCTTGGTTTTGCACTTTTTGTGATGTAAGGTGACAAAAATAGCTTTTTTTTTACACAGTTTTTATTTTTATTTTTTTATGGCGTTTATCGGACAGGGTTGATCATGTAATATATTTATAGAGCCGGTCATTACGGACGCGGCAATACCTAATATGTGTGGGTTTTGTTTGATTTTAGTTTTTTATTATAAAATAAGTGGAAAGGTGCGTGTTTTTTCTTTTTTACTTTATTAATTTTATTACCTTATTAATTTTATTAAAAACACTTTTTTTTTACTTTTTTTGCTTTACTTTATTTATGACATTCACTTTTGGGGGTCTGATCCCCTCTGCAATGCATTACAATACATCTGTATTTCTAATGCATTGCCTGTTAGTGCCTGAGGCTGGATCTCCTTGGCTCCCATAGAAGGCAGTTCCCAATGCCATGCAAGGCATTGGGCAGCCTCTGCACAGCATCAGGCTGCCTTGTGTCGCATCAGGTCCCCGCCACAGCAGCGGGGAGACTCGATGCTCTCCCTCACCCGACACAAACCTCTTCTATGTCGCGGTCAGCGCGAACCGTGGCATAGAAGGGGTTAATCCGCCGTCATCGGTTTTTACAGCGATGCCGGCGGATACAGCAGGGGCCCGGCTACCACGGGCTGCCGGGCCCCTGCAGTGATCGCGCAGCAACCGCTCCGGTGCCCGCGTGATCACTATGACGTACTATTACGTCAAATTGCGGGAACTCAGTGGTTCCCATGACGTAACAGTATGTCAAAGGTCGGGAAGGGGTTAATCTATTTCATTTAATGTTTGTGTGTGTCGTTAAAAGATATCAACACTATCCACTCTAACAGTGACATCTACAGCACCCCGCCCCCAAAACAGTGACCTCCACAGCCCCCCACCCCTTAACACTGACCATCCCACAGTGCCCCATCCCTTAAAATTGGACCTCCACAGGGGCCCTCCCCCTTTACAGTGGCCTTTACTGGATCGGGGGCGTGTCCTATTGAACAGATCACTCTAAGACAGCAGCACTGTGCTGTCTGAGTGTGAGCTGCAGGGAGAAAGTCACCCTCCCTCCTACCTCTGCAGCTGACAGAAGTTGATTTTTACCTTCATTTTTTCAATCCCCGTCGGCTCAGGAGTGGGAGGGGGCGTGGCCTAGTGGGTCCTGAGGCGGGGTTTTAAGTCTTTTGAGGGTGGACACATTGTGGCAGGGGGCGTGTCTGGCTCCTTCCTGCAAGAGTGACGCCCCTCTGGGCACCTTACTGGCTCATTTGCATATCAAATAAACTGGATTTTCAGAGGATAAAAACATCTATTGCTGGAACAAAGGCACATCTTGAAATAAGGTACTAAGTGCTATTAGGCCATGGCTTTATTTCAATAGATTATCCTGGTGACAGATTTCCTTTAAACTTATCTACAGCAGTGAAAATAAATGGCTGGGTTGTTATGGAAACCTGGAGTAAAACTGTGTATGTGGAGGCTGGAGGACCTGCGAGCTTCTATTGGCTGATAAGGGTCATGTGACCAAGCTTCTATTGGCTAATGCATTTTTGGAAATATCTCAGGAACGGTACGTCCGAGAGAGCTGAGACCTGTTCTAAAACCTTCCCGGACACCGGATGTACCTGTGTGCAAAATTTTGTGATTGCGACGGTGCAGATTCCTTTAGCGGACATACACACACACACATACGCTCAGGTTTATATATTAGATGAAGATGTATATATAATATATCAATTCGGGGAGGGGAACTGTGATATTTAAAGGGAAACTTGAAGTCACACTGAAGACACAACAAACACCACAATCGGAAGGCACCCAAAATCAGAAATATTCAAGAAAGAAATATAAAAATCAAAAGATACAAAAAACAAAGCCTGTATTTAACCCACGTGGTGCCAAGATATTAAGTTCAGAAATCCAGTATGCCTCTCTTTGTTTCAACCGTGCAGTTCAATTTCCTCTGCGTCTCGCCGGTACTACTTGTTCTAAGATTTGAAATTTTTGTTGGTTGACCTGGTGTTGAGTAGAAATAAAGTGGTGTGGAATGGGTAGTTCGGTTTTTTGACAGCGAATATCTGATTTGTGTTTAGAGATGCGGTCCGGCACACATTGGGTGGTTTCCCCCATGTATGCAAGGCCGCAAGGGCAGCGTATTAGATAAACCACGTAGGAGGATGCACATGTGTAAAAGCCTTTTGGGTGATAAACTTTGCCTGAATGTGTGTGAATAATTCTTTTACCTCTAATCACATTTGTGCATTGTGCGCAATGGAGGCAAGGATAGGTACCAGTTTTAATTGGTGCTAAAGTAGACTGTTTAATAGATGGTTTCACGGGGCCAATATCGGCCTTGACTAATCTATCCTTAAGGTTTTGCAACACATTCTGATTGGGTTTTGAAATTCCGGAATATCCTATGACTGTTTGAGGACGGATCAATGTTTGTGTATTATGGACTGAATTCTAGGCATAATAGGATGGTAGGTTACAACCAGTGGGAGATGTGGTGACGATGAAGAAGTATTCAAATTATATGATAGACGTGAAGGAAGAGACTGTTCATGTTGAACCTTACATTTCTCAGTGTTGAACCTCATCTGCCACTTCTCTGCCCAAGACTCCAATGGACGTAAAAAAATCAAACATGTCCTATCTTGTCTGTGTTCAATGACCAACAGCCCTCATACAATTGAAAGGGACCATTTTTAACATTCGTTTCTCAGAAAGTCATCAGTGAAAAAACATCCGTTAAAAAAAGGACAATTTATCCATTTATAGCTGCCTTTTTTTTTAACTTTTGTGTGAATGTAGCCTAAGACAATAATTTGGCCCCAAATTTCCCATTAAGCCTTTATTAACATTTTCATGCCGCATATAATTTTCATGAAGTATAGTTTTAAAATTGATAAGTTGGGCACCTTTACCAATAATAGTCTTATTTGTGTTAAATAAGTCAGTTTGTCCGGTCAGTACTGTAACTATAGTATATTTATAGTATACTGTCTATGGGCAGGGCCGGCATTGGGGGGGCAAACTGGGCAATTGCCCTGGGCCCCCGTCACCAAAGGGGCCCCCTTCCAGTGGTCTTCCTCCAATCTTTAGAGAATACAATGTACTGTATGTATATTCTTATGTATGACTGTTTATCTCTTATATATATAAAAATAAGTTTGTGTCTGTCTGTCTAGACGTCCATCTGTCTGTCTGTCTGGACGTTCTTTATGCGCGACCAAACGACTGGACCGATCTTTAGCACTCTAGCACGTACTGTTCCTGAGATATTCCAAAAATATGACCTGCATTTGCCAATAGAAGCCAGCAAGCCTTTCACTTATATTCAAACTGCCATTTACACGGTCACATGTCCCTTATTAGACAATAGAAGCTCGCAGGTCCTACTCCAGGTTGCCATAACAACTGATCAGAGGTTTTAGCAGTTCGGAGGTCCTTAAATATTCAGTCATATGACGTATGATGGCACAACTACACTGCTACATGCATGGGGGCAGGGGCCACTATTAAACGGACGGGCGCTATAGAGTTAACTGTTAAAGGGGCGGGCACTGTGGAGGTCACTGTTAAAGGGGCGGGCACTGTGGAAGTCACTGTTAAAAGGGTGGGCACTGTGAAGGTCACTGTTAAAGGCGTGGTCAATGTTAAAAAGGCAGGCACTGTGGAAGTCACTGGTAAAGGAGCAGCCACTATGAAGGTCACTGTTAAAGGGGTTGTCCGAGTTATGAAAAAAAATATATATAGCACTGAAAATCTGATGGGCAGAAATATATAACTAAGCTAAGCAAGTTTTATGCAAAAATATATATTTTTTTCTCATTTCCCTGGTTCTTTTCTGGCCCCTGTTTACATGCAATAATTACAACCTCTGCCCCTCCCCCTGCACTGCTTAGGGAGTGAATACAAGGGCAGCCCTGAGTGCTGGGAGAATCAACAGCAACTTGTAAGTGTAGAACTACTAGTCCCTCCTGTATAATGACACTGCTAATACACACTTCCCCCTACCTATTTGTGCAATGCTCTCTCTAGTCTGTCAGCTCCTGTGCCCACAATTGTCACTGCCTGAAGGGGTTAAGAATCCTAGGAGAGAGCAGACAGCCCGACAGTGAAGGGGGGCGTGGCCAGCACAGTGACGTCTCATTTACAGGCTTGTAAACAAACTTTATCAGACCAGGGAGAGAAGCTGACATCACAGGTCATGTGACCCTCGGTCAAATCTGATAAACCAGGAACTGCAGATAAAGTGAGTTAATTGTAAAGTTGTTATATTTGCCTAGTTAGGAACATAGAAAGAACAAAATATAACTCGGACAACCCCTTTAAAGGGGCGAGCACTGTGGAGGTCACTGATAAAGGGGGGGCACTGTGGAGGTCACTGGTAAAGGGTCAGGCACTGCGGAGGTCACTGTTAAAGGGGCGTGCACTGGGAGAGTCACTGTTATAAGGGCGGGAACTGTGAAGGTCACTGTTAAAAGGGAGGCCACTATGAAGCTCACTGTTAAAGGGGTGATCAATGTTAAAGGGGCGGGCACTGTGGAGGTCACTGTTAAAGGGGTGGTTAATGTTAAAGGGGAAGGCACTGTGGAGGTCACTGTTAAAGGGGCAGGTACTGTGGAGGTCACGGTTAAAGGGGCGAGCACTGTGGAAATCACCGTTAAAGGGGCAGGCCATGTGGCGGTCACTGTTAAAGGGGCGGGAACTGTGGCATTCACTGTTAAAGGGGCAGCCACTATGAAGGTCACTATTGAAAGGGGTGGTCAATGTTAAAGGGGCGGGCACTGTGGAGTTCAGTGTTAAAGGGGCAGGTACTGTGCAGGTCACTGTTAAAGGGGCGGGCACTGTAAAGGTCGCTGTTAAATGGGCGGGCCATATGGAGGTCACTGTTAAAGGAGTGGGCACTATAAAAAAGACAGGCAATGTGGAGGTCACTGTTAAAGGGACGGTCACTGTTAAAGGGGCGGGCACTGTGAAGGTTACTGTTAAAGGGGCAGGCACTGTGGAGGTCACTGTTAAAGGGGTGGGCACTGTGGAAGTCACTGTTAAAGAGGCAGGCACTGTGAAGGTTACTGTTAAAGGGGTGGCCACTATGAAAGTCACTGTTAAAGGGGTGGTCAATGTTAAATGGGCGGGCATTGTGGAGGCTGTATAACTACTGGGGACACTATAAATATGGATAAATACTACTGGAGGTACCACAAACGTCCTTATTAATACTATAGAGAGCCTTATTACTGCTGAGTGCACTATGGTGGTCGTTATTAATAGGCACAATATGGTGGGCACTCTCACTAACAGGGGCACTCTTGGGGAGCGGTATCATTATTGGGGGCATTTTAGGGGGCACTATTGCTAATAAGGGCACACTGAGAAATATTTATTGCTATTGGTAGGACTTTTATATGACTATGGAGGGACTAAC
Source organism: Bufo bufo (assembly GCF_905171765.1). Classification (NCBI taxonomy): domain Eukaryota; kingdom Metazoa; phylum Chordata; class Amphibia; order Anura; family Bufonidae; genus Bufo; species Bufo bufo. Next base: position 438,437,809 of record NC_053392.1, on the reverse strand, counting down.
CTGTATGGCAATATAATTTTTGCAGTATAGTATTTGGGGGGCACAGCAGGCACAGTACTGGGGGCATCAGCAGGATAATATTGTTGGGGCAGCAGGGTAGGAGGATGAAGATAATAGAAAAATTTGGAATCTAAGATGTCTGTTTGGTAAACTCTGAAGAGACAAGATGCTGCTGAAAGAAGTCGTCATGGGCCAAGGGGAGAAGATGAGGAAAAAAAGATGCTACATCAGAGGAGATGTCGCCTGTGAAGCACTGGATGTAATAGATATGTGGTGCTGTATTCTGTATGTTTGATAGTGTCCATGCAGCCAGTAAAATATAATGTATGTTTAGTCCTAGGGTGTGTGTGTGGGGGAGGCAGGGCGGATACTTTGACAATATGGCACATATGCATTGGGGCTTGGGCCCCAGATCTTTTGAGACCCTAGCAACGCCCTGCCCGCCTCACTAGCTGAAAACTTGGCAAGGCCTCATGCACATGACCGTATCTGTTTGCAGTCCACAAAAGACGGATCCTGGCCTCAAGCATGCCACCTGTTTTTTCCAGTCTAGAGAAAAGAACATCCTTGACTGTGTCAAAAAAGCAATTTTTTGTCACCTTACATCACAAAAAGTGTAATATCAAGCGATCAAAAAGTCATATGCACCCTAAAATAGTACCAATCAAAACGTTATCTCATACCGAAAAAAAATTAGCCCCTACATAAGACAGTCGCAAAAAAAAAAATATATGGATTTCAGAATATGAAGACACAAAAAAAAAATTTCTTTCAAAAATGCTTGATTATGTAAAAATGAAACAAACAACCAAAATAAGTTGTCATATTTGGTATTGTCGCGTCCGAAGTAACCTGCTCTATAGAAATACATGATCTAACCCGTCAGATGAACATTGTAAATAACAAAATATAAAAATGGTGCCAAAACAGCTATTTTTTGTAACCTTTAGAGTTGAGCAAACACCTGGATGTTCGGGTTCGAGAAGTTCGACCGAACTTCTCGGAAATGTTCGGATTCGGGATCCGAACCCGACCCGAACTTCGTCCCGAACCCCATTGAAGTCAATGGGGACCCGAACTTTTCGGCACTAAAAAGGCTGTAAAACAGCCCAGGAAAGGGCTAGAGGGCTGCAAAAGGCAGCAAAATGTAGTTAAATCCCCTGCAAACAAATGTGGATAGGGAAATGAATTAAAATAAAAATAAAATAAATAAAAATTAACCAATATCAATTGGAGAGAGGTCCCATAGCAGAGAATCAGGCTTCATGTCAGCAGAGAATCAGTCTTCATGTCATAGCAGAGAATCAGGCTTCACGTCACCCAAAACTGGAACAGTCCATTGTCAGATATTTAGGCCCAGGCACCCAGGCAGAGGAGAGAGGTCCCATAACATAGAATCTGGCTTCATGTCAGCAGAGATTCAGTCTTCATGTCATAGCACATTATCAGGCTTCATGTCATAGCAGAGAATCAGGCTTCACGTCACCCACCACTGGAACAGTCCATTGTCAGATATTTAGGCCCAGGCACCCAGGCAGAAGAAAGAGGTCCCATAGCAGAGAATCTGGCTTCATGTCAGCGGAGAATCAGTCTTCATGTCATAGCAGAGAATCAGGCTTCATGTCACCCACCACTGGAACAGGCCACTGTCAGATATTTTTAGGCCCCGGCACCCAGACAGAGGAGAGAGGTCCCATAACAGAGATTCAGGCTTCATGTCAGCAGAGAATCAGTCTTCATGTCATAGCAGAGAATCAGGCTTCATGTCACCCACCACTGGAACAGGCCACTGTCAGATATTTTTAGGCCCCGGCACCCAGACAGAGGAGAGAGGTCCCATAACAGAGATTCAGGCTTCATGTCAGCAGAGAATCAGTCTTCATGTCATAGCAGAGAATCAGGCTTCATGTCACCCACCACTGGAACAGGCCACTGTCAGATATTTTTAGGCCCCGGCACCCAGACAGAGGAGAGAGGTCCCATAACAGAGATTCAGGCTTCATGTCAGCAGAGAATCAGTCTTCATGTCATAGCAGAGAATCAGGCTTCATGTCACCCACCACTGGAACAGGCCACTGTCATATATTTTTAGGCCCCGGCACCCAGACAGAGGAGAGAGGTCCCATAACAGAGATTCAGGCTTCATGTCAGCAGAGAATCAGTCTTCATGTCATAGCAGAGAATCAGGCTTCATGTCACCCACCACTGGAACAGGCCACTGTCAGATATTTTTAGGCCCCGGCACCCAGACAGAGGAGAGAGGTCCCATAACAGAGATTCAGGCTTCATGTCAGCAGAGAATCAGTCTTCATGTCATAGCAGAGAATCAGGCTTCATGTCACCCACCACTGGAACAGGCCACTGTCAGATATTTTTAGGCCCCGGCACCCAGACAGAGGAGAGAGGTCCCATAACAGAGATTCAGGCTTCATGTCAGCAGAGAATCAGTCTTCATGTCATAGCAGAGAATCAGGCTTCATGTCACCCACCACTGGAACAGGCCACTGTCATATATTTTTAGGCCCCGACACCCAGACAGAGGAGAGAGGTCCCATAACAGAGATTCAGGCTTCATGTCAGCAGAGAATCAGTCTTCATGTCATAGCAGAGAATCAGGCTTCATGTCACCCACCACTGGAACAGGCCACTGTCAGATATTTTTAGGCCCCGGCGCCCAGACAGAGGAGAGAGGTCCCATAACAGAGATTCAGGCTTCATGTTAGCAGAGAATCAGTCTTCATGTCATAGCAGAGAATCAGGCTTCATGTCACCCACCATGGGATCCATGCCTGGTTCATTTTTATGAACGTCAGCTTGTCCACATTGGCTGTAGACAGGCGGCTGCGTTTGTCTGTAATGACGCCCCCTGCCGTGCTGAATACACGTTCAGACAAAACGCTGGCCGCCGGGCAGGCCAGCACCTCCAAGGCATAAAAGGCTAGCTCTGGCCACGTGGACAATTTGGAGACCCAGAAGTTGAATGGGGCCGAACCATCAGTCAGTACGTGGAGGGGTGTGCACAGGTGCTGTTCCACCATGTTAGTGAAATGTTGCCTACTGCTAACACGTTCTGTATCAGGTGGTGGTGCAGTTAGCTGTGGCGTGGTGACAAAACTTTTTCACATCTCTGCCATGCTAACCCTGCCCTCAGTGGAGCTGGCCGTGACACAGCTGCATTGGCGACCTCTTGCTCCTCCTCTGCCTTCGCCTTGGGCTTCCACTTGTTCCCCTGTGACATTTGGGAATGCTCTCAGTAGCGCTTCTACCAACATGCACTTGTACTCGCGCATCTTCCTATCACGCTCCAGTGCAGGAAGTAAGGTGTGAATATTGTCTTTGTACCGTTGATCCAGCAGGGTGGCAACCCAGTAGTCCGCACACGTTAAAATGTGGGCAACTCTGCTGTCGTTGCGCAAGCACTGCAGCATGTAGTCGCTCATGTGTGCCAGGCTGCCCAGAGGTAAGGACAAGCTGTCCTCTGTGGGAGGCGTATCGTCATCGTCCTGCGTTTCCCCCCAGCCACGCACCAGTGATGGGCCCGAGCTGCGTTGGGTGCCACCCCGCTGTGAACATGCTTCATCCTCATCCTCCTCCACCTCCTCCTCATCCTCGTCCTCCTCGTCCTCCAGTATTGGGCCCTGTCTGGCCACATTTGTACCTGACCTCTGCTGTCGCAAAAAACCTCCCTCTGAGTCACTTCGAAGAGACTGGCCTGAAAGTGCTAAAAATGACCCCTCTTCCTCCTCCTCCGCCTCTTCCTGGGCCACCTCCTCTTCCATCATCGCCCTAAGTGTTTTCTCAAGGAGACATAGAAGAGGTATTGTAACGCTGATAACGGCGTCATCGCCACTGGCCATGTTGGTGGAGTACTCGAAACAGCGCAACAGGGCACACAGGTCTCGCATGGAGGCCCAGTCATTGGTGGTGAAGTGGTGCTGTTCCGCAGTGCGACTGACCCGTGCGTGCTGCAGCTGAAACTCCACTATGGCCTGCTGCTGCTCGCACAGTCTGTCCAGCATGTGCAAGGTGGAGTTCCACCTGGTTGGCACATCGCATATGAGGCGGTGAGCGGGAAGGCAGAAGTTACGCTGTAGCGCAGACAGGCGAGCAGCGGCAGGATGTGAACGCCGGAAGCGCGAACAGACGGCCCGCACTTTATGCAGCAGCTCTGACATGTCGGGGTAGTTGCGAATGAACTTCTGCACAACCAAATTCAGCACATGCGCCAGGCAAGGGATGTGCGTCAAACCGGCTAGTCCCAGAGCTGCATCGAGATTTCGCCCATTATCGCACACCACCAGGCCGGGCTTGAGGCTCACCGGCAGCAACCACTCGTCGGTCTGTTGTTCTATACCCCGCCACAACTCCTGTGCGTTGTGGGGCCTGTCCCCCAAACATATGAGTTTCAGAATAGCCTGCTGACGTTTACACCGGGCTGTGCTGAAGTTGGTGGTGAAGGTGTGTGGCTGACTGGATGAGCAGGTGGAAGAAGAGGAGGAGGAAGCTGAGTAGGAGGAGGAGGAGACAGGAGGCAAAGAATGTTGCCCTGCGATCCTTGGCGGCGGAAGGACGTGCGCCAAACAGCTCTCCGCCTGGGGCCCAGCCGCCACTTCATTTACCCAGTGTGCAGTTAGGGAGATATAGCGTCCCTGGCCGTGCTTACTGGTCCACGTATCTGTGGTTAGGTGGACCTTGCCACAGATGGCGTTGCGCAGTGCACACTTGATTTTATCGGATACTTGGTTGTGCAGGGAAGGCACGGCTCTCTTGGAGAAGTAGTGGCGGCTGGGAACAACATACTGTGGGACAGCAAGCGACATGAGCTGTTTGAAGCTGTGTGTGTCCACCAGCCTAAATGACAGCATTTCATAGGCCAGTAGTTTAGAAATGCTGGCATTCAGGGCCAGGGATCGAGGGTGGCTAGGTGGGAATTTACGCTTTCTCTCAAATGTTTGTGAGATGGAAAGCTGAACGCTGCCGTGTGACATGGTTGAGATGCTTGGTGACGCAGGTGGTGGTGTTGGTGGTACATCCCATGTTTGCTGGGCGGCAGGTGCCAACGTTCCTCCAGAGGCGGAGGAAGAGGCCGAGGCGGCAGCAGCAGAAGAGGCGGAGGCAGAAGAGGTAGCAGGGGGAGCCTGAGTGACTTCCTTGTTTTTAAGGTGTTTACTCCACTGCAGTTCATGCTTTGCATGCAGATGCCTGGTCATGCAGGTTGTGCTAAGGTTCAGAACGTTAATGCCTCGCTTTAGGCTCTGATGGCACAGCATGCAAACCACTCGGGTCTTGTCGTCAGCACATTGTTTGAAGAAGTGCCATGCCAGGGAACTCCTTGAAGCTGCCTTTGGGGTGCTCGGTCCCAGATGGCGGCGGTCAGTAGCAGACGGAGTCTCTTGGCAGCGGGTGTTCTGCTTTTGCCCACTGCTCCCTCTTTTGCTACGCTGTTGGCTCGGTCTCACCACTGCCTCTTCCTCCGAACTGTGAAAGTCAGTGGCACAACCTTCATTCCATGTGGGGTCTAGGACCTCATCGTCCCCTGCATCGTCTTCCACCCAGTCTTGATCCCTGACCTCCTGTTCAGTCTGCACACTGCAGAAAGACGCAGCAGTTGGCACCTGTTTTTCGTCATCATCAGAGACGTGCTGAGGTGGTATTCCCATGTCCTCATCATCAGGAAAATAAGTGGTTGTGCGTTAGTGCATTCTATCTCTTCCACCCCTGGGGAAGGGCTAGGTGGATGCCCTTGGGAAAGCCTGCCAGCAGAGTCTTCAAACAGCATAAGAGACTGCTGCATAACTTGAGGCTCAGACAGTTTCCCTGATATGCATGGGGGTGATGTGACAGACTGATGGGCTTGGTTTTCATGCGCCATCTGTGCGCTTTCTGCAGAAGACTGGGTGGGAGATAATGTAAACGTGCTGGATCCACTGTCGGCCACCCAATTGACTAATGCCTGTACCTGCTCAGGCCTTACCATCCTTAGAACGGCATTGGGCCTCACAAAATATCGCTGTAAATTCTGCTGGCTACTGGGACCTGAGGTAGTTGGTACACTAGGACGTGTGGCTGTGGCAGAACGGCCATGTCCTCTCCCAGCACCAGAGGATCCACTAACACCACCACGACCATGTCCGCGTCCCTTACTAGATGTTTTCCTCATTGTTACCGTTCACCACAATAAGAAAAATATTATTTGGCCCAATGTATTGAATTCAAATTCAGGCCTTTTTTTTACAGACACCTAACACTATCTGGCTATCTATTTAGGTACCGTATTACACTAATACAAGCAGTAATGACAGATTTAGCTGAATATAAATTTGAGGCCTATTATTTAGGCGCTGGGTGACAGGTATTCGTTTATGGACAGAATTAGACTTGGATCTGCACAGTAGCGTGTGTGTTAAGTTATTGAGAATTACCCTATCAGCACCTTGAATCTAATATACCCTTTTAGGGATAGATTTAAATTAGGCCTGAGACAGCAGAAACCACTAATTTAGAGAATTGCAAAATTGGGAATTGTATTTCAACCCAGAACAAAAACTGTGCTTTGACGGACACTAAATAACTTGACCAGCTAAAGCAATAATGACAGATTTGGATGAATATAAATTTGAGGCCTATTTTTTAGGCGCTGGGTGACAGGTATACGTTTACGGACAGAATTAGACTTGGATCTGCACAGTAGCGTGTGTGTGAAGTTATTGAGAATTACCCTATCAGCACCTTGAATCTAATATACCCTTTTAGGGATAGATTGAAAGTAGGTCTGATACAGCAGAAACCACTAATTTAGAGAATTGCAAAATTGGGAATTGTATTTCAACCCAGAACAAAAACTGTGCTTTGACGGACACTAAATAACTTGACCAGCTAAAGCAATAATGACAGATTTGGATGAATATAAATTTGAGGCCTATTTTTTAGGCGCTGGGTGACAGGTATACGTTTACGGACAGAATTAGACTTGGATCTGCACAGTAGCGTGTGTGTGAAGTTATTGAGAATTACCCTATCATCACCTTGAATCTAATATACCCTTTTAGGGATAGATTGAAAGTAGGTCTGATACAGCAGAAACCACTAATTTAGAGAATTGCAAAATTGGGAATTTTATTTCAACCCAGAACAAAAACTGTGCTTTGACGGACACTAAATAACTTGACCAGCTAAAGCAATAATTACAGATTTGGATGAATATAAATTTGAGGCCTATTTTTTAGGCGCTGTGTGACAGGTATACGTTTACACACAGAATTAGACTTGGAATTGCACTGTAGCGTGTGTGTGAAGTTATTGAGAATAACTTAGTGACAGGCTCAGCTTGACCCTGATGTAGGATATAGCCAAAAAATAACCACACTATTGATGGTTAAATGCACTTGGTGACAGGCTCAGCTTGCCCCTGATGTAGTATATGGCCAAAAAATAACCACACTATTGATGGTTAAATGCACTTGGGTGACAGGCTCAGCTTGCCCCTGATGTAGTATATGGCCAAAAAATAACCACACTATTGATGGTTAAATGCACTTGTGACAGGCTCAGCTTGCCCCTGATGTAGTATATGGCCAAAAAATAACCACACTATTGATGGTTAAATGCACTTGATGACAGCTTGACCCTGATGTAGGATATAGCCAAAAAATAACCACACTATTGATGGTTAAATGCACTTGATGACAGCTTGACCCTGATGTAGGATATAGCCAAAAAATAACCACACTATTGATGGTTAAATGCACTTAGTGACAGGCTCAGCTTGCCCCTGATGTAGTATATGGCCAAAAAATAACCACACTATTGATGGTTAAATGCACTTGATGACAGCTTGACCCTGATGTAGGATATAGCCAAAAAAATAACCACACTATTGATGGTTAAATGCACTTCGTGACAGGCTCAGCTTGCCCCTGATGTAGTATATGGCCAAAAAATAACCACACTATTGATGGTTAAATGCACTTGATGACAGCTTGACCCTGATGTAGGATATAGCCAAAAAATAACCACACTATTGATGGTTAAATGCACTTGGGTGACAGGCTCAGCTTGCCCCTGATGTAGTATATGGCCAAAAAATAACCACACTATTGATAGTTAAATGCACTTGTGACAGGCTCAGCTTGCCCCTGATGTAGTATATGGCCAAAAAATAACCACACTATTGATGGTTAAATGCACTTGGGTGACAGGCTCAGCTTGCCCCTGATGTAGTATATGGCCAAAAAATAACCACACTATTGATGGTTAAATGCACTTGATGACAGCTTGACCCTGATGTACGATATAGCCAAAAAATAACCACACTATTGATGGTTAAATGTACTTGGTGGCAGCTTGTGCTGGCGCACCACAAAACACAAAATGGCCGCCGATCAACCCAGAAAAAAGTGAATGAAAAACGCTCTGGGCAGCCCAAAAACAGTGAGCAATTGAATAGCAGCAGTTCAATGATCCACAGCTGTACATCGATCACTGAATGAAGTCTTTTGGAGGAGTTAATCACTGCCTAATCTGGCCCTAACAGAAGCTGCAACCTCTCCCTACACTGATCAGAGCAGAGTGACGTGCGGCGCTACGTGACTCCAGCTTAAATAGATGCTGGGTCACATGCTGCACTGGCCAATCACAGCCATGCCAATAGTAGGCATGGCTGTGATGGCCTCTTGGGGCAAGTAGTATGACGCTTGTTGATTGGCTGCTTTGCAGCCTTTCAAAAAGCGCCAAGAAAGCGCCGAACACCGAACCCGAACCCGGACTTTTACGAAAATGTTTGGGTTCGGGTCCGTGTCACGGACACCCCAAAATTCGGTACGAACCCGAACTATACAGTTCGGGTTCGCTCATCCCTAGTTACCTTGCCTCACAAAAAGTGTAATATAGAGCAGCCAAAAATCATATGTAAAATGGTACCAACAAAACTGCCACCTTATCCCGTAGTTTCCAAAATGGGGTCATTTTTTGGAGCTTCTACTCTAGGGGTGCATCAGGGGGTCTTCAAATGTGACATGGCAACTAAAAATTATTCCAGAGAAATCTGCCTTCCAAAAACCAAATGGCATTCCTTTCCTTGCGTGTGCCCATACAGCAGTTTACGACCACATATGGGGTGTTTCTGTAAACTACAGAATCAGGGTAATAAATAGTTAATAAATGAGTTTTGTTTGGCTGTTAACCCTTGCTTGGTTACTGGAAAAAAAAATTGATTAAAATGGAAAATCTGCCAAAAAAGTGAAATTCTGAAATTTCATCTCCATTTTCCTTTAATTCTTGTGGAACACCTAAAGGGTTAAGAAAGTTTGTAAAATCAGTTTTGAATACCTTAAGGGGTATAGTTTCTAAAATAGGGCCATTTATGGGTGGTTTCTATTATGTAAGCCTCACAAAGTAACTTCAGACCTGAACTGGTCCTTAAAAAGTGGGTTTTGGAAATTTTCTGAAAAATGTCAAGATTTGCTTCTAAACTTCTAAGCCTTCTAACGTCCCAAAAAAAGAAAATGTCATTTATAAAATGATCCAAACATGAAGTAGACATATGGGAAATGTAAAGTAATAACTATTTTAGGAGGTATCACTATCTGTTTTAACCACCTCAGCCCCCATGGCTTAAACACCCTGAAAGACCAGGCCACTTTTTACACTTCTGACCTACACTACTTTCACCATTTATTGCTCGGTCATGCAACTTACCACCCAAATGAATTTTACCTCCTTTTCTTCTCACTAATAGAGCTTTCATTTGGTGGTATTTCATTTCTGCTGACATTTTTACTTTTTTTGTTATTAATCGAAATTTTACGATTTTTTTGCAAAAAAATGACATTTTTCACTTTCAGTTGTAAAATTTTGCAAAAAAAACGAGATCCATATATAAATTTTGCTCTAAATTTATTGTTCTACATGTCTTTGATAAAAAAAAATGTTTGGGTAAAAAAAAAATGGTTTGGGTAAAAGTTATAGCGTTTACAAACTATGGTACAAAAATGTGAATTTCCGCTTTTTGAAGCAGCTCTGACTTTCTGAGCACCTGTCATGTTTCCTGAGGTTCTACAATGGCCAGACAGTACAAACACCTCACAAATGACCCCATTTCGGAAAGTAGACACCCTAAGGTATTCGCTGATGGGCATAGTGAGTTCATGGAACTTTTTATTTTTTGTCACAAGTTAGCGGAAAATGATGATTTTTTTTTTCTTTTTCTTACAAAGTCTCATATTCCACTAACTTGTGACAAAAAATAAAAGCTTCCATGAACTCACTATGCCCATCAGCGAATACCTTGGGAGGTCTTCTTTCCAAAATGGGGTCACTTGTGGGGTAGTTATACTGCCCTGGCATTCTAGGGGCCCAAATGTGTGGTAAGGAGTTTGAAATCAAATTCTGTAAAAAATGGCTGGTGAAATCCGAAAGGTGCTCTTTGGAATGTGGGCCCCTTTGCCCACCTAGGCTGCAAAAAAGTGTCACACATGTGGTATCTCCGTATTCAGGAGAAGTTGGGGAATGTGTTTTGGGGTGTCATTTTACATATACCCATGCTGGGTGAGAGAAATATCTTGGCAAAAGACAACTTTGTATAAAAAGATTGTAAAACACATTCCCCAACTTCTCCTGAATACGGAGATACCAGATGTGTGACACTTTTTTACAGCCTAGGTGGGCAAAGGGGCCCACATTCCAAAGAGCACCTTTCGGATTTCACTGGTCATTTTTTACAGAATTTGATTTCAAACTCCTTACCACACATTTGGGCCCCTAGAATGCCAGGGCAGTATAACTACCCCACAAGTGACCCCATTTTGGAAAGAAGACACCCCAAGGTATTCGCTGATGGGCATAGTGAGTTCATGGAAGTTTTTATTTTTTGTCACAAGTTAGTGGAATATGAGACCTTGTAAGAAAAAAAAATAAAAAAAAAAAATCATAATTTTCCACTAACTTGTGACAAAAAATAAAAACTTCCATGAACTCACTATGCCCAAGTTAGTGGAATATGAGACCTTGTAAGAAAAAAAAAAAAAAAAAAATCATAATTTTCCACTAACTTGTGACAAAAAATAAAAACTTCCATGAACTCACTATGCCCAAGTTAGTGGAATATGAGACCTTGTAAGAAAAAAAAAAAAAAAAAAAATCATAATTTTCCACTAACTTGTGACAAAAAATAAAAAATTCGAGGAACTCGCCATGCCCCTCACGGAATACCTTGGGGTGTCTTCTTTCCAAAATGGGGTCACTTGTGGGGTAGTTATACTGCCCTGGCATTTTCCAGGGGCCCTAATGTGTGGTAAGTAGGTAAATGACCTGTGAAATCCTAAAGGGGCTCTTTGGAATGTGGGCCCCTTTGCCCACCTAGGCTGCAAAAAAGTGTCACACATGTGGTATCGCCGTATTCAGGAGAAGTTGGGGAATGTGTTTTGGGGTGTCATTTTACATATACCCATGCTGGGTGAGAGAAATATCTTGGCAAAAGACAACTTTTCCCATTTTTTTATACAAAGTTGGCATTTGACCAAGATATTTCTCTCACCCAGCATGGGTATATGTAAAATGACACCCCAAAACACATTGCCCAACTTCTCCTGAGTACGGCGATACCAGATGTGTGACACTTTTTTGCAGCCTAGATGCGCAAAGGTGCCCAAATTCCTTTTAGGAGGGCATTTTTAGATATTTGGATACCAGACTTCTTCTCACGCTTTGGGGCCCCTAGAATGCCAGGGCAGTATAAATACCCCACATGTGACCCCATTTTGGAAAGAAGACACCCCAAGGTATTCAATGAGGGGCATGGCGAGTTCATAGAAATTTTTTTTTTTTGGCACAAGTTAGCGGAAATTGATATTTTTTTATTTTTTTCTCACAAAGTCTCCCTTTCCGCTAACTTGGGACAAAAATTTCAATCTTTCATGGACTCAATATGCCCCTCACGGAATACCTGGGGGTGTCTTCTTTCCGAAATGGGGTCACATGTGGGGTATTTATACTGCCCTGGCATTCTAGGGGCCCTAAAGCGTGAGAAGAAGTCTGGAATATAAATGTCTAAAAAATTTTACGCATTTGGATTCCGTGAGGGGTATGGTGAGTTCATGTGAGATTTTATTTTTTGACACAAGTTAGTGGAATATGAGACTTTGTAAGAAAAAAAAATAATAATTCCACTAACTTGGGCCAAAAAAATGTCTGAATGGAGCCTTACAGAGGGGTGATCAATGACAGGGGGGTGATCAATGACAGGGGGGTGATCAATGACAGGGGGGTGATCAGAGAGTCTATATGGGGTGATCACCCCCCTGTCATTGATCACCCCCCTGTAAGGCTCCATTCAGATGTCCGTATGTGTTTTGCGGATCCGATCCATGTATCCGTGGATCCGTAAAAATCATACGGACATCTGAATGCAGCCTGACAGGGGGGTGATCAATGACAGGGGGGGGTGATCAATGACAGGGGGGTGATCAGGGAGTCTATATGGGGTGATCACCCCCCCTGGAAGGCTCCAGGGACACGCCTGTATGTGTTTTGCGAATCCGATCCATCTATCAGTGGATCCGTAAAAATCATGCGGACGTCTGAATGGAGCTTTACAGGGGGTTGATCAATGACAGGGGTGTAATCAATGACAGGGGGGTGATCAAGGAGTCTATATGGGGTGATCACCACAGTCATTGATCACGCCCCTGTAAGGCTCCATTCAGACGTCCGTATGCATTTTGCGGATCCGATCCATCTATCAGTGGATCCGTAAAAATCATGCGGACATCTGAATGGAGCTTTACAGGGGGTTGATCAATGACAGGGGGGTAATCAATGACAGGGGGGTGATCAGGGAGTCTATATGGGGTGATCACCACAGTCATTGATCACGCCCCTGTAAGGCTCCATTCAGACGTCCGTATGCGTTTTGCGGATCCGATCCATCTATCAGTGGATCCGTAAAAATCATGCGGACATCTGAATGGAGCTTTACAGGGGGTTGATCAATGACAGGGGGGTAATCAATGACAGGGGGGTGATCAGGGAGTCTATATGGGGTGATCACCTCAGTCATTGATCACGCCCCTGTAAGGCTCCATTCAGACGTCCGTATGCGTTTTGCGGATCCGATCCATCTATCAGTGGATCCGTAAAAATCATGCGGACATCTGAATGGAGCTTTACAGGGGGTTGATCAATGACAGGCGTGTAATCAATGACAGGGGGGTGATCAGGGAGTCTATATGGGGTGATCAGGGGTGATCAATGGTGATCAAGGGTGAATAAGGGGTTAATAAGTGTTAGGGGGGGTGTAGTGTAGTGGTGCTTGGTGCAACATATTACTAAGCTACCTGTGTCCTCTGGTGGTCGATCCAAACAAAGGGGACCAATAGAGGACCAGGTAGCAGGTATATTAGACGCTGTTATCAAAACAGCGTCTAATATACCTGTTAGGGGTTAAAAAAAACACATCTCCAGCCTGCCAGCGAACGATCACCGCTGGCAGGCTGGAGATCCACTCTCTTACCTTCCGTTCCTGTGAGCGCGCGCGCTCACACAGGCGCGCGCGTTCACAGGAAATCTCGCGTCTCGCGAGATGACGCGTATATGCGTGACTGTGCGCAGCGCTGCCACCTCCGGAACGCGAATCTGCGTTAGGCGGTCCGGAGGTGGTTAAAAGCAGTGAAGTTGAAATTTTGACAATTGTGAATTTTTCCAAATTTTTGGTCATGAAGTACAATATGTGACGAGAAAACAATCTCAGAATGGCCTGGATAAGTAAAAGCGTTTTAAAGTTATCACCACATAAAGTGACACATGTCAGACTTGCAAAAAATGGCCTGGTCCTTAAGGTGAAAAATGGGGTGGAGGGTATACAATAGACAATTTTATTTTCCACCACCTCAACCTCTACCAGGTACTGATGCTCCCCCCATGCCCTTTGTGTTGGTTGGTGATGAGGCGTTTCAGATGTGTGGCAATCCAGCCGCGGATTAAACCGGAACAAATGAGTATTTAACTACTGCCTGACTAGGGCTCGAAGAATGGTTGAATGCACATTTGGCATTCTGGTAGCTAAATGGTGGATTTTCACCAAACCAATTCAACTGAAAATAGAAACTGTTGGTGAGGTAGTAAAGGCATGTGTTGTGTTACACAACTACCTCCTCATAAAAGAACCGCTAAATGTCCAGGAGATTCCTGAAGACAGCGAGTTGACCAGTATTGAAAGTTTTGGACCGCGGACCACTGTAGCAATTTCCAGGATAAGAGACTCATTTGCTGAATATTTCTGCTCCGATGCAGGAAGAGTGGACTGGCAGGACCAAATGATTTCAATTATTTTTGGGGTTTTTTTCATGAAAAATTAAGTCAAATTGAATATATTCTTGATTGCGTGGTTATGTTGGGGGGTTGATACAGTAGTGTATATTGTTTTTCAAAACCTGTTTTGTAAAATTAGTTTGTTTCATAAACTTTTTTTAAACCATACATTGAGTCTTGTTGCATATATTGATCTCCCCACACTGGAGGAGCGACAAATACCTGTGTTGCTCTTCCAGCGTTGTGATATTATGTCAAGCCTCTATTCTACATGCTACTGCTTGTCAACATACTCTCCCCGCGCTGGAGGAGCGACAAATACTTGTGTTGCTCCACCAGAGCTGGTAGATTATGTCAGGCCTCTATTCTACACATTACTGCTTGTCAACATAGTCTCCCCATGCTGGAGGAGCGACAAATACTTGTGTCGCTCTGCCAGCGCTGTGATATTATGTCAGGCCTCTCTTCTACACACTACTGCTTGTCAACATAGTCTTCCCACGCTGGAGGAGCGACAAATACTTGTGTCGATCTGCCAGCGCTGGGAGATTATGTCAGGTCTCTATTCTACACACTACTGCTTGTCAACATAATCTCCCCACGCTGGATGAGCGACAAATACTTGTGTCACTCTGCCAGCGCTGGGAGAATATGTCAGGCCTCTATTCTACACACTACTGCTTGTCAACACAATCGCCCCATGCTGGAGGAGCGACAAATACTTGTGTCGCTCTGCCAGCGCTGGGAAATTATGTCAGGCCTCTCTTCTACACACTACTGCTTGTCAACATAATCTCCCCACGCTGGAGGAGAGACAAATACTTGTGTCGCTCTGCCAGCACTGGGAGATTATTATGTCAGGCCTATCTTCTACACACTACTACTTGTCAACATAATGTCACGAGGGTGTCAAGACCCACGTCTGACTCTGTTATACCCGGGGTCAGGAAGTCGCAGCGGGTGGCTGCGTGCTCTATGTATAAAGATAGTGCTGTTTCGTAATGGTAGCTTTCTGGGTTTGCCTTGCAACCCTTTTTGGCTCACTCAGGGATCCGTAGCTTCTTCTCCTCAGCTGTTTCTTGTCCAGCACTTCTAACCTCCTTATATTCCCCTCTCTCACTTCTCTGGTTGCCAGATATAGAGCTTCCTGCCTGGACTTCTATACTGACCCACTGGAGCTGTGTAGCTGTGTTTCCTGGTTGTTGTTCCAGAACGTTACCCTCCGGATCCCTGTTGGGCCTTGGTGGTCTGCTGTTGTCGCCCAACTGGGATTATATGTTTGTCTGTATTGTCTGTCCTCTCCTTGGTGTTTTCCTCTTAGGCTACTTTCACACTAGCGTTGTTTTAATCCGGCGTTCAATTCCGACACCGGAACTGCCCGCCGGATCCGGAAAAACGTGTGAAAACGGATTACATTTGAATCCTGATCAGGATTTTGATCACAATGAAAAAATGCATTGGAAAAAACGGATCCGCCATTTATGGACTTTAACTTTTTTTTCACATTTTTCGGGTTTAACATGCAAAAGCCGGATCCGTTTTGACTGAACACACAGTGCCAGATCCGGCGTTAATGCAAGTCAATGGGAAAAAGGCCTGATCCGGCGTTCAGTCAAAGTGTTCAGGCTTTTTGGCCGGAGGTAAAAATACTGCATGCTACGTTTTTCTGAAAAGCCTGATCAGTCAAAAAGACTGAACTGGAGACATCCTGATGCATCCTGAAGGACTGACTCTCCATTCAGAATGCATGGGGATAAAACTGATCAGTTCTTTTCCGGATTTGAGCCCCTAGGACGGAACTCAGCGCCGGAAAAGAAAAACGCTAGTGTGAAAGTAGCCTAAGTGTCAGTGGTGCGGACTAGTGATCCCACCGCCGCGTTCACTACACAGGGCTCATCTTAGGGAAAGCCAGGGTTTAGGCACGTGATCGGTCAACTTCTTTCCCTCTCCCTTGGACAGGGCCTTCCCATTTCCCTCCCTTTGCGTGACGCCAGTCATTACATTATATCTGGCCCTTATTTTGTGTAGGTAAAAAAAAAAAAAAAATGTTTTCTTTCTACCTACTTTGAATCCAGTATGGAGGGGTGGAGCTAGCGCCAAAACAGAGCGGACATGTGAAGCGCTGCTCTCCTGCAGATATACCCCAAAAGCCTGGATTTACTGCTTCACTGATAGCCAGAATGGTCAAGATAGGTGACCAAAAGCCTTCTGCCCAAGCAGGTCAAGCTCGTTCCGCCAGTCAACCTGGCGATATGGATCGGTTTATTAGAAAAGCAGCGGCTGCTGCTGTGAATAGAGAGCCCAAGATGGCGCCCGGCACTCCTAGGAGCGGCAACAGCAGAGCAGCCAGAGAAGCGGCCGAATCTGATGGGGTAAGAGATGATTCTCCTGACCCCGATAGCCTCCCCATATCCCGCTCCTATCTTAAAGAAGCCTTACTAGACGCCCTGGGCCCCATCAGCATGGATTTAGCCTCCATTAAGGAGGACGTCCGCCACATAGGCAGAAGAGTGGAGGGCCTAGAAGAAAATCAAGCGGTCATCATCAGTCACCAATCGGATGCAGCAAATAGCCTCATGATATGCCAGAACCACCTTAACTCCCTATATGCAGCCGTTGAGGATCAGGAAAACAGAGGGAGGAGGAACAAGCTGCGATTTCGTGGGATCCCTGAGTCTGTGTCCCCAGTTGATGTGTCACACACAGTCATCCAAATTTGCCTGCAAATCCTGGGCCCAGACTCGGTCCATGAAGTGGTCATAGAGAGAGCCCACAGAGCCCTGCGCCCCAAGCCACAAGCCTCTGAGCCTCCCCGAGACGTCATTTGCAAATTTTTGCACTTTCCTGTCATGGAGGCCATCTTATCCGGAGCCAGGCAAGCCGAACCTCTGAGGTGGGAAAACAATCATATATCAGTCTTTCAAGACCTATCACAGTCTACCTTGAAGAAGCGTCGTTCCCTGAAGCCACTAACGGAATGGCTCCGTCAACATAACACCATATACAGATGGACCTTTCCATTTGGTCTGTCTTTTGCATATGAAGGACGACGGGTCAACATCTCCTCCTATGGGGACTTACAAAAGGTCTATGCCCATTTGAAAATTCCTCCTCTGGAAATAGAAAATTGGGAGATGGTCCAGAGCCTCCCACCTTTAACCTCACTACCTGCGATATCTTCCTGGGAGACCTTGCGCACCCCAAGATCGCATAAGACCAAGAAGAACTATCCTGCTTCTACTCCTAAGAGACTCTCTCTGCCAGATAAATGATTACCTGCCCTCCCCCCTATTATCTAGCTATCCAGTAGTATTGGCCCTCTAAGGGTATTATCTACATAATTACATGACGTTTAGTCTAATTCCCCCCCTGACGTCAATGTCTCTGTTAAAATTACTGTATTTTGTTCTATTATGCGTTAACAGTAATCTCAGGTTTGGGCTTGATCTCAAGATTATGTTGTGTTTTTTGTTATTTGTTCTCAATTTTTTATTTTCTGACAGGTACTCCTTCTCTAACCACAGGATAGCCCGGTGCAGCCTTGTAGATGCAAGATTTCAGAATGCTGCTGCATACTCATGGTCTTCTTTCCTCTTCAAACAGGTCTTTTTTGTTTTATTTGCTGGTCCTTGGTCCCTCGCCTTGACAGGCAGCACCCTTATTGGGGGAACCAGGTTGGCGTCCTTTAATCTCTCCCTTGCCTCGCTTTATAAATGATGATGTCGGACGTCCACCTGATTTCCTACAATGTCAAGGGTCTGAGATCCCCCTCTAAGAGATGTAGAATATTCTCACTATTGAAAAAAGCTAATGGCTCTATTATTTTCCTCCAGGAGACCCATTTTAAACACGGCCATTATCCCAATCTCTCCTATGCCAAATATCCCACTTGGTTCCATTGTGGGGCTAGTGGTGCTGCCTCGAGGGGTGTGAGCATAGGATTCCGTAAAAACTTTCCTTTCACCCTCCTTTCACAAATTTTGGACCCAGAAGGTAGATACCTTATCCTGAAGGGCACAATTGGGCAGCAAACCGTCACTCTGGTGAATGTCTACGCCCCAAACTCAGGCCAGGTGGAGTGGCTTCTCTCCCTCCTTAACCTAATAGAGGATCATGTAGAAGGCTCTTTAATCTTGGGAGGGGATTTTAACCTTACCCTAAATCCACTTCTGGTTTCCTCTTCAAAAAAGTCCTCAATCTCTCATAAAAGCCTTATATCCCTCCAAGTCAAAATATTTAATTTGGGCCTGGTAGACGTCTGGAGGTGTTTACACCCAGACGAATTAGACTTCTCCTTTTATTCGGCAGCAAATGACACCTACACCAGGATTGATTATATCTTCCTACCTAAAGAAAAACTGCAATTATGCAAGCTAGCCAAGATTGGTGACATTACATTATCTGACCATGCCCCAATCTCATGTGAACTGCATCTTTTATCCTCCCCTCCTAGATCCCCAGTCTGGCGATTTAATGAATCGCTACTTAGCAATACCTCTCATAAAAACCAGATAGCCTCCCACCTTGAAGAGTACTTCTCTATTAATAACACCCCAGATATATCCCCCCAAACGTTATGGGATGCCCACAAGCCCTATATCAGGGGCAAACTCATAAGCCTCTGCTCATTCCTCAAAAAAGAAGCAGAGAAAAAATTGAATCTCCTTCTGTCTCAGATCCACACTATTGAGAAGAAACACAAACAATCTCACCTTGCCTTGCACCTATCGGAACTCCTTTCTCTAAGGACTGAACTTAAGAATCTCCTGAATGAACGCTCTGCTAAATACTTCTTATCTTCCCAGCAGAAGTTTTACGCTCATGGCGACAAAGCTTCTAAGTACATGATGAGGAGGATTAAACAGAGGAGAGAGTCCCGATTTGTCCAATGCATTAAAACCCCCCAGGGCTCGTCCTTGTTTAAATCTGAGGAAATCGCAGACCAATTTAAACTCTATTATGAGTCACTATATAATCTCCCCTCCCAGGAGCTAAAATACTCCCCTGAGGAGAAAATACCCCGTATCAACCACTTTTTGGGATCTCTCACTCTCCCAACCCTAACCCCCTCCCAGAAAGAGTCTCTCACTAGGCCCTTCTCGACGCAGGAATTAGAATCAGCCATAAAATCTACCCCCAATGGGAAATGCCCAGGTCCGGATGGCCTCCCGATTCCATACGATTCCGCTTTTCAGAGCATTCTGACCCCCTTCCTTCTCCCAATCTACAATTCCTCTCTGGAGGGTAAGCCAGTATCCTCCGACATGACTAGGGCCACCATAACTATAATCCCTAAGGACGGGAAGGACCCCTCCTCCTGTTCCAACTATCGTCCCATTTCTCTACTTAATGTGGATTTAAAGCTTTTAGCCAAAATGCTCGCCCTTCGTTTGAACAACTACCTTCCCTTACTGATCTATCCGGACCAGATTGGTTTTGTTAAGGGCCGAGAGGGCAAGGACAATACTGCCAAGGTCCTGAATTCCCTTTCCTACGCCTCTTACAGATCCTCACTCTTAATCTTGATCGGCACGGACGCCGAGAAGGCTTTTGACAGGGTGGACTGGTCATATATCCGTCTCACTCTGCAAAAATTTCAATTCCCAGACTCTTTTGTCAACTCAGTCTTCTCGATGTATACCCACTCCTCGGCGTCCGTGTCGGTCAATGGAATCCTCTCATCTAACTTCCCAATTAGCAATGGGACTAGACAGGGATGCCCTCTTTCCCCTCTTATCTTTGTCCTTATTATGGAAACACTTCTGCAGGCTTTGAGGCAGGAGAGAGACATCCGAGGCCTTCATGTAGGGGGACTGGAGTTTAAGTTGGCTGCCTTCGCGGACGACCTCCTGATTATCACTACTAACCCCTTGAAATCCATGCCCATAATTCTCTCGCTTTTGAGCAGATTTGGGTACATATCCAACTTTAAAGTTAACCCCACTAAATCCCAGGTGATACACATGGGTCTGCCCCGCGCGACTCTCTCCTCCCTCAAAGCTTCCACCCCCTTTAACTGGAATACCCAGCAATTAACATACTTGGGTGTTAAACTTAGCCCCTTTTTAACCGACCTTTATGCCTTAAATTTTAAACCCTTATTATCTTCCATTACTGCCCAATTAGACTCACTTGACTTCCCCTTTTTATCTTGGTTTGGGAGAAAAAACCTTCTAATGTCCCTCATTATGCCACGGCTTACATACCTAATGCAGACTCTCCCTATAGAATTACCCAGGTCATTCTTTACTCTCCTGAACAAACTAATACGTAAGTTTATTTGGCAAGGCAAGGCTCCCCGTATCTCCTTATATACCCTTCCCAAACCAAAAAAAGCTGGAGGAATAGGGTTGCCTGACCCTGAAATATACATGAGATCTATTCTCCTCTGTAGGATGGTGGATTGGATTAGATCCCCCCCCTCAAAAACATGGGTTACACTGGAAAACTCATACCTAACCACTCCTTTAAGGGCCCTTTTGTTATCAGGAAAACCTCTCCCTGGTCTGCGCTCTATTCCTAATACTGTGATTAGGAATACTTTGAAAACCTGGAACTGGTTTATAGCTAATAAAAGCTTCATGTTCCTCCCCTCCCCCTTACTACTTATTAAAGACATAATCTCCCTTGCTCCGAAAGAACTTAGAAATAGCTTTCCCCCCTCCCTGCACACCTCTGACTCCCCTATAGAGACACTGGTAGACACAGAGGGGACCTTGCTACCTGACCAAAAGTTATGTGACCTCCTAAAAATTAAGCTCAGCAACACCATCACACTGAGCTTTTTGAAAGCAGAAACTCTCTCTTTACTCAAAAGCACTCCGACCCATACTGAACTCTCCTGGTTTGAAAAACTCTTAAATACTAAGCTATACCCTCCCAAGACTATCTCCACAATATATAGGAATCTAAAAAACCCAGTTTCTGATCCCAAGCCAGCTATAGTAGGCCTATGGGAGAGAGATCTACAACGCTCCCTATCAGAAGCTGAAATTTCCTCCATGCTGATCTCCCCACATAAAATCTCTAGATGTACCCGAGCCCAAGAAAATAGCTATAAGATTTTATCACGCTGGTATAAAACCCCAGACAAAACCTGCCTATACAGCAGGGACTATTCAGATCTCTGTTGGAGATGTCAATCAGAGAGGGGTTCTTATTTCCACATGTGGTGGTCTTGTGGTGTAGTCAGGGGATGGTGGGAAGAGATACTGAGGACCATCAACAAAATATGCCAGACTAATATTTCCTGTTCCCCGGAAATAACCCTTCTCTCTCTGGGAGTCCAGAAAATCCCTAAATATAAAGCCTCTCTCTTCTTACTTATGTTAAGCGCAGCTAGACTACTTCTCCCAAAACTATGACTTACACAAGATACTCCCAGCCACGAGAGTTGGTTTGCTAAGATAGACCAAATATACAGAATGGAGGAAATCTCCCATTGGGAACTGAGAACAAGATCTGTTTTTCTAAAAATCTGGAACCCGTGGAAAGAATTCTGACATTTCCCATAATGTTTCTCAAATAAGTATATGATATATCTTACCATGGAATTGCCTCCCCTTACCTCCCCTTGTCCCCCTGTCTATTCTTCTTACCTCCCCTTTCACCCCCCCCCCCTCCTCTTGATCACTATGTCGACCGACTTATACGTTCTGTGCTGTTTCTTCAATATCTGACCCACCACTACTACTGTAGTAGTATACAGATCACATCGTCTCCACTTCACTGAATTCTCTTAAAACCATTTTGTGCATGAGATATACACTCACCTAAAGAATTATTAGGAACACCTGTTCTATTTCTCATTAATGCAATTATCTAGTCAACCAATCACATGGCAGTTGCTTCAATGCATTTAGGGGTGTGGTCCTGGTCAAGACAATCTCCTGAACTCCAAACTGAATGTCAGAATGGGAAAGAAAGGTGATTTAAGCAATTTTGAGCGTGGCATGGTTGTTGGTGCCAGACGGGCCGGTCTGAGTATTTCACAATCTGCTCAGTTACTGGCATTTTCACGCACAACCATTTCTAGGGTTTACAAAGAATGATGTGAAAAGGGAAAAACATCCAGTATGCGGCAGTCCTGTGGGCGAAAATGCCTTGTTGATGCTAGAGGTCAGAGGAGAATGGGCCGACTGATTCAAGCTGATAGAAGAGCAACTTTGACTGAAATAACCACTCATTACAACCGAGGTATGCAGCAAAGCATTTGTGAAGCCACAACACGCACAACCTTATGGCGGATGGGCCACAACAGCAGAAGACCCCACCGGGTACCACTCATCTCCACTACAAATAGGAAAAAGAGGCTACAATTTGCACGAGCTCACCAAAATTGGACTGTTGAAGACTGGAAAAATGTTGCCTGGTCTGAAGAGTCTCGATTTCTGTTGAGACATTCAAATGGTAGAGTCCGAATTTGGCGTAAACAGAATGAGAAAATGTATCCATCATGCCTTGTTACCACTGTGCAGGCTGGTGTTGGTGGTGTAATGATGTGGGGGATGTTTTCTGGGCACACTTTAGGCCCCTTAGTGCCAATTGGGCATCGTTTAAATGCCATGGGCTACCTGAGCATTGTTTCTGACCATGTCCATCCCTTCATGACCACCATGTACCCATCCTCTGATGGCTACTTCCAGCAGGATAATGCACCATGTCACAAAGCTCGAATCATTTCAAATTGGTTTCTTGAACATGACAATGAGTTCACTGTACTAAAATGGCCCCCACAGTCGCCAGATCTCAACCCAATAGAGCATCTTTGGGATGTGGTGGAACGGGAGCTTCGTGCCCTGGATGTGCATCCCTCAAATCTCCATCAACTGCAAGATGCTATCCTATCAATATGGGCCAACATTTCTAAAGAATGCTATCAGCACCTTGTTGAATCAATGCCACGTAGAATTAAGGCAGTTTTGAAGGCAAAAGGGGGTCCAACACTGTATTAGTATGGTGTTCCTAATAATTCTTTAGGTAAGTGTATGTACCTGTATTGTTTCATGTTATATGTTCTTTCTACATGTATGTTTTTTATGAAAATAAAAATTATTAATATAAAAAAAAAGAATCCAGTATGGATCCAATTGCTGCTTTGTCAAAGCAACTTCAAGGCCTGTCTTTGGAGGTGGCAGGATTGAAGGCGTCGATCCTCCAGCAACAGCAGCAATTGCAACAGACCGCAAGCCCAGCGGTTGCTACAGGTAACCAGGTTGTTGCGGAACCCAAGGTTGCTCTTCCTGACAGATTTTCTGGGGGAAGGGACAAATTTCTGATGTTCCGTGAGGCCTGTAAATTATATTTTAAACTGCGCCCTTACTCCTCTGGTAATGAAGAACAGCGGGTGGGGGTTGTTATTTCCCTGCTGCAGGGGGACCCGCAATCCTAGGCGTTCTCTTTACCCACTGATTCCCAGGCTCTCCGGTCAGTGGATGAATTTTTTGGGCCCTTGGGTCTCATATATGACGACCCTGACCGAGTCGCACTGGCTGAATCAAAATTACGGAGACTCCTACAGGGAGAGCGGCCAGTAGAGGAGTATTGCGCAGAGTTCCGTAGGTGGGCTACGGATACCCAGTGGAACGACCCGGCTCTCAGGAGTCAGTTCTGCTCTGGGTTATCCGAAAGGATTAAGAATGCGCTTGCGCTGTATGAGACTCCCTTTTCCCTTAATGCGGTGATGTCCCTTTATATCAGAATAGATAGACGTCTTAGGGACAGATTGAAAAATCCAGAGCAATTGGTAACCCCTCTCAAGCAGCAGTTAGTCTGTACGGACTTAGACGAGCCTATGCAGCTAGGAGGAACTACTCGTCAGGTCCATCCTCCTGAGGCTCGCCGTAGGCGTGGGGTTTGTTTTTTCTGTGGGGAGAGGGGTCATTTTATTAATGTCTGTCCTTCCTTCCTCAAAAACAAAAGACCGTCGGAAAACTACTAACCCCAGTAGGATGTCAGCCGGGGGGTATACGTTTCCTCCATACGAACATCGCAATTTGTGTTGCCAGCGGTTGTTGTTTTTGGCGTTAAGATGGAGACTATTTCTTTTTTTCTAGACAGTGGAGCAGGAGTAAATTTGATAGATGCCCATTTTGCCCACACTATGGGTTTGTCTCTCTGTACGCTACAGAGACCTATTCCCATATTCGCTATTGATTCTGCTCCTCTGTCTCAGAGAAACCTCACTCATATTGTCCATAACTAACACCTTCAGGTAGGGGACCACCATAACGAGTAGCTTTCATGTTATGTTCTGGAGGGGCTTCCCACTCCAGTGGTGTTGGGTCTTCCCTGGTTGGTAGCGCACAATCCAGTGGTGGATTGGCAGGCCAGGGAGATATTGGAGTGGAGTGAGCAGTGCAGAGAAAATTGCTTAAATAGCAATTGCTTAGTCGCCTCCATAGCTACCCTACCCACATTTGTTTCGGACTTTGAGGACGTTTTTTCTGAAAAGGGTTGTCAGAAGTTACCACCTCACCGTCCTTATGATTGCCCGGTTAACCTGATTCCCGGCGCAAAATTACCCAAGACCAGGTTATATAATCTTTCGGGTCCAGAGAGACAAGCCATGAAAGATTATATCTCCGAGAGCTTGGCTAAGGGACACATCAGACCCTCTTCTTCACCCGTAGCTGCAGGGTTTTTCTTCATTAAAAAGAAAGATGGGGGCCTGCATCCTTGCCTAGATTTTCGCGAATTAAACCGGATAACCATCTGAGACCCATACCCTCTTCCTCTCATTCCTGACCTGTTTAATCAGATTGCGGGTGCTAGGTGGTTCTCCAAACTTGATCTTAGGGGGGCCTACAATCTGATTCGTATCAAGGAAGGGGATGAGTGGAAGACAGCTTTTAACACCCCTGATGGGCATTATGAAAATCTAGTCATGCCTTTCGGTCTGACCAATGCTCCTGCTGTCTTCCAACATTTCGTTAATGACATTTTTAGTCATCTTATCGGCAGGTTTGTGGTGATATACCTAGATGATATTTTAATTTATTCGTCGGATCTGAAAACACATGAGGTGCATGTCAGACAGGTACTGCAGGTCCTACGGACGAATAAATTATATGCTAAAATTGAAAAGTGTGTTTTCGCCGTTCAGGAAATACAGTTCCTAGGTTATTTATTATCTGCTTCAGGTTTCCGTATGGATCCTAGGAAGGTCCAGGCAATTTTAGATTGGGATCTTCCTGAGAACCTCAAAGCACTGCAACGGTTCTTGGGTTTCGCAAATTTCTATAGAAAATTCATTAAAAATTATTCAGTGATTGTAAAACCCCTTACTGACATAACTAGGAAGGGGACTGATTTTTCTAAATGGTCTGACGCTGCTAAAATTGCTTTTTCCTCTCTAAAAGAGAGGTTTACCTCGGCACCTGTACTAATCCAACCGGATGTCTCCCAGCCTTTTATTGATGAAGTAGATGCGTCAGAGGTGGGAGTGGGGGCTGTGCTGTCTCAGGGTCCGTCTCCTGGCAAATGGCGTCCTTGTGCTTTCTTTTCTAAAAAACTATCTGCAGCAGAGAAGAACTATGATATTGGCAATAGGGAACTATTAGCTATTAAACTAGCGTTTGAAGAATGGCGTCACTTTTTAGAGGGGGCAATCCACCCCGTCACTGTGATTACGGACCACAAAAACCTTCTGTAACTCGAATCAGCTAAGCGTCTCACCCCTAGACAAGCTAGGTGGTCGCTATTTTTTACCAGGTTTAACTTTGTTATTACCTATCGTCCTGGGGCAAAAAATACCAAGGCAGATGCATTATCTCGTTGTTTCCATGGAGGGGGTAATGTGAGTGATCCGGTACCCATTCTAGAAAAGAGGAGTGGTTGTCTCTGTGGTACACTCTGTTCTGGAGGGGAAGGTGTTAGAGGCCCAGGGGGACGCCCCGGTCTCTTGCCCCTCAGAGAAATTGTTTGTACCGTTGAACCTGTGTCTTGAATTATTAAAGGAACATCATAATTCGGCACTTGCTGGGCACCCGGGTAGTAAAGCAACCTTGGAGCTATTGTCTCGTCATTTTTGGTGGCCAAGGTTGCGTCAGGATGTAATGGATTTTGTGTCTTCTTTTTCTACTTGTGCGCGCGCGAAAGTCTCTCATACATGTCCTGCAGGGTCTTTATTGCCACTTGTCATTCCCAATAGGCCATGGACACATCTGTCAATGGATTTTATCACTGACTTACCTTTGTCTGCGGGTAAAACAGTTATCTTGGTAGTAGTGGACAGGTTTAGAAAAATGGTACACTTCATTGCGTTACCCGCACTACCTAATGCTAAGACTCTTGCTCAGGTATTCATCAGTGAAATCATGAAGCTTCACGGGGTCCCTTCCGATGTTGTTTCGGATCGGGGAACCCAGTTTATTTCTAAATTTTGGAAAGCTTTTTGTTCCCGTTTGGGGGTACACTTGTCCTTTTCCTCAGCTTTCCATCCTCAGTCGAATGGACAGACTGAGCGTACCAACCAAAACCTTGAGACATATCTAAGATGTTTTGTGTCTGAAAACCAAGAGGTGTGGTCATCATATTTACCGTTAGCCGAGTTTGCCATAAATAATCGCCGTCAGGAATCTACTGGCAAGTCACCATTTCTTGGTGCATATGGTTTTCATCCCCAATTCTGTACTTTCAAAGAGGGGGGGTCTTCTGGGGTTCCCGAAGAGGAACGGTTTTCGTCGTCTCTTTCATCTGTATGGCAGAAAGTGCAAGCTAATTTGAAAAATATGGGAGGTAAATATAAATGCATTGCTGATAAAAAACGGTCGCCAGGTCCGGACCTAGGAGTGAATGACTATGTGTGGTTATCTACTAGGAATGTTAAGTTAAAGGTTCCCTCTTGGAAACTGGGTCCTAGGTTTATTGGTCCTTACAAAATAGTAGCCATCATTAACCCCGTGGCTTTTCGCCTGGAGCTACCTCAGACTTTTAAAATTCATAACGTCTTCCATAAATCGTTACTCAAAAAGTATGTTCCAACTCTAGAACCATCACCGCTGCCACCCCCTCCTGTTATTGTGGATGGTAATCTAGAGTTTCAAATATACAAAATTGTTGATTCTCGTCGGGTCCACCGTTCTCTTCAATATATGGTGCATTGGAGGAGTTACGGTCCCGAGGAAAGAATGTGGGTTCCAGCGTCTGAGGTAAACGCCGACAGGTTAGTTTGGGTTTTTCATGCATCTCATCCTGAGAGACCTAGTCCTGAGTGTCCGGAGGCCCTTTGTGGAAGGGGGGGTACTGTCACGAGGGTGTCAAGAGCCACGTCTGACTCCGTTATACCCGGGGTCAGGAAGTCACAGCAGGTGGCTGCGTGCTCTATGTATAAAGATAGTGCTGTTTCGTAATGGTAGCTTTCTGGGCTTGCCTTGCAACCCTTTTTGGCTCACTCAGGGATCCGTAGCTTCTTCTCCTCAGCTGTTTCTTGTCCAGCACTTCTAACCTCCTTATATTCCCCTCTCTCACTTCTCTGGTTGCCAGATATAGAGCTTCCTGCCTGGACTTCTATACTGACCCACTGGAGCTGTGTAGCTGTGTTCCCTGGTTGTTGTTCCAGAACGTTACCCTCCGGATCCCTGTTGGGCCTTGGTGGTCTGCTGTTGTCGCCCACCTGTGATTATATGTTTGTCTGTATTGTCTGTCCTCTCCTTGGTGTTTTCCTCTTAGTGTCAGTGGTGCGGACTAGTGATCCCACCGCCCCGTTCACTACACAGGGCTCATCTTAGGGAAAGCCAGGGTTAAGGCACGTGATCGGCGTACGGGTGAGGAACCCACCTAGGGACGTCAGGGCAGTCAGGTGCCAGCCGCAAGGTGAGTCAGGGGTCAACTTCTTTCCCTCTCCCTTGGACAGGGCCTTCCCATTTCCCTCCCTTTGCGTGACGCCAGTCATTACATTATATCTGGCCCTTATTTTGTGTAGGTAAAAAAATAATAATAAATGTTTTCTTTCTACCTACTTTGAATCCAGTATGGAGGGGTGGAGCTAGCGCCAAAACAGAGCGGACATGTGAAGCGCTGCTCTCCTGCAGATATACCCCAAAAGCCTGGATTTACTGCTTCACTGATAGCCAGAATGGTCAAGATAGGTGACCAAAAGCCTTCTGCCCAAGCAGGTCAAGCTCGTTCCGCCAGTCAACCTGGTGATATGGATCGGTTTATTAGAAAAGCAGCGGCTGCTGCTGTGAATAGAGAGCCCAAGATGGCGCCCGGCACTCCTAGGAGCGGCAACAGCAGAGCAGCCAGAGAAGCGGCCGAATCTGATGGGGTAAGAGATGATTCTCCTGACCCCGATAGCCTCCCCATATCCCGCTCCTATCTTAAAGAAGCCTTACTAGACGCCCTGGGCCCCATCAGCATGGATTTAGCCTCCATTAAGGAGGACGTCCGCCACATAGGCAGAAGAGTGGAGGGCCTAGAAGAAAATCAAGCGGTCATCATCAGTCACCAATCGGATGCAGCAAATAGCCTCATGATATGCCAGAACCACCTTAACTCCCTATATGCAGCCGTTGAGGATCAGGAAAACAGAGGGAGGAGGAACAAGCTGCGATTTCGTGGGATCCCTGAGTCTGTGTCCCCAGTTGATGTGTCACACACAGTCATCCAAATTTGCCTGCAAATCCTGGGCCCAGACTCGGTCCATGAAGTGGTCATAGAGAGAGCCCACAGAGCCCTGCGCCCCAAGCCACAAGCCTCTGAGCCTCCCCGAGACGTCATTTGCAAATTTTTGCACTTTCCTGTCAAGGAGGCCATCTTATCCGGAGCCAGGCAAGCCGAACCTCTGAGGTGGGAAAACAACCATATATCAGTCTTTCAAGACCTATCACAGTCTACCTTGAAGAAGCGTCGTTCCCTGAAGCCACTAACGGAATGGCTCCGTCAACATAACACCATATACAGATGGACCTTTCCATTTGGTCTGTCTTTTGCATATGAAGGACGACAGGTCAACATCTCCTCCTATGGGGACTTAGAAAAGGTCTATGTTCATTTGAAAATTCCTCCTCTGGAAATAGAAAATTGGGAGATGGTCCAGAGCCTCCCACCTTTAACCTCACTACCTGCGATATCTTCCTGGGAGACCTTGCGCACCCCAAGATCGTATAAGACCAAGAAGAACTATCCTGCTTCTACTCCTAAGAGACTCTCTCTGCCAGATAAATGATTACCTGCCCTCCCCCCTATTATCTAGCTATCCAGTAGTATTGGCCCTCTAAGGGTATTATCTACATAATTACATGACGTTTAGTCTAATTCCCCCCCTGACGTCAATGTCTCTGTTAAAATTACTGTATTTTGTTCTATTATGCGTTAACAGTAATCTCAGGTTTGGGCTTGATCTCAAGCTTATGTTGTGTTTTTTGTTATTTGTTCTCAATTTTTTATTTTCTGACAGGTACTCCTTCTCTAACCACAGGATAGCCCGGTGCTGCCTTGTAGATGCAAGATTTCAGAATGCTGCTGCATACTCATGGTCTTCTTTCCTCTTCAAACAGGTCTTTTTTGTTTTATTTGCTGGTCCTTGGTCCCTCGCCTTGACAGGCAGCACCCTTATTGGGGGAACCAGGTTGGCGTCCTTTAATCTCTCCCTTGCCTCGCTTTATAAATGATGATGTCGGACGTCCACCTGATTTCCTACAATGTCAAGGGTCTGAGATCCCCCTCTAAGAGATGTAGAATATTCTCACTATTGAAAAAAGCTAATGGCTCTATTATTTTCCTCCAGGAGACCCATTTTAAACACGGCCATTATCCCAATCTCTCCTATGCCAAATATCCCACTTGGTTCCATTGTGGGGCTAGTGGTGCTGCCTCGAGGGGTGTGAGCATAGGATTCCGTAAAAACTTTCCTTTCACCCTCCTTTCACAAATTTTGGACCCAGAAGGTAGATACCTTATCCTGAAGGGCACAATTGGGCAGCAAACCGTCACTCTGGTGAATGTCTACGCCCCAAACTCAGGCCAGGTGGAGTGGCTTCTCTCCCTCCTTAACCTAATAGAGGATCATGTAGAAGGCTCTTTAATCTTGGGAGGGGATTTTAACCTTACCCTAAATCCACTTCTGGTTTCCTCTTCAAAAAAGTCCTCATTCTCTCATAAAAGCCTTAGATCCCTCCAAGTCCAAATATTTAATTTGGGCCTGGTAGACGTCTGGAGGTGTTTACACCCAGACGAATTAGACTTCTCCTTTTATTCGGCAGCAAATGACACCTACACCAGGATTGATTATATCTTCCTACCTAAAGAAAAACTGCAATTATGCAAGCTAGCCAAGATTGGTGACATTACATTATCTGACCATGCCCCAATCTCATGTGAACTGCATCTTTTATCCTCCCCTCCTAGATCCCCAGTCTGGCGATTTAATGAATCGCTACTTAGCAATACCTCTCATAAAAACCAGATAGCCTCCCACCTTGAAGAGTACTTCTCTATTAATAACACCCCAGATATATCCCCCCAAACGTTATAGGATGCCCACAAGCCCTATATCAGGGGCAAACTCATAAGCCTCTGCTCATTCCTCAAAAAAGAAGCAGAGAAAAAATTGAATCTCCTTCTGTCTCAGATCCACACTATTGAGAAGAAACACAAACAATCTCACCTTGCCTTGCACCTATCGGAACTCCTTTCTCTAAGGACTGAACTTAAGAATCTCCTGAATGAACGCTCTGCTAAATACTTCTTATCTTCCCAGCAGAAGTTTTACGCTCATGGCGACAAAGCTTCTAAGTACATGATGAGGAGGATTAAACAGAGGAGAGAGTCCCGATTTGTCCAATGCATTAAAACCCCCCAGGGCTCGTCCTTGTTTAAATCTGAGGAAATCGCAGACCAATTTAAACTCTATTATGAGTCACTATATAATCTCCCCTCCCAGGAGCTAAAATACTCCCCTGAGGAGAAAATACCCCGTATCAACCACTTTTTGGGATCTCTCACTCTCCCAACCCTAACCCCCTCCCAGAAAGAGTCTCTCACTAGGCCCTTCTCGACGCAGGAATTAGAATCAGCCATAAAATCTACCCCCAATGGGAAATGCCCAGGTCCGGATGGCCTCCCGATTCCATACGATTCCGCTTTTCAGAGCATTCTGACCCCCTTCCTTCTCCCAATCTACAATTCCTCTCTGGAGGGTAAGCCAGTATCCTCCGACATGACTAGGGCCACCATCACTATAATCCCTAAGGACGGGAAGGACCCCTCCTCCTGTTCCAACTATCGTCCCATTTCTCTACTTAATGTGGATTTAAAGCTTTTAGCCAAAATGCTCGCCCTTCGTTTGAACAACTACCTTCCCTTACTGATCTATCCGGACCAGATTGGTTTTGTTAAGGGCCGAGAGGGCAAGGACAATACTGCCAAGGTCCTGAATTCCCTTTCCTACGCCTCTTACAGATCCTCACTCTTAATCTTGATCGGCACGGACGCCGAGAAGGCTTTTGACAGGGTGGACTGGTCATATATCCGTCTCACTCTGCAAAAATTTCAATTCCCAGACTCTTTTGTCAACTCAGTCTTCTCGATGTATACCCACTCCTCGGCGTCCGTGTCGGTCAATGGAATCCTCTCATCTAACTTCCCAATTAGCAATGGGACTAGACAGGGATGCCCTCTTTCCCCTCTTATCTTTGTCCTTATTATGGAAACACTTCTGCAGGCTTTGAGGCAGGAGAGAGACATCCGAGGCCTTCGTGTAGGGGGACTGGAGTTTAAGTTGGCTGCCTTCGCGGACGACCTCCTGATTATCACTACTAACCCCTTGAAATCCATGCCCATAATTCTCTTGCTTTTGAGCAGATTTGGGTACATATCCAACTTTAAAGTTAACCCCACTAAATCCCAGGTGATACACATGGGTCTGCCCCGCGCGACTCTCTCCTCCCTCAAAGCTTCCACCCCTTTTAACTGGAATACCCAGCAATTAACATACTTGGGTGTTAAACTTAGCCCCTTTTTAACCGACCTTTATGCCTTAAATTTTAAACCCTTATTATCTTCCATTACTGCCCAATTAGACTCACTTGACTTCCCCTTTTTATCTTGGTTTGGGAGAAAAAACCTTCTAATGTCCCTCATTATGCCACGGCTTACATACCTAATGCAGACTCTCCCTATAGAATTACCCAGGTCATTCTTTACTCTCCTGAACAAACTAATACGTAAGTTTATTTGGCAAGGCAAGGCTCCCCTTATCTCCTTATATACCCTTTCCAAACCAAAAAAAGCTGGAGGAATAGGGTTGCTTGACCCTGAAATATACATGAGATCTATTCTCCTCTGTAGGATGGTGGATTGGATTAGACCCCCCCCCTCCAAAACATGGGTTACACTGGAAAACTCATACCTAACCACTCCTTTAAGGGCCCTTTTGTTATCAGGAAAACCTCTCCCTGGTCTGCGCTCTATTCCTAATACTGTGATTAGGAATACTTTGAAAACCTGGAACTGGTTTATAGCTAATAAAAGCTTCATGTCCCTCCCCTCCCCCTTACTACTTATTAAAGACATAATCTCCCTTGCTCCGAAAGAACTTAGAGATAGCTTTCCCCTCTCCCTGCACACCTCTGACTCCCCTATAGAGACACTGGTAGACACAGAGGGGACCTTGCTACCTGACCAAAAGTTATGTGACCTCCTAAAGTTGGAGATGTCAATCAGAGAGGGGTTCTTATTTCCACATGTGGTGGTCTTGTGGTGTAGTCAGGGGATGGTGGGAAGAGATACTGAGGACTATCAACAAAATATGCCAGACTAATATTTCCTGTTCCCCGGAAATAACCCTTCTCTCTCTGGGAGTCCAGAAAATCCCTAAATATAAAGCCTCTCTCTTCTTACTTATGTTAAGCGCAGCTAGACTACTTCTCCCAAAACTATGGCTTACACAAGATACTCCCAGCCACGAGAGTTGGTTTGCTAAGATAGACCAAATATACAGAATGGAGGAAATCTCCCATTGGGAACTGAGAACAAGATCTGTTTTTCTAAAAATCTGGAACCCGTGGAAAGAATTCTGACATTTCCCATAATGTTTCTCAAATAAGTATATGATATATCTTACCATGGAATTGCCTCCCCTTACCTCCCCTTGTCCCCCTGTCTATTCTTCTTACCTCCCCTTTCACCCCCCCCTCCTCTTGATCACTATGTCGACCGACTTATACATTCTGTGCTGTTTCTTCAATATCTGACCCACCAGTACTACTGTAGTAGTATACAGATCACATCGTCTCCACTTCACTGAATTCTCTTAAAACCATTTTGTGCATGAGATATACACTCACCTAAAGAATTATTAGGAACACCTGTTCTATTTCTCATTAATGCAATTATCTAGTCAACCAATCACATGGCAGTTGCTTCAATGCATTTAGGGGTGTGGTCCTGGTCAAGACAATCTCCTGAACTCCAAACTGAATGTCAGAATGGGAAAGAAAGGTGATTTAAGCAATTTTGAGCGTGGCATGGTTGTTGGTGCCAGACGGGCCGGTCTGAGTATTTCACAATCTGCTCAGTTACTGGCATTTTCACGCACAACCATTTCTAGGGTTTACAAAGAATGATGTGAAAAGGGAAAAACATCCAGTATGCGGCAGTCCTGTGGGCGAAAATGCCTTGTTGATGCTAGAGGTCAGAGGAGAATGGGCCGACTGATTCAAGCTGATAGAAGAGCAACTTTGACTGAAATAACCACTCGTTACAACCGAGGTATGCAGCAAAGCATTTGTGAAGCCACAACACGCACAACCTTATGGCGGATGGGCCACAACAGCAGAAGACCCCACCGGGTACCACTCATCTCCACTACCAATAGGAAAAAGAGGCTACAATTTGCACGAGCTCACCAAAATTGGACTGTTGAAGACTGGAAAAATGTTGCCTGGTCTGATGAGTCTCGATTTCTGTTGAGACATTCAAATGGTAGAGTCCGAATTTGGCGTAAACAGAATGAGAAAATGTATCCATCATGCCTTGTTACCACTGTGCAGGCTGGTGTTGGTGGTGTAATGATGTGGGGGATGTTTTCTGGGCACACTTTAGGCCCCTTAGTGCCAATTGGGCATCGTTTAAATGCCATGGGCTACCTGAGCATTGTTTCTGACCATGTCCATCCCTTCATGACCACCATGTACCCATCCTCTGATGGCTACTTCCAGCAGGATAATGCACCATGTCACAAAGCTCGAATCATTTCAAATTGGTTTCTTGAACATGACAATGAGTTCACTGTACTAAAATGGCCCCCACAGTCGCCAGATCTCAACCCAATAGAGCATCTTTGAGATGTGGTGGAACGGGAGCTTCGTGCCCTGGATGTGCATCCCTCAAATCTCCATCAACTGCAAGATGCTATCCTATCAATATGGGCCAACATTTCTAAAGAATGCTATCAGCACCTTGTTGAATCAATGCCACGTAGAATTAAGGCAGTTCTGAAGGCAAAAGGGGGTCCAACACTGTATTAGTATGGTGTTCCTAATAATTTTTTAGGTGAGTGTATGTACCTGTATTGTTTCATGTTATATGTTCTTTCTACATGTATGTTTTTTATGAAAATAAAAATTATTAATATAAAAAAAAAGAATCCAGTATGGATCCAATTGCTGCTTTGTCAAAGCAACTTCAAGGCCTGTCTTTGGAGGTGGCAGGATTGAAGGCGTCGATCCTCCAGCAACAGCAGCAATTGCAACAGACCGCAAGCCCAGCGGTTGCTACAGGTAACCAGGTTGTTGCGGAACCCAAGGTTGCTCTTCCTGACAGATTTTCTGGGGGAAGGGACAAATTTCTGATGTTCCGTGAGGCCTGTAAATTATATTTTAAACTGCGCCCTTACTCCTCTGGTAATGAAGAACAGCGGGTGGGGGTTGTTATTTCCCTGCTGCAGGGAGACCCGCAATCCTAAGCGTTCTCTTTACCCACTGATTCCCAGGCTCTCCGGTCAGTGGATGAATTTTATGGGCCCTTGGGTCTCATATATGACGACCCTGACCGAGTCGCACTGGCTGAATCAAAATTACGGAGACTCCTACAGGGAGAGCGGCCAGTAGAGGAGTATTGCGCAGAGTTCCGTAGGTGGGCTACGGATACCCAGTGGAACGACCCGGCTCTCAGGAGTCAGTTCTGCTCTGGGTTATCCGAAAGGATTAAGAATGCGCTTGCGCTGTATGAGACTCCCTTTTCCCTTGATGCGGTGATGTCCCTTTATATCAGAATAGATAGACGTCTTAGGGACAGATTGAAAAATCCAGAGCAATTGGTAACCCCTCTCAAGCAGCAGTTAGTCTGTACGGACTTAGACGAGCCTATGCAGCTAGGAGGAACTACTCGTCAGGTCCATCCTCCTGAGGCTCGCCGTAGGCGTGGGGTTTGTTTTTTCTGTGGGGAGAGGGGTCATTTTATTAATGTCTGTCCTTCCTTCCTCAAAAACAAAAGACCGTCGGAAAACTACTAACCCCAGTAGGATGTCAGCCGGGGGGTATACGTTTCCTCCATACGAACATTGCAATTTGTGTTGCCAGCGGTTGTTGTTTTTGGCGTTAAGATGGAGACTATTTCTTTTTTTCTAGACAGTGGAGCAGGAGTAAATTTGATAGATGCCCATTTTGCCCACACTATGGGTTTGTCTCTCTGTACGCTACAGAGACCTATTCGCATATTCGCTATTGATTCTGCTCCTCTGTCTCAGAGAAACCTCACTCACATTGTCCATAACTTACACCTTCAGGTAGGGGACCACCATAACGAGTAGCTTTCATGTTATGTTCTGGAGGGGCTTCCCACTCCAGTGGTGTTGGGTCTTCCCTGGTTGGTAGCGCACAATCCAGTGGTGGATTGGCAGGCCAGGGAGATATTGGAGTGGAGTGAGCAGTGCAGAGAAAATTGCTTAAATAGCAATTGCTTAGTCGCCTCCATAGCTACCCTACCCACATTTGTTTCGGACTTTGAGGACGTTTTTTCTGAAAAGGGTTGTCAGAAGTTACCACCTCACCGTCCTTATGATTGCCAGGTTAACCTGATTCCCGGTGCAAAATTACCCAAGACCAGGTTATATAATCTTTCGGGTCCAGAGAGACAAGCCATGAAAGATTATATCTCCGAGAGCTTGGCTAAGGGACACATCAGACCCTCTTCTTCACCCGTGGCTGCAGGGTTTTTCTTCGTTAAAAAGAAAGATGGGGGCCTGCATCCTTGCCTAGATTTTCGCGAATTAAACCGGATAACCATCTGAGACCCATACCCTCTTCCTCTCATTCCTGACCTGTTTAATCAGATTGCGGGTGCTAGGTGGTTCTCCAAACTTGATCTTAGGGGGGCCTACAATCTGATTCGTATCAAGGAAGGGGATGAGTGGAAGACAGCTTTTAACACCCCTGAGGGGCATTATGAAAATCTAGTCATGCCTTTCGGTCTGACCAATGCTCCTGCTGTCTTCCAACATTTCGTTAATGACATTTTTAGTCATCTTATCGGCAGGTTTGTGGTGATATACCTAGATGATATTTTAATTTATTCGTCGGATCTGAAAACACATGAGGTGCATGTCAGACAGGTACTGCAGGTCCTACGGACGAATAAATTATATGCTAAAATTGAAAAGTGTGTTTTCGCCGTTCAGGAAATACAGTTCCTAGGTTATTTATTATCTGCTTCAGGTTTCCGTATGGATCCTAGGAAGGTCCAGGCAATTTTAGATTGGGATCTTCCTGAGAACCTCAAAGCACTGCAACGGTTCTTGGGTTTCGCAAATTTCTATAGAAAATTCATTAAAAATTATTCGGTGATTGTAAAACCCCTTACTGACATGACTAGGAAGGGGACTGATTTTTCTAAATGGTCTGACGCTGCTAAAATTGCTTTTTCCTCTCTAAAAGAGAGGTTTACCTCGGCACCTGTACTAATCCAACCGGATGTCTCCCAGCCTTTTATTGATGAAGTAGATGCGTCAGAGGTGGGAGTGGGGGCTGTGCTGTCTCAGGGTCCGTCTCCTGGCAAATGGCGTCCTTGTGCTTTCTTTTCTAAAAAACTATCTGCAGCAGAGAAGAACTATGATATTGGCAATAGGGAACTATTAGCTATTAAACTAGCGTTTGAAGAATGGCGTCACTTTTTAGAGGGGGCAATCCACCCCGTCACTGTGATTACGGACCACAAAAACCTTCTGTAACTCGAATCAGCTAAGCGTCTCACCCCTAGACAAGCTAGGTGGTCGCTATTTTTTACCAGGTTTAACTTTGTTATTACCTATCGTCCTGGGGCAAAAAATACCAAGGCAGATGCATTATCTCGTTGTTTCCCTGGAGGGGGTAATGTGAGTGATCCGGTACCCATTCTAGAAAAGAGGAGTGGTTGTCTCTGTGGTACACTCTGTTCTGGAGGGGAAGGTGTTAGAGGCCCAGGGGGACGCCCCTCAGAGAAATTGTTTGTACCGTTGAACCTGCGTCTTGAATTATTAAAGGAACATCATAATTAGGCACTTGCTGGGCTTCGGGTAGTAAAGCAACCTTGGAGCTTTTGTCTCGTCATTTTTGGTGGCCAAGGTTGCGTCAGGATGTAATAGATTTTGTGTCTTCTTTTTCTACTTGTGCGCGCGCGAAAGTCTCTCATACATGTCCTGCAGGGTCTTTATTGCCACTTGTCATTCCCAATAGGCCATGGACACATCTGTCAATGGATTTTATCACTGACTTACCTTTGTCTGCGGGTAAAACAGTTATCTTGGTAGTAGTGGACAGGTTTAGAAAAATGGTACACTTCATTGCGTTACCCGCACTACCTAATGCTAAGACTCTTGCTCAGGTATTCATCAGTGAAATCATGAAGCTTCACGGGGTCCCTTCCGATGTTGTTTCGGATCGGGGAACCCAGTTTATTTCTAAATTTTGGAAAGCTTTTTGTTCCCGTTTGGGGGTACACTTGTCCTTTTCCTCAGCTTTCCATCCTCAGTCGAATGGACAGACTGAGCGTACCAACCAAAACCTTGAGACATATCTAAGATGTTTTGTGTCTGAAAACCAAGAGGTGTGGTCATCATATTTACCGTTAGCCGAGTTTGCCATAAATAATCGCCGTCAGGAATCTACTGGCAAGTCATTATTTCTTGGTGCATATGGTTTTCATCCCCAATTCTGTACTTTCAAAGAGGGGGGGTCTTCTGGGGTTCCCGAAGAGGAACGGTTTTCGTCGTCTCTTTCATCTGTATGGCAGAAAGTGCAAGCTAATTTGAAAAATATGGGAGGTAAATATAAATGCATTGCTGATAAAAAACGGTCGCCAGGTCCGGACCTAGGAGTGAATGACTATGTGTGGTTATCTACTAGGATTGTTAAGTTAAAGGTTCCCTCTTGGAAACTGGGTCCTAGGTTTATTGGTCCTTACAAAATAGTAGCCATCATTAACCCAGTGGCTTTTCGCCTGGAGCTACCTCAGACTTATAAAATTCATAACGTCTTCCATAAATCGTTACTCAAAAAGTATGTTCCACCTCTAGAACCATCACCGCTGCCACCCCCTCCTGTTATTGTGGATGGTAATCTAGAGTTTCAAATATCCAAAATTGTTGATTCTCGTCGGGTCCACCGTTCTCTTCAATATATGGTGCATTGGAGGGGTTACGGTCCCGAGGAAAGAATGTGGGTTCCAGCGTCTGAGGTAAACGCCGACAGGTTAGTTTGGGTTTTTCATGCATCTCATCCTGAGAGACCTAGTCCTGAGTGTCCGGAGGCCCCTTGTGGAAGGGGGGGTACTGTCACGAGGGTGTCAAGAGCCACGTCTGACTCCGTTATACCCGGGGTCAGGAAGTCACAGCGGGTGGCTGTGTGCTCTATGTATAAAGATAGTGCTGTTTCGTAATGGTAGCTTTCTGGGCTTGCCTTGCAACCCTTTTTGGCTCACTCAGGGATCCGTAGCTTCTTCTCCTCAGCTGTTTCTTGTCCAGCACTTCTAACCTCCTTATATTCCCCTCTCTCACTTCTCTGGTTGCCAGATATAGAGCTTCCTGCCTGGACTTCTATACTGACCCACTGGAGCTGTGTAGCTGTGTTCCCTGGTTGTTGTTCTAGAACGCTACCCTCCGGATCCCTGTTGGGCCTTGGTGGTCTGCTGTTGTCGCCCACCTGGGATTATATGTTTGTCTGTATTGTCTGTCCTCTCCTTGGTGTTTTCCTCTTAGTGTCAGTGGTGCGGACTAGTGATCCCACCGCCCCGTTCACTACACAGGGCTCATCTTAGGGAAAGCCAGGGTTTAGGCACGTGATCGGCGTACGGGTGAGGAACCCACCTAGGGACGTCAGGGCAGTCAGGTGCCAGCCGCAAGGTGAGTCAGGGGTCACCATCTTTCCCTCTCCCTATGGACAGGGCCTTCCCATTTCCCTCCCTTTGCGTGACGCCGGTCATTACACATAATCTCCCCACACTGGAGGAGCGTCAAATACTTGTGTCGCTCTGCCAGCACTGGGAGATTATTATGTCAGGCCTATCTTCTACACTCTACTACTTGTCAACATAATCTCCCCACGCTGGAGGAGTGACAAATACTTGTGTCGCTCTGCCAGCGCTAGAAGATTATGTCAGGCCTCTATTCTACACACTACGGCTTGTCAACATAATCTCCCCACGCTGGTGGAGTGACAAATATAAAAAACAAATAGATTTTAAAAAACTAATAAAATTTATTAAGAATAAATAATATTTTTAAGAAAATAAATATATGCAAAAACATAAAATGTTTGAAAACGTATTTAAAGTTGCCAATAAAAAGGCCTGGGGAAATAGAAGAGTGGGGGGTGGCTCGCAGTGCTCAGTTTGGTACCCCTCTGTCCTGTTCTTCTGCCACTGTGGACAAATCAAGTGCTTGTTGGGGGAAGTGCAACAGAGGGAGTATTTAAAGTTGAGGATTGGGCAGGAGAAGGAGTTTCCCGAGCTAGGGTAGAAGGAGTGGTGAAAAAAGTTGGAGGATAGTAATGAGGAGGAGAGGGAGAAAAATGGTGAGAAAATAGCACTGGGGTTTAGGACTGGGATGGAGTAAGGGAAGTGGGATGGGGCGGCTGGGAAGGGGGATGGGGAGGCTGGGAAGGGGGATGGGGAGGCTGGGAAGGGGGTGGGGAGGTTGGGAAGGGGGATATGTGTGGGATGGGGGATGCGTGTAAGATGGGGGATAGGTGTGGGATGGGGATGGGTGTGTGATGGGGGATAGGGCTGGGGTGGAGGATAGGGCTAGGGCAGGAGATAGGGCTGTGGGAAGGGATGTGGTGTGGTGTTGCACTTGCCACAAGATGCAGTCCACTTGTCTTCTGGCCTCAAACAGTTGGTTGGGCGTTAACTGTTCCATCACAGGCAGTAACGATATCAAATAGTGATGAACCAGACTCATTTGCGATATCAACACCACCCCCTCCTGAAGACGCCGCAAATTATCCTCCAAAGTGGCAAATTTGTGAATCCCAGCAAGGACTCGTAAACGAGCCTTGTAAGATCCTCGTAGTCCACCTGATGGCTCCTACCTGTCCTCTGGCGACACATGAGGGCCTCGAATAGAGGGCCTAATCAGGCCATCGTTGCGTCGCCAAAGGGCACAGCTAGGGAAACATTGAATTCCTGATCAGTTGCTTGAGCTGGACGAGACGGACCCGCGGTGGCCGGCTCATCAGGGACCGCCTCCTAGGGAACTTCGGGCGCCCGAGTACTGCCTGATGTTCTGTAAAGCAAAGGAAAAAAAACACAATTATCAATTGTATTTCAGTGGAGAACATCTGGATAGAGGTCAGCAAAGTGACTTCTGATGCTACATAGGAAGTTGCATTGCTAAAAAATGTCATACAAATAGTGTAATTAGATAGAGTCCATACATTCTATTAGTGTACAGAGAAGTTTCTATGTACAGTATAAATTTTGTTTTGTGAAAGCAATTTCAGATATATAATCTGAAGAACGCTCCGCTCATCTCTACTTCGCAAAATACTATGTGGATCTCCAAGACAGAGTGCCAAATGACAGTCTGCCTGGGCCATACAAATAGATTGCATAACATAATTCAGAATCTCTATAAACATAATATCTTACCTTCGCAGCTCTAGGGTTTTTCTTAGGAACCCCAAGGCAGCAGTATAGCGATATGCCCGCCTTGAGGTTCCTCCAGAACCACTCGGGCGCCAAAGTTCCTCGTTAAAGTCTTTCTTGTAGCGGTCCCTGATGGACTGCCACCGATCCATGATTGTCGACCTGGAACAAAATAAATAAAGAAAGGTTAGTGTTTAACCCCTTAGGTTTTTTCGTTTTTGCGTTTTCATTTTTCTTCCCTATTTTCCCTGAGCCATAACTTTTTTATATTTCCGATCACATAGCTGTATGAGAGCTTATTTTTTGAGGGACAAGTTGTAATTTCTAATGCCACCATTAATTATGGCATAAAATGTAGTGGCAGGTGGAAAAAAAATGTCAAATGGGGTGGAATTAGATAAAAAAAAAATCCTCTGCCATTTTGCGGGTTTTGTTCCCATTGTGTTTCGTTTACATCAAAACTGACCCATGCCCTTCATTCCCTTGGTCAGTATTATTACAACGATAACCCATATATATAGGTTTTTATGTCTAAATAGTGTAAAAAAAAATTAAACTTTGAGAATTTTTTTTTTGTACATCACCATATTCTGACCCCCATAATTTTTTTATACTTAAGTCTACTGAGCTGTTTAGGGGCTCAATTTTTTGCAGAACAATCCGTACTTTTTATTGAAATAATTTTGGAGTGTGTTTGACTTTTTGATCACATTTTATTACATTTTTTGGGTAAGAGAAGCAATGAAAAAATTGCAAATCAGCCATTATGACCCTTTTTTCTGTTACGCCATTCGCCATATTGGATTTTTTTTTTGTATAGGCAATTTCGGTCATGGTGATACCCATGATGTTTATATTTATTGTTATTTAGGTATTTATTTTTTTAATTATACGGAAAGCGAGGTGATTTAAACTTTTATATGTCTTTATTTTTTATCTATCTTTAACATTTTTTTTTTTTTTTTATCATTTGCCGGCTTATATATGAGCTTATTAATTATGTTTTAGAATTTTTAATTTTGCTCTTTCAGGGATTTTTTTAAATTGCCATTGAAAGTCAATTTTGCTAATTTCTTATCCTGGCCTGCCACCTGGTGGCCAAAATAAGAATTGCAGCATGAACACTTTCAGCCTTATCAGCAAGGCTGAAAGTGTTCAGTGCAAGTACCGATGCCCAATTTGGCCACACATAGCATTTGTAGCAAGCCGCTTCCGGGTATTTGCGCATTTAGATGCCGTGACCTCACTTGGTCACGGCATCTAAAGCATTTAATTACCGCGATCGGCATTAATGCCAGTCACGGTAATTAGCCGCAGGTCTCTGCTGTATGAAACAGCAGAGATCTGCTGGCCATGACGCCCGCTGCACATGCGAGCGGGCACCATGTTCGCACAACGCTCCAGCGCCATACATGTACGGCGCTGGTAGCGAAAGGGTTAAAATACATGATTTGTTGACATCAAAAATGGTTTACTATTTAATTGATCTAGCCACAACAACAATAAAAATAAATTTGTTGTTAAACTATCGGTGGCAGTGACCCACATCAACTAGACTGTAAACCACTTCTGAGCAATAAAACATACGTGTATGCTATCTACAAATGAAATACTGTATACTTACGGCACTGATCCCGTTGCCTGTCTCCCAGGTCCTCCCAATTTGGCACAATTGCCTCACATATCTCATGCCAGAGGAGCCTGGTTGCTTGGTCTGTGTGGCGGCGGTCAGTGTGGTCCCACAACGGTGGGCGCTCCTCCACCATCTGGATGAGGAGGTCATTGTCGATAAAAAAAACTGCCAACGTCCTCCTCATCCATTCTGGTGGAGACTCGGGAACCCTAAAAAAAAAATTTAAAATATAACAAAATGTTTGAAACTTTTTAAATTACAAAGACTTTGATTGAAAATACTCACACGACCCCCACGTGCTCCGCAACTTCCTCTGGCAGACCTCTCTGAGATGGGCTGTGATGGCTGTAAAATACAATTTTTATTTATTTATTTAAGAACATGCAATAACTAGTGATGAGCAGCATAGGCAATATTCAAATTTGTGATATTTCACAAATTTTCAGCCACATATTCACCATAAGTTCGCAAATTTGAGATTGCAAAAATCAGTAACAT
Organism: Bufo bufo; assembly: GCF_905171765.1. Lineage (NCBI taxonomy): Eukaryota > Metazoa > Chordata > Amphibia > Anura > Bufonidae > Bufo > Bufo bufo. Next base: position 438,394,314 of record NC_053392.1, on the reverse strand, counting down.
AATATGTGCATATTGCACATGCAATTTTATTACCTGTAACATATAATAAACAGACAATTACATAACAGCTGTCTACTAAAAGCCAGGTAGATGCTAACCAATCACCTATCCATAAGACAGGCACAGTCAGCATACCTTAAAATGGCAGCCTTGTGCATTATGAGACATTCAAATCCAGCTCTCATCTGACTGAGAGCCAGTAAGCCTCAAAGTTGCTTGATTTAAGTTGGATGGCTTAGGGGGACCTGTGCACCTAGATCAATATCATTAGGGTGACAAAAATTGAAAATTTATTTTTTAAATGCCAGCTAACTCTTCTCTCGCTGCTTAGGAGGGCTGCATAAAAATTGTCAGTTTTCTAATTGTCCTAATATTATACTCAATAACCTTTCTATACTGTTTTGTCATGTAAGCTCATTTCCATAAACTTGAATATGCAGGTAGTATAAGTACATAGTGGATGCTAGGAGTAGCAGTACCTAGGTACTGCTACACCTAGCATCCACTATGTACTTATACTACCTACAGTCCCTATGTGCTTTTGCATAGGGACTGCAGGTAGTATAAGTACATAGTGGATGCTAGGAGTAGTAGTCCTAGGTACTGCTACTCCTAGAATCCACTATGTACTTATACTACGTGCAGTCCCTATGCAAAAGTGTAATCTGATTGGTTGCTGTGGGCAACTAAGCCAGTTCTACTTTACATCAGTTTGATAAATCTCCCCCACAGACTTTTTGTCAAGAAAAAAATAAAAAGCCACAACTGGCCAAACAGGGGCGTGAACTCTTGACTCTCAGATCAGAGTCAAATACCAACTGCTCCCCGCTCAGATTACTATTTCTCCTACTCTCTTCTATCGGCAGCCATGGATAATGCAATGTGTGGCCAAGAAACAACTCTACACGACCAGCAATCTGCTGATGCGAAAAATGAACTCCCAGCTAGCCAAGTAGCTGATGGGATTCTGCTGCCTTTAGGGAACTGATGGCATGTTAGCCAGCATTATTTCTCCAAAAAAGCCATCCCTGTCTTGTAAACGTATGTGGTGGAGAACATGGGCCACTCCTTGCAATTCTCGCTGTGCAACAAGGTGCGCTCCGCAGTTGACACCTGGAACAGTTGTTATGGGCAGGAACAGTACATATATTTCAGGTCCCACTGGGTCAATGTATTTCATGGTGAGGAAGCACCGCAGCAAAAAGGCCAGGTCTTACTGACACCTTTACGTTTTTTGTCAATCTGGTTTCCACACCAGCCACTTATCCACCTCCTCCATGGACATCCTCTTGTCCCCAACAGCAACAAGTCAGAACGTCGTTCCCACTCCCCTTCCCTCCTATCATGTGAGTAAAGTGAAGTGTTTCCACACCATGTAAAAGCTAATCAGCCTGGGCAAGAGTAGCCACAAAGCTGATCACTTGCTAAAGTTCATCAAGCAGCAATCATCCCACTAGCTGTCTTCCCACCAACTCCAACTAGACAAGGTGGTCAGCAACAATGGCCGGAACTTTGTGGCCACTCTGCATTTGAGGGAAATAACACGTGCCCTGCATGGAGATCATGATCAAATTAGTTGTGTAACGCTTTTTGAAAACATACAGTGGCTTGCAGAAGGTGCTGGCAAAGTCTAGGAGACTGTCCTCACATTTCTGCCATTCTTAGGTGGCAAGGAACGCCTTCCTGAACTTGCAACAGAATGGCCTGCCATTACAGCGCTTAATCTGTGACATTCGAACTCACTGGCAGTGATGGCCAGTTCGCAGTGTTCGCCGACGAACACATGCGATCTGCCATCTTTGTTCCCAAGCCCGGCGATGCAGAGGTAAGTCCTTACCTGTGCCTGCGCCGCGAGCCGCTCTGAAACACATGTGGTCACCGGGAGCAGGCAGTTCCCAGAATGTTCTATACAACAATACCAGATCATACTTAACCAATCTGCAAATAGTTACTGCTAACTGAATACTGCAAATTGCGACCAAATTCAGCAAGTAGAACTATTAGTTAGATCTCATATATACCTCTCAGAGAGATCATAAATGCTTAAATAACTTAAATTGAGATTACAGATACTCAAGAGAGAAATATATCCACCATTTTATGTTGAATGACAAGATTGAACAGTTGAACCACCATCTTATGAATCTTTATGTAACACGTGTTTGTACATGGACTATCTGCTGCAGAGGCGGCAGTGTTATATGAAGAAAAGTTGAAGTTAATAAAGAGGTTATTTCGACATTTGGTGTGCTCTTTAAACCTACTGTTTCCATAGAATGGCGCTAGAGGAATTACAAAGTAATAGACAGTCTGGTTAGACTAAAAGTCAGAGATATCAAAATTCTTCTAATGCCACAGAGCAAAAGGCACTTCATAGTACTACGCCTGCCACAGTGGAACTATTACCCTCAGAGGGCAAAGTGATAGCGCTCCTCAACGCGCACAGTTAAGAGCGCATTAGAGCAGCGGAGAACCAGCATATACCGCCGCGCAGCAACTGTTCCCTGAGTGAGCAAACAAAAACACCTCAGCGGAGCTGCCATAGAGGCCATAGAACATGTGCATTAGTCAAACTGCAGCCAACTCTTAAAGTGGCAGAACGGCAAAGGCAAAATAGTCAGAGAATGAGCTCCAACCCTCCTGCGATCCCTAGAGAGAGAAAGAGACGCATGGTGGGAGCCAGAGCTAGAGTGCCCGCACCGCTATCTGCGAAGAGACCACGTACTGCAGCCAGGTAGTTTCCCGCCAGTAGGCTCATGGTCTGCAGCAGCGTATCCAAACCAGTGCATCGCAAGTCAGCACAAAGAATTGCAAGTCTGCACAGAGCATCGCAAGTCATCGCCAAGCATCGCATCATATCAAGAAAAGACCTCCCTTAAGATTGACATTTGTTCCTGCTCTTCAGAATAAGGTCAGAGCTTTGCTTTTATCCTATTATTTCTTGTCATTGCATATAGGCTTTGGCATAAAGAGACATTTTTTTGTGTTCAGAAATAAGAGACTTTAAAGTAAAAACAAAGGACAGTTTGTAGTATATGGACTCTAAAGTATTTAAAGTGAAAGTCATTTATTTCTGCATTTTATCAGTATTGCATTTAAAGTGAAAGTCATTTATTTCTGCATTTGTCAGTATAGCATTTAAAGTGAAAGGCATTTTATTATTTGTATTGATTGTGATAGCATTGAAAGTAAAATGTCTGAGCCTAGTATTACCATGCCACTGTTAGAGGATGCAGAGCAAGGGAACCTATCTGAGGTAGAAGAGTCTTATATAGCATTAGTCTTGCCTCAAACAAATATACCACATCAAAAAACCGCTTTGCAGTAAATATATGTAAGGGAAGAATAAATCAATATACACTAGAACACCATCCCAATTAAAATATACCTTTTATTATTCGTCTACTAAAATCTGGCCTACAGCCGGACTACATACACTCACCTAAAGAATTATTAGGAACACCTGTTCTATTTCTCATTAATACAATTATCTAGTCAACCAATCACATGGCAGTTGCTTCAATGCATTTAGGGGTGTGGTCCTGGTCAAGACAATCTCCTGAACTCCAAACTGAATGTCAGAATGGGAAAGAAAGGTGATTTAAGCAATTTTGAGCGTGGCATGGTTGTTGGTGCCAGACGGGCCGGTCTGAGTATTTCACAATCTGCTCAGTTACTGGGATTTTCACGCACAACCATTTCTAGGGTTTACAAAGAATGGTGTGAAAAGGGAAAAACATCCAGTATGCGGCAGTCCTGTGGGCAAAAATGCCTTGTGGATGCTAGAGGTCAGAGGAGAATGGGCCGACTGATTCAAGCTGATAGAAGAGCAACGTTGACTGAAATAACCACTCGTTACAACCGAGGTATGCAGCAAAGCATTTGTGAAGCCACAACATGCACAACCTTGAGGCGGATGGGCTACAACAGCAGAAGACCCCACCGGGTACCACTCATCTCCACTACAAATAGGAAAAAGAGGCTACAATTTGCACGAGCTCACCAAAATTGGACTGTTGAAGACTGGAAAAATGTTGCCTGGTCTGATGAGTCTCGATTTCTGTTGAGGCATTCAAATGGTAGAGTCCGAATTTGGCGTAAACAGAATGAGAACATGTATCCATCCTCTGATGGCTACTTCCAGCCGGATAATGCACCATGTCACAAAGCTCGAATCATTTCAAATTGGTTTCTTGAACATGACAATGAGTTCACTGTACTAAAATGGCCCCCACAGTCACCAGATCTCAACCCAATAGAGCATCTTTGGGATGTGGTGGAACAGGAGCTTCGTGCCCTGGATGTGCATCCCTCAAATCTCCATCAACTGCAAGATGCTATCCTATCAATATGGGCCAACATTTCTAAAGAATGCTATCAGCACCTTGTTGAATCAATGCCACGTAGAATTAAGGCAGTTCTGAAGGCAAAAGGGGGTCCAACACCGTATTAGCATGGTGTTCCTAATAATTCTTCAGGTGAGTGTATAACAGGAGAGTCAGGAAAGACACATATACAATACATATTATGTCATCATGCATAGAGTCAAGAGGTATGATGGTAGTAATTCATCGGACATGAACCAAAATCCCTTATTACAAAGGTTCTACCCGTTGAGACACTTTTGAAGGTTTTTGATGTAATGATAAATGGACATGCTATGCATCCACTGCATTTAAATGTTCCCAACGGTCTTCTATCCAACCAGGTTCCAGAGGTTTTTGGTGTTGTATAGAGACTATGTACTAGGAGATCCCTTAACGATTTTCCCCTCCTGAAGGTAATCCCTGGTTTAGATGGGAGTACATCCACGAGGTCCCTATCTGTTCGAAGGATATCCCAATGTCTTCTCAAAATTTTGAAAATTCTCTCATGAGAATCATCAAAAGTCCCTATAACCCTTATGATCTTATCCTGTACTTTGCCCTTTTTTTGGGGGTCCAGAAAATGTATCATAAGTCAGGGAATGTCTAAAGGCCTTCTTTAATGTCTCATCCGAGTAGCCTCTGTTTAAGAACCTATCCCTTAAGTCATTTGATTGTGCTATAAATGTAGAGGTATCAGTGTAATTCCTTCTGATGCGGATGTACTGGCCTTTCGGAATGCCTCTTTTGACTGTGTTTGGATGGAAACTGCCCCAATGTAAAAGGCTATTGGTAGCCGTTGGCTTCCTAAATGTTTCGGTAAACAACATTCCATCCCTCTTAGAGATTTTGAAATCTAGGAATGAGATCTCCCTGTTACTAATTTCACAGGTAAATCTCAAACCAATGGGGTTGTTATTCAGCGATGTGACAAATGATTTAAAAGCCACCTCTGGACCATCCCACAGTAGAAAGATATCATCAATATACCTTCCCTAAAAGGTAATGTGGGTGGTCCAGGGTTCCTCCACATCGCTGAATACAAGTTGGTCCTCCCACCAGGCCAGGAGCAGATTTGCGTAAGTTGGTGCGCAAGGGCTACCCATCGCGGTGCCCCTGAGCTGGTGGTAGAACACGTTCTTAAACAAGAAAAAGTTTGTGTTAATACAAATCTGAGAATGGAAATCATAAAGGAATTGTGGGCCCTAAACTGAATACCCCTAGTCATCAGAAAAGACTCAACTGCCCTAACACCCCATTCATGAGGTATACTGCTGTAGAGGGCCTCAACATCAATAGAGGCCAAAAAGGTATTTTCCTCCACAGCAGTATCCTGAATGCGCAGGAGGAGATCAGTCATATCCCTTATATACGAGGGCAATGCTGAGACAAACAGTCTCAAAACCTGGTCAATATAGATGCTTGTGTTCTGAGTGAAGGAGTCAACCCCAGATACTATTGGTCTCCCTTTCAACGGATCCACCCCCTTATGGATTTTCGGGAGTGCGTAGAAAGTTGGTATCTGAGGATTTTTCGGAGTCATGAACTTAAGCTCTTCTGACGAAATCAATTTATCCTCAAATGCTGTCAGGAGGATCTGATCCAATTCTTCTATAAATAAATTGGAGGGATCGCCCCATAATCGACCATAACATCCAGCATCATTGAGAAGTCACAATGATGCTGTTGTTTTTTTGTAGTCCAATTAGGGCCTCTCTTTCTTGTTTGGTAAGGTTAGACCGCGATTCTCTCTGTGGTCTAATCTTCTCCAGATCCTAAGTGACCAGTCTGGAAAAAATGTTGATTGCTGCGTTTTCTTGAGGGGGGGCATTTTCTTACTTTTGGGACGCAATTCGGTGAGAGGACCCAGACCATCTTGTTGGGTAGGTCCATCATTGATGGAGAGGAGGAGTCTAGTATCCATAAGACAATCCAGCGGGATGCCTAATTTCGTACATTCCTCCCTATCGTTGTTTTTATAAATTTTGTGCCAACGTAATTTGCGTGTAAAAAGACTTAAATCCTTGACCCAAGAAAATATGTTGAAATTTACCGTTGGTACAAAGGACAGGCCCTTTGATAAGATCTCCAATTCACATTCTGTCAGCACCTTATCTGTGAGGTTGATGATACACTTCTCATTCATTTGCGTCTTTCCTCTTTCTGTGTTGGCTCTCTGTCCCTCAGGTGGTAGGGGGGGCCAGCTTGATCATCCCCTCCCTTCCCTAAAAAACTCGTAGATGCCCCCCCACCCCCAGCAGCAACACATGGTTCCAAGGAAGATGAGGTATATCCCCGGCCACTTCTCTGCCATCCTCTTCTTCCTCTCGGTCGAGAATTTCTTCTACCACATCCTCTATAGGGTAATTTGGCCCTGTTATATCTCTCTGTATAAGAGGAGTCAATATTAGGGATGAGCGAACCCGAACTGTATAGTTCGGGTTCGTACCGAATTTTGGGGTGTACTTGACACAGACCCGAACCCGAACATTTTCGTAAAAGTCTGGGTTCGAGTTCGGTGTTCGGTGCAAAGCAGCCAATCAACAAGCATCATACTACTTGCCCCAAGAGGCCATCACAGCCTACTATTGGCATGGCTGTGATTGGCCAGTGCAGCATGTGACCCAGCCTCTATATAAGCTTGGGTCACGTAGCGCTGCACGTCACTCTGCTGATACAAGTGTAGGGAGAGGTTGCAGCTGCGTCGTTAGGGCGAGATTAGGCAGTGATTAACTCCTCCAAAAGACTTCATTCAGTGATCGATCTACAGCTGTGGATCATTGAACTGCTGCTATTCAATTGCTCACTGTTTTAAGATTGCCCAGAGCGTTTTTCAGTCACTTTTTTCTGGGGTGATCGGCGGCCATTTTGTGGCTTGTGGTGCGCCAGCACAAGCTGCCACAAAGTACATTTAACCATCAATAGTGTGGTTATTTTTTGCTATATCCTACATCAGGGTCAAGCTGTCATCAAGTGCATTTAACCATCAATAGTGTGGTTATTTTTTGGCCATATACTACATCAGGGGCAAGCTGAGCCTGTCACCCAAGTGCATTTAACCATCAATAGTGTGGTTATTTTTTGCTATATCCTACATCAGGGTCAAGCTGTCATCAAGTGCATTTAACCATCAATAGTGTGGTTATTTTTTGGCCATATACTACATCAGGGGCAAGCTGAGCCTGTCACCCAAGTGCATTTAACCATCAATAGTGTGGTTATTTTTTGCTATATTCTACATCAGGGTAAAGCTGTCATCAAGTGCATTTAACCATCAATAGTGTGGTTATTTTTTGGCCATATACTACATCAGGGGCAAGCTGAGCCTGTCACCCAAGTGCATTTAACCATCAATAGTGTGGTTATTTTTTGGCTATAGCCTACATCAGGGTCAAGCTGTCATCAAGTGCATTTAACCATCAATAGTGCGGTTATTTTTTGGCCATATACTACATCAGGGGCAAGTTCAGCCTGTCACCCAGCGCCTAAAAAATAGGCCTCACATTTATATTCATCCAAATCTGTCATTACTGTTTTAGCTGGTCAAGTTATTTAGTGTCCGTCAAAGCACAGTTTTTGTTCTGGGTTGAAATACAATTCCCAATTTTCCAATTCTCAAAAATAGTGGTTTCTGCTGTATCAGGCCTACTTTAAATCTATCCCTAAAAGGGTATATTAGATTCAAGGTGCTGATAGGGTAATTCTCAAGAACTTCACACACACGCTACAGTGCAGATCCAAGTCTAATTCTGTGATTAAACGTATACCTGTCACCCAGCGCCTAAAAAATAGGCCTCACATTTATATTCATCCAAATCTGTCATTACTGTTTTAGCTGGTCAAGTTATTTAGTGTCCGTCAAAGCACAGTTTTTGTTCTGGGTTGAAATAAAATTCCCAATAATAGTCCTCAAATTTATATTCAGCTAAATCTGTCATTACTGGTGTGCCTGTATTAGTGTAATACGGTACCTAAATAGATAGCCAGATAGTGTTATGTGTCTGTAAAAAAAGGCCTGAATTTGAATTCAATACATTGGCCCGAAATAATATTTTTCTTATTGTGGTGAACGATAACAATGAGGAAAACATCTAGTAAGGGACGCGGACGCGGACATGGTCGTGGTGGTGTTAGTGGACCCTCTGGTGCGGGGAGAGGACGTGGCCGTTCTGCCACAGCCACACGTCCTAGTGTACCAACTACCTCACACTGGGTAAATGTAGTGGCGGCTGGGCCCCAGGCGGAGAGCTGTTTGGCGCACGTCCTTCCGCCGCCAAGGATCGCAGGGCAACATTCTTTGCCTCCTGTCTCCTCCTCCTCTTACTCAGCTTCCTCCTCCTCTTCTTCCACCTGCTCATCCAGTCAGCCACACACCTTCACCACCAACTTCAGCACAGCCCGGGGTAAACGTCCGCAGGCCATTCTGAAACTCATATGTTTGGGGGACAGGCCCCACACCGCACAGGAGTTGTGGCGGGGTATAGAACAACAGACCGACGAGTGGTTGCTGCCGGTGAGCCTCAAGCCCGGCCTGGTGGTGTGCGATAATGGGCGAAATCTCGTTGCAGCTCTGGGACTAGCCGGTTTGACGCACATCCCTTGCCTGGCGCATGTGCTGAATTTGGTGGTGCAGAAGTTCATTCGCAACTACCCCGACATGTCAGAGCTGCTGCATAAAGTGCGGGCAGTCTGTTCGCGCTTCCGGCGTTCACATCCTGCCGCTGCTCGCCTGTCTGCGCTACAGCGGAACTTCGGCCTTCCCGCTCACCGTCTCATATGCGACGTGCCCATCAGGTGGAACTCCACCTTGCACATGTTGGACAGACTGTGCGAGCAGCAGCAGGCCATAGTGGAGTTTCAGCTGCAGCACGCATGGGTCAGTCGCACTGCGGAACAGCACCACTTCACCACCAATGACTGGGCCTCCATGCGAGACCTGTGTGCCCTGTTGCGCTGTTTCGAGTACTCCACCAACATGGCCAGTGGCGATGACGCCGTTATCAGCGTTACAATACCACTTCTATGTCTCCTTGAGAAAACACTTAGGGCGATGATGGAAGAGGAGGTGGCCCAGGAGGAGGAGGAGGAAGAGGGGTGATTTTTAGCACTTTCAGGCCAGTCTCTTCGAAGTGACTCAGAGGAAGGTTTTTTGCAACACCAGAGGCCAGGTACAAATGTGGCCAGACAGGGCCCACTACTGGAGGACGAGGAGGACGAGGATGAGGAGGAGGTGGAGGAGGATGAGGATGAAGCATGTTCACAGCGGGGTGGCACCCAACGCAGCTCGGGCCCATCACTGGGGCGTGGCTCGGGGGAAACGCAGGACAAGGACGATACGCCTCCCACAGAGGACAGCTTGTCCTTACCTCTGGGCAGCCTGGCACACATGAGCGACTACATGCTGCAGTGCCTGCGCAACGACAGCAGAGTTGCCCACATTTTAACGTGTGCGGACTACTGGGTTGCCACCCTGCTGGATCCACGGTACTAAAACAATGTGCACACCTTACTTCATGCACTGGAGCGTGATAGTAAGATGCGTGAGTACAAGCGCACGTTGGTAGACGCGCTACTGAGAGAATTCCCAAATGTCACAGGGGAACAAGTGGAAGCCCAAGGCGAAGGCAGAGGAGGAGCAAGAGGTCGCCAACGCAGCTGTGTCACGGCCAGCTCCTCTGAGGGCAGGGTTAGCATGGCAGAGATGTGGAAAAGTTTTGTCACCACGCCACAGCTAACTGCACCACCACCTGATACGGAACGTGTTAGCAGGAGGCAACATTTCAATAACATGGTGGAACAGTACCTGTGCACACCCCTCCACGTACTGACTGATGGTTCAGCCCCATTCAACTTCTGGGTCTCCAAATTGTCCACGTGGCCAGAGCTAGCCTTTTATGCCTTGGAGGTGCTGGCCTGCCCGGCGGCCAGCGTTTTGTCTGAACGTGTATTCAGCACGGCAGGGGGCGTCATTACAGACAAACGCAGCCGCCTGTCTACAGCCAATGTGGACAAGCTGACGTTCATAAAAATGAACCAGGCATGGATCCCACAGGACCTGTCCATCCCTTGTGCAGATTAGACATTAACTACCTCCCCTTAACCATATATTATTGTACTCCAGGGCACTTCCTCATTCAATCCTATTTTTATTTTCATTCTACCATTATATTGCGGGGCAACCCAAAGTTGAATGAACCTCTCCTCTGTCTGGGTGCCGGTGCCTAAAAATATCCGACAGTGGCCTGTTCCAGTGGTGGGTGACATGAAGCCTGATTCTCTGCTATGATATGAAGACTGATTCTCTGCTGACATGAAGCCTGAATCTCTGTTATGGGACCTCTCTCCTCTGTCTGGGTGCCGGGGCCTAAAAATATCTGACAGTGGCCTGTTCCAGTGGTGGGTGACGTGAAGCCTGATTCTCTGCTATGATATGAAGACTGATTCTCTGCTAACATGAAGCCTGAATCTCTGTTATGGGACCTCTCTCCTCTTCCTGGGTGCCGGGGCCTAAATATGTGAAAATGGACTGTTCCAGTGGTGGGTGACGTGAAGCCTGATTCTCTGCTATGACATGAAGACTGATTCTCTGCTGACATGAAGCCTGAATCTCTGTTATGGGACCTCTCTCATCTGCCTGGGTGCCTGGGCCTAAATATGTAACAATGGACTGTTCCAGTGGTGGGTGACGTGAAGCCTGATTCTCTGCTATGACATGCAGACTGATTCTCTGCTGACATGTAGCCTGAATCTCTGTTATGGGACCTCTCTCCTCTGTCTGGGTGCCGGGGCCTAAAAATATCTGACAGTGGCCTGTTCCAGTGGTGGGTGACATGAAGCCTGATTCTCTGCTATGATATGAAGACTGATTCTCTGCTGACATGAAGCCTGAATCTCTGTTATGGGACCTCTCTCCTCTGTCTGGGTGCCAAGCCTAAAAATACCTGACAGTGGCCTGTTCCAGTGGTGGGTGACATGAAGCCTGAATCTCTGCTATGACATGAAGACTGATTCTCTGCTAACATGAAGCCTGAATCTCTGTTATGGGACCTCTCTCCCCTTCCTGGGTGCCTGGGCCTAAATATGTGACAATGGACTGTTCCAGTGGTGGGTGAAGTGAAGCCTGATTCTCTGCTATGACATGAAGACTGATTCTCTGCTGACATGAAGCCTGAATCTCTGTTATGGGACCTCTCTCACCTGCCTGGGTGCCTGGTCCTAAATATGTAACAATGGACTGTTCCATTGGTGGGTGACGTGAAGCCTGATTCTCTGCTATGACATGCAGACTGATTCTCTGCTGACATGAAGCCTGAATCTCTGTTATGGGACCTCTCTCCTCTGTCTGGGTGCCGGGGCCTAAAAATATCTGACAGTGGCCTGTTCCAGTGGTGGGTAACATGAAGCCTGATTCTCTGCTATGATATGAAGACTGATTCTCTGCTGACATGATGACTGAATCTCTGTTATGGGACCTCTCTCCTCTGTCTGGGTGCCGGGGCCTAAAAATATCTGACAGTGGCCTGTTCCAGTGGTGGGTGACATGAAGCCTGATTCTCTGCTATGATATGAAGACTGATTCTCTGCTGACATGAAGCCTGAATCTCTGTTATGGGACCTCTCTCCTCTGTCTGGGTGCCGGGGCCTAAAAATATCTGACAGTGGCCTGTTCCAGTGGTGGGTGACATGAAGCCTGATTCTCTGCTATGACATGAAGACTGATTCTCTGCTGACATGAAGCCTGAATCTCTGTTATGGGACCTCTCTCCTCTGCCTGGGTGCCTGGGCCTAAATATGTGACAATGGACTGTTCCAGTGGTGGGTGACGTTAAGCCTGATTCTCTGCTATGATATGAAGACTGATTCTCTGCTGACATGAAGCCTGAATCTCTGTTATGGGACCTCTCTCCTCTGCCTGGGTGCCTGGGCCTAAATATGTGACAATGGACTGTTCCAGTGGTGGGTGACGTGAAGCCTGATTCTCTGCTATGACATGAAGACTGATTCTCTGCTGACATGAAGCCTGAATCTCTTTTATGGGACCTCTCTCCTCTGTCTGGGTGCCGGGGCCTAAAAATATCTGACAGTGGCCTGTTCCAGTGGTGGGTGACGTGAAAACTGATTCTCTGCTATGACATGAAGACTGATTCTCTGCTGACATGAAGCCTGAACCTCTGTTATGGGACCTCTCTCCTCTGCCTGGGTGCCTGGGCCTAAATATGTAACAATGGACTGTTACAGTGGTGGGTGACGTGAAGCCTGATTCTCTGCTATGACATGAAGACTGATTCTCTGCTGACATGAAGCCTGAATCTCTGTTATGGGACCTCTCTCCTCTGTCTGGGTTTCGGGGCCTAAAAATATCTGACAGTGGCATGTTCCAGTGGTGGGTGACGTGAAGCCTGATTCTCTGCTATGATATGAAGACTGATTCTCTGCTGACATAAAGCCTGAATCTCTGTTATGGGACCTCTCTCCTCTGCCTGGGTGCCTGGGCCTAAACATGTGACAATGGACTGTTCCAGTGGTGGGTGACGTGAAGCCTGATTCTCTGCTATGATATGAAGACTGATTCTCTGCTGACATGAAGCCTGAATCTCTGTTATGGGACCTCTCTCATCTGCCTCGGTGCCTGGGCCTAAATATGTAACAATGGACTGTTCCAGTGGTGGGTGACGTGAAGCCTGATTCTCTGCTATGACATGCAGACTGATTCTCTGCTGACATGTAGCCTGAATCTCTGTTATGGGACCTCTCTCCTCTGTCTGGGTGCCGGGGCCTAAAAATATCTGACAGTGGCCTGTTCCAGTGGTGGGTGACATGAAGCCTGATTCTCTGCTATGATATGAAGACTGATTCTCTGCTGACATGAAGCCTGAATCTCTGTTATGGGACCTCTCTCCTCTGTCTGGGTGCCGGGGCCTAAAAATACCTGACAGTGGCCTGTTCCAGTGGTGGGTGACATGAAGCCTGAATCTCTGCTATGACATGAAGACTGATTCTCTGCTAACATGAAGCCTGAATCTCTGTTATGGGACCTCTCTCCTCTTCCTGGGTGCCTGGGCCTAAATATGTGACAATGGACTGTTCCAGTGGTGGGTGACGTGAAGCCTGATTCTCTGCTATGACATGAAGACTGATTCTCTGCTGACATGAAGCCTGAATCTCTGTTATGGGACCTCTCTCATCTGCCTGGGTGCCTGGTCCTACATATGTAACAATGGACTGTTCTATTGGTGGGTGACGTGAAGCCTGATTCTCTGCTATGACATGCAGACTGATTCTCTGCTGACATGAAGCCTGAATCTCTGTTATGGGACCTCTCTCCTCTGTCTGGGTGCCGGGGCCTAAAAATATCTGACAGTGGCCTGTTCCAGTGGTGGGTGACGTGAAGCCTGATTCTCTGCTATGACATGAAGACTGATTCTCTGCTGACATGAAGCCTGAATCTCTGTTATGGGACCTCTCTCATCTGCCTGGGTGCCTGGGCCTAAATATGTAACAATGGACTGTTCCAGTGGTGGGTGACGTGAAGCCTGATTCTCTGCTATGACATTAAAACTGATTCTCTGCTGACATGAAGCCTGAATCTCTGTTATGGGACCTCTCTCCTCTGTCTGGGTGCCGGGGCCTAAAAATATCTGACAGTGGCCTGTTCCAGTGGTGGGTAACATGAAGCCTGATTCTCTGCTATGATATGAAGACTGATTCTCTGCTGACATGATGACTGAATCTCTGTTATGGGACCTCTCTCCTCTGTCTGGGTGCCGGGGCCTAAAAATATCTGACAGTGGCCTGTTCCAGTGGTGGGTGACATGAAGCCTGATTCTCTGCTATGATATGAAGACTGATTCTCTGCTGACATGAAGCCTGAATCTCTGTTATGGGACCTCTCTCCTCTGTCTGGGTGCCGGGGCCTAAAAATATCTGACAGTGGCCTGTTCCAGTGGTGGGTGACATAAAGCCTGATTCTCTGCTATGATATGAAGACTGATTCTCTGCTGACATGAAGCCTGAATCTCTGTTATGGGGCCTCTCTCCTCTGTCTGGGTGCCTGGGCCAAAAAATATCTGACAGTGGCCTGTTCCAGTGGTGGGTGACATGAAGCCTGATTCTTAACTATGACATGAAGACTGATTCTCTGCTGACATGAAGCCTGAATCTCTGTTATGGGACCTCTCTCCTCTGCCTGGGTGCCTGGGCCTAAATATGTGACAATGGACTGTTCCAGTGGTGGGTGACGTTAAGCCTGATTCTCTGCTATGATATGAAGACTGATTCTCTGCTGACATGAAGCCTGAATCTATGTTATGGGACCTCTCTCCTCTGCCTGGGTGCCTGGGCCTAAATATGTGACAATGGACTGTTCCAGTGGTGGGTGACGTGAAGCCTGATTCTCTGCTATGACATGAAGACTGATTCTCTGCTGACATGAAGCCTGAATCTCTTTTATGGGACCTCTCTCCTCTGTCTGGGTGCCGGGGCCTAAAAATATCTGACAGTGGCCTGTTCCAGTGGTGGGTGACGTGAAAACTGATTCTCTGCTATGACATGAAGACTGATTCTCTGCTGACATGAAGCCTGAACCTCTGTTATGGGACCTCTCTCCTCTGCCTGGGTGCCTGGGCCTAAATATGTAACAATGGACTGTTACAGTGGTGGGTGACGTGAAGCCTGATTCTCTGCTATGACATGAAGACTGATTCTCTGCTGACATAAAGCCTGAATCTCTGTTATGGGACCTCTCTTCTCTGCCTGGGTGCCTGGGCCTAAATATGTGACAATGGACTGTTCCAGTGGTGGGTGACGTGAAGCCTGATTCTCTGCTGACATGAAGCCTGAATCTCTGTTATGGGACCTCTCTTCTCTGCCTGGGTGCCTGGGCCTAAATATGTGACAATGGACTGTTCCAGTGGTGGGTGACGTGAAGCCTGATTCTCTGCTGACATGAAGCCTGAATCTCTGTTATGGGACCTCTCTCCTCTGTCTGGGTGCCGGGGCCTAAAAATATCTGACAGTGGCCTGTTCCAGTGGTGGGTGACGTGAAGCCTGAATCTCTGCTATGATATGAAGACTGATTCTCTGCTGACATGAAGCCTGAATCTCTGTTATGGGACATCTCTCCTCTCCCTGGGTGCCTGGGCCTAAATATGTGACAATGGACTGTTCCAGTGGTGGGTGACGTGAAGCCTGATTCTCTGCTATGACATGAAGACTAATTCTCTGCTGACATGAAGCCTGAATCTCTGTTATGGGACCTCTCTCCTCTGTCTGGGTGCCGGGGCCTAAAAATATCTGACAGTGGCCTGTTCCAGTGGTGGGTGACATGAAGCCTGATTCTCTGCTATGATATGAAGACTGATACTCTGCTGACATGAAGCCTGAATCTCTGTTATGGGACCTCTTTCCTCTGTCTGGGTGCCGGGGTCTAAAAATATCTGACAGCGGCCTGTTCCAGTGGTGGGTGACATGAAGCCTGATTCTCTGCTATGACATGAAGACTGATTCTCTGCTGACATGAAGCCTGAATCTCTGTTATGGGACCTCTCTCCTCTGCCTGGGTGCCTGGGCCTAAATATGTGACAATGGACTGTTCCAGTGGTGGGTGACGTGAAGCCTGATTCTCTGCTATGACATGAAGACTGATTATCTGCTGACATGTAGCCTGAATCTCTGTTATGGGACCTCTCTCCTCTGTCTGGGTGCCGGGGCCTAAAAATATCTGACAGTGGCCTGTTCCAGTGGTGGGTCAGAGACAGGATAAGGAAAAAAGAGAGGGTTAGTCACTGGGCCTTCAAAACGATGGTCCAGGGTTAACTGCGCAGGGCGCCAAAGGTAGGACAGAATGAGTATCTTTTAATTTCCGTGTACGGTAAAAGTGGTGGGGCAGATAAGGGCAGGCAGCCAAATGGTCTCAACCCACCTAAAGGACTCTCGGTGGGTGATTTGAAGATTGGGAGTGGGGTAGCGTGGAGACGCTAAAAAACGACCACGGGAGCGGCGCCAAAATCCCTAATATCTAAATTTGTGGGGGTATATAACCCATAAAAGATAGCACTTATTATGTCGCTAATTGAGATAAAAGTATTATGTCGCTAATTAAGATAAAAACATATGGTTAGGACAATTATAAATTGACAAGTATAAAATTGAAATATAAAATCAAAATTTAAGTGACTCACTTCACCCAGGAGGGTAATGTGGGATAAAGCTCAAGACACCCACACTACACCTCCTGCGCCTGGATCGCCAGTAGAGTCTTAGAAATGGACAAAGACCACTCTCGAGTCCTTGTTCTTTCTTTTATTCTTTTTATTCCAAGAGCCAGGGTTGGGGGAAGGAGCAGCTCAACGCGTTTCGGGGCCTCTTAATGGGTCCCCTTCATCAGGAGCATAGACATTCAATGTACAGTAAGATGGGGTTTAAATAGCATGTGGAATAACCAAAAAGACCGCCAAAAACGGCATCAAATTGTGTCACTTCCGGTTTCTGCATGCGTTCCACTGTGGAACGCATCGGAAGTGACGACCTCTACATCTCAAAAGAATTGGTTTGATAGGTAAAATCGATCTAAAGTACAGATACATTCAATATACAATATACAATAAGATGGGGTTTAAATGGTATGTGAAAAAGCCAAGAAGACCGCCAGGAACGGCATCAAATTGTGTCACTCCCGGTTTCTGCATGCGTTCCACTGTGGAACGCATCGGAAGTGACGACCTCTACATTTCAAAAGCATTGGTTCGATAGGTAAAATCAATCTAAAATACAGTGGGGCCATTTAAAAAACATATGGGGTTAGTAGGGGTAACCTACACCCTCCTTTGAATGTGAAAGATAGTGTGTGTCCCCCTTTCTTCACTGCGCCATGGTGGAACGCAAACCGGACTTCCGGTATATTCCACCGTGGAGCGCACCGGAAACGGAAGTCCCGGGTGCTACTATGGGTCTGTGCAAAGTCTTATGTAATGTTCGTGGTGGAACGCATACCCGACTTCCGGTGTGTCCCATCGTGGAACGCACCAGAACCGGAACCGCGCCTCCAGACGGGGGTGTGTATGTTATATCGTCAAGGGGTTTGAAAACAAAACAAAAAGAGAAAGAAAAACAAAGGGGGGGGGGGTCCTTACGAATAGATTCATACTGAGTCTCGGGATATTAATACATATAGGTTTTTGCACAATGGTGTCAATTAGTGTGGGTGGAGTCATTTTATCCATTGTCATGTGATTGGGGTTTGGGGGAAGGGTTCTAATAAGGGGCGATATTTTAGATAATACAAGGGGGACTGCAGCAGGTATCAATAGTAATCCAACAGGTGATAGTGGAAAGATCTTGATTAATTGACAGCGGTGATATTGATGATAAATATATACATTGATCAATGGATCATATCTAGAAACAACTCATATATATATATATAACTTGTAAAAAATATGTATCATAAAAAATATATATAACTAAATAAGAAAATAATATATATATATATATATATATATATAAACATAATATATATATAAAAATAAATAGTATTAAAAATAAAAATAAAAATAAAAGTAATATTAAAAATAAAAAATAATAAAATTAAAAATAAAAAATAAAAATAAAATTAAAAATAAAAAAAATATATATATATATAAAAGAAATTTTTTATTTTTATTTTTGATAAAAAATATCTGTATAGATAGATACATAGATATCATGTTTTAAATGCGTATACGGATAGGGACGTATGGATGATGCTGTGATTGTATCATAGGTGAAAAATACAGGGTTGGGATAGTGGTACTCTTTTAATAGTTAGAATATTCTAGACATTCATTCAAACCAAAAGGGGATAGGGTGTTTAGTGTAAATATCCAGAACATTTCCTTCCGGCATAACTGTTGGTATGATGAGGTGATGGTTTCTAGGGGTGTGACTGTGAGACCGATTATGGATCCCTCATGCCTTTCGGAGAAATGTCGTGATACGCTGTGTGTTAGGACTTTACGTTTAATGTTGGACCTGTGCTCACACATTCTTTCTCTGAGAGTTTGTGTGGTCCTACCGACGTATTTTGAACCGCAGGGACATTTTAGGAGATAGATGACGTTTCTGGTTCCGCAGTTTAAATCTTGTTTTATAGTCCAGGGACCCGAGGGACCCCCTGTTTCGATGGTCTTAGTGCCGTGTGCAATCATTGCGCAGCATTTGCACTTTTTACTGCCACATTTAAAACATCCTTTTTTCATGGGTAGTGGAACGATTGTATTCGTAGGGGCTTTGAGTTTGGGACAGGATGGGGCAATGATGTTTTTGATGGTTTGTGCCCTTCTAAAAGTTATGGACGGCAATTGGGGTAGTATATTTTTGAGGATGGGATCTTTCAGCAGGATATTCCAGTGCTTCATTACTACTTTTCTGATGTTTTGGTGGTCTCTGTTGTATCTGGTGATAAGGTTGTATTGGTATCTTTTCTCGTCCGTAGTTTTTGGGAGTGGTGGTTTCAACGCTTCTTTTTGATCTATTTTTAGGATCCTCTGGGTCGACGCCTTGATTAGACTTTTGGGGTAGCCTTTTTCCAGAAAACGATCTTTAAGAATTCCTAGTTGTGTTTTGAGGGTCTTTTCGTTGGAACAGTTTCTCCGTACTCTTTTCATTTGCCCGTAAGGTATATTTTTCTTCCATTTGGTGTGGTGGCAGCTGGAGTATTCTAAGTAGCTGTTGGCGTCTACTTTTTTAAAATGAGTGCTGGTGGTAATCTTGTTGTTGATGATTTCGATCTGTAAATCTAAAAATGTTGAGCTCTTGGAGTCGGATTCATATGTAAATTGGAGGCCCCAGTCGTTCTGATTTAACATCGATATGAATGGAGTTATGTCCTCAGCGTTGCCCCCCCAGATGAAGATAATGTCATCGATATATCGGCGGTAAAAAAGCACATCCTTATGGGATTGGAGACCTAGAGACTCTTCAAAAAGGCCTACGAACAAGTTTGCGTAAGAGGGTGCGAATTTCGTACCCATAGCGGTACCCCTTGTTTGTATGTAAAAGGTATCGTTAAAGGTGAAAAAATTGTGTTCTAGAATGAATTGTATTGCGTTTAGAATGAATTCCTTCTGAGGGGAGGACATTTCTTGGTCCCGTTCCAGATAATGTTTGACTGCACGTAATCCTAAATCATGCCGGATGTTGCTGTAGAGGGATGCCACGTCAAGTGTGACCCAAAAGTAGTGATCCTTCCAAACTATATTGCTGAGGGTGTTAATCAGGTCTGCGGAATCTCTTAGGTGGGAAGGGAGTTTCTGTACATATTTCTGTAGGAACGTGTCGACATACGCTGAGAGGTTAGATGTAAGTGAGTTTATGCCGGAAATGATTGGTCTACCGGGTGGGTTGGTGAGGGTTTTGTGGATTTTGGGTAGGAAGTAGAAGCGAGCAGTGGTGGGGTGATTGGGCGTGAGGAATGTTTTTTCTTTTTTGTTAAGGGTGTTTTGGTTATAACCAGAATCTATAAGTTCTATCAATGTTTTTTTGAAGATGGCCGTTGGGTCATCTATAAGGACTTTATAGTATGTTTGGTCGGACAGGATTCTAGTGGATTCCTGTATATAGTAGGCGAGGTCCATGATTACGACCCCACCTCCTTTGTCTGCATTTTTTATTACGATGTTTTTGTTTTTCTTAAGATCTGTCAAAGCTCTTTTTTCTCGATTATTGAGATTATTTGGAGTGTCAGAGATTCGGGCTTCTTTCAGGGTTTTTAAGTCGTCTAAAACTATATTAAGAAAGCTCTCTAGATGGGGGCCTCTGCTTTGTAGTGGATAAAAGGAAGATTTGTTCTTTAGACCTGATGGGATGGGGGTATGTGTTTTATCTTCATTTTGGGCAGATGGTACTATTTCTTGAGTGGTGGGCAGGGACCGGACACTGGAAATGATGTTATTAATATTGTTCGTGTCGACTCCTGGAAGTGGGTTTTCTTTTTCTCCTGAGATAATTTCTTTTATGGCAAAATGTCTTTTGAGTGTTAATTTTCGTATCCATTGGTTTATGTCGACAAATAATTCGAAGGGATCGGATGTGTTTGTGGGACAAAAAGAAAGTCCTTTACTGAGCACACTAAATTCATCTGTTTTGAGTTTGTATTTTGATAAGTTGAATATTCCTTTGGTGTCTTGTGGTGTGTCATTTTTTGCGTTTTCTTCTAGTGTGATGGGGACTGAGGTATCGGGTCTGCGGTTGTGTTCGTTGGTGTAATGAGTGGTTTGAGTTTTCTCTTTTTTGGAGTGTTTGGTTCTTCCCCCTCTACATCCCCTGAATCGTTTTTTACCCTTTTTCGGGATGGAGGAACGGGACTGAAAAAATGAGTAATCTTGAGGTTTTGGGGATTGAGGGTGGGCGTGAAGGGGATCGGGCCTGTTGGAGTGAAGAAGGGGCTCAGGACTTGTAGGCTGGAGATTATCTGTCTGGCCGGAGGGGTGAGGTTGTTTGTTGTAGGTGAGATTCTCCCTAAAAAAGGGCTTTCGGAGAGATTGGAGGGTAGTGCTAAAAAAAGTTCAGATTGTGTGGTAGATACTGAGTGTGTTGAAATGTTGGATCCTGTAAGGATGGGGGATGTATGGGATTTATTCGGGGAGGAAGGGGATTGGTTCGGAGAGGAGATGGATTGTGTTGGACTGGGGCTAGAGCACACTAATTTTGTTTGTTGCTTCGGTGGAGTGGGGCTTTTGTTGTGCAGGACAGTGGGATGAGGGGGACTCCTAACTGCTGTGGAGACTAATGTGGTGTCTCCCCTATTGGGTGGGCCAATGTGTTTCGGCCCACAGGGGGGATCTTGTGTCTGTACGGTACCCCAATGTGTCTTTGGGGGGATTACTATTCTGGCTGTTGTTTCGTGGGCTCGGACGGGTTTGGGGTAGGGCGTACGGTTTTTTTGGGATCTTAATATTCCCTGTGTCTTGCTGTTGTAAAAAACTCTGTTCTGCGACCTGGATTGTGTTGAAGTGGGTCTGTGTTGGAGGTCCAGATGGGTAGGTCTAGTATACGAAAAATTGGAATTGGTGTGTGCGTTATTAGAAGGGGGGGGGAAAAGAGTGTTTTCTTTCCCAGGACCTGGTCTTATTAAGGTCATAGTCTCTGATGTCCCTTAAAAGTTTGTTACATTTTCTAAGTGCCTCGTTATATTCAAAGCGTCTGAGAGGATCCCAAAGGGGATTTCTCTCATCGGCCTCGTATTTCGATTTTTTAAGAAACCATGTATTAAGTTTTTGCCCCAGGTGCATACATGTGGCTTTTCTTTTAGCGATTAAAAGCCTCATGAATTGTTGTGAACACTTATCACTTGTACTAAGCCAATTTCTAACAAATTCGGGGTCGTTCGTAAATGATGGTTTTACGGATAGTCTCAGGCCACGGGGGATAATCCCCAAGTATTCATAAATAAAAAGAAAGTACCAGTCAATTTCGTTCTTTACAAAGTTCTTGATGGTGTCCAATACGTCAAAGTCCTCTTCATCGGTATTTTCTTTCCAATTGTCAGGTGTTGAGTAGGGTAGTTCTCTAATGGACTGCCAAGTTCCACTGATTGTGTTGGGAGGAGGTAGTCTAAGTTCCGTGGTGGTGGGTAATCTTCTGATTTCCTTCAGGATTCTCGTCATAATACCGTGTATATCCCTATTTAGGTATGCCGAACCTATGTCAGCCACTGCTCCTCTGGTCGGTCGTTGGTCACCCATCGGCCGAACAAATGAAGGTCAGAGACAGGATAAGGAAAAAAGAGAGGGTTAGTCACTGGGCCTTCAAAACGATGGTCCAGGGTTAACTGCGCAGGGCGCCAAAGGTAGGACAGAATGAGTATCTTTTAATTTCCGTGTACGGTAAAAGTGGTGGGGCAGATAAGGGCAGGCAGCCAAATGGTCTCAACCCACCTAAAGGACTCTCGGTGGGTGATTTGAAGATTGGGAGTGGGGTAGCGTGGAGACGCTAAAAAAGGACCACGGGAGCGGCGCCAAAATCCCTAATATCTAAATTTGTGGGGGTATATAACCCATAAAAGATAGCACTTATTATGTCGCTAATTGAGATAAAAGTATTATGTCGCTAATTAAGATAAAAACATATGGTTAGGACAATTATAAATTGACAAGTATAAAATTGAAATATAAAATCAAAATTTAAGTGACTCACTTCACCCAGGAGGGTAATGTGGGATAAAGCTCAAGACACCCACACTACACCTCCTGCGCCTGGATCGCCAGTAGAGTCTTAGAAATGGACAAAGACCACTCTCGAGTCCTTGTTCTTTCTTTTATTCTTTTTATTCCAAGAGCCAGGGTTGGGGGAAGGAGCAGCTCAACGCGTTTCGGGGCCTCTTAATGGGTCCTCTTAATTACCACCAGCACTCATTTTAAAAAAGTAGACGCCAACAGCTACTTAGAATACTCCAGCTGCCACCACACCAAATGGAAGAAAAATATACCTTACGGGCAAATGAAAAGAGTACGGAGAAACTGTTCCAACGAAAAGACCCTCAAAACACAACTAGGAATTCTTAAAGATCGTTTTCTGGAAAAAGGCTACCCCAAAAGTCTAATCAAGGCGTCGACCCAGAGGATCCTAAAAATAGATCAAAAAGAAGCGTTGAAACCACCACTCCCAAAAACTACGGACGAGAAAAGATACCAATACAACCTTATCACCAGATACAACAGAGACCACCAAAACATCAGAAAAGTAGTAATGAAGCACTGGAATATCCTGCTGAAAGATCCCATCCTCAAAAATATACTACCCCAATTGCCGTCCATAACTTTTAGAAGGGCACAAACCATCAAAAACATCATTGCCCCATCCTGTCCCAAACTCAAAGCCCCTACGAATACAATCGTTCCACTACCCATGAAAAAAGGATGTTTTAAATGTGGCAGTAAAAAGTGCAAATGCTGCGCAATGATTGCACACGTCACTAAGACCATCGAAACAGGGGGTCCCTCGGGTCCCTGGACTATAAAACAAGATTTAAACTGCGGAACCAGAAACGTCATCTATCTCCTAAAATGTCCCTGCGGTTCAAAATACGTCGGTAGGACCACACAAACTCTCAGAGAAAGAATGTGTGAGCACAGGTCCAACATTAAACGTAAAGTCCTAACACACAGCGTATCACGACATTTCTCCGAAAGGCATGAGGGATCCATAATCGGTCTCACAGTCACACCCCTAGAAACCATCACCTCATCATACCAACAGTTATGCCGGAAGGAAATGTTCTGGATATTTACACTAAACACCCTATCCCCTTTCGGTTTGAATGAATGTCTAGAATATTCTAACTATTAAAAGAGTACCACTATCCCAACCCTGTATTTTTCACCTATGATACAATCACAGCATCATCCATACGTCCCTATCCGTATACGCATTTAAAACATGATATCTATGTATCTATCTATACAGATATTTTTTATCAAAAATAAAAATAAAAAATTTCTTTTATATATATATATATTTTTTTTATTTTTAATTTTATTTTTATTTTTTATTTTTAATTTTATTATTTTTTATTTTTAATATTACTTTTATTTTTATTTTTATTTTTAATACTATTTATTTTTATATATATATTATGTTTATATATATATATATATATTATTTTCTTATTTAGTTATATATATTTTTTATGATACATATTTTTTACAAGTTATATATATATATATGAGTTGTTTCTAGATATGATCCATTGATCAATGTATATATTTATCATCAATATCACCGCTGTCAATTAATCAAGATCTTTCCACTATCACCTGTTGGATTACTATTGATACCTGCTGCAGTCCCCCTTGTATTATCTAAAATATCGCCCCTTATTAGAACCCTTCCCCCAAACCCCAATCACATGACAATGGATAAAATGACTCCACCCACACTAATTGACACCATTGTGCAAAAACCTATATGTATTAATATCCCGAGACTCAGTATGAATCTATTCGTAAGGACCCCCCCCCCCCCCCTTTGTTTTTCTTTCTCTTTTTGTTTTGTTTTCAAACCCCTTGACGATATAACATACACACCCCCGTCTGGAGGCGCGGTTCCGGTTCTGGTGCGTTCCACGATGGGACACACCGGAAGTCGGGTATGCGTTCCACCACGAACATTACATAAGACTTTGCACAGACCCATAGTAGCACCCGGGACTTCCGTTTCCGGTGCGCTCCACGGTGGAATATACCGGAAGTCCGGTTTGCGTTCCACCATGGCGCAGTGAAGAAAGGGGGACACACACTATCTTTCACATTCAAAGGAGGGTGTAGGTTACCCCTACTAACCCCATATGTTTTTTAAATGGCCCCACTGTATTTTAGATTGATTTTACCTATCGAACCAATGCTTTTGAAATGTAGAGGTCGTCACTTCCGATGCGTTCCACAGTGGAACGCATGCAGAAACCGGAAGTGACACAATTTGATGCCGTTCCTGGCGGTCTTCTTGGCTTTTTCACATACCATTTAAACCCCATCTTATTGTATATTGTATATTGAATGTATCTGTACTTTAGATCGATTTTACCTATCAAACCAATTCTTTTGAGATGTAGAGGTCGTCACTTCCGATGCGTTCCACAGTGGAACGCATGCAGAAACCGGAAGTGACACAATTTGATGCCGTTTTTGGCGGTCTTTTTGGTTATTCCACATGCTATTTAAACCCCATCTTACTGTACATTGAATGTCTATGCTCCTGATGAAGGGGACCCATTAAGAGGCCCCGAAACGCGTTGAGCTGCTCCTTCCCCCAACCCTGGCTCTTGGAATAAAAAGAATAAAAGAAAGAACAAGGACTCGAGAGTGGTCTTTGTCCATTTCTAAGACTCTACTGGCGATCCAGGCGCAGGAGGTGTAGTGTGGGTGTCTTGAGCTTTATCCCACATTACCCTCCTGGGTGAAGTGAGTCACTTAAATTTTGATTTTATTTTCAATTTTATACTTGTCAATTTATAATTGTCCTAACCATATGTTTTTATCTTAATTAGCGACATAATACTTTTATCTCAATTAGCGACATAATAAGTGCTATCTTTTATGGGTTATATACCCCCACAAATTTAGATATTAGGGATTTTGGCGCCGCTCCCGTGGTCCTTTTTTAGCGTCTCCACGCTACCCCACTCCCAATCTTCAAATCACCCACCGAGAGTCCTTTAGGTGGGTTGAGACCATTTGGCTGCCTGCCCTTATCTGCCCCACCACTTTTACCGTACACGGAAATTAAAAGATACTCATTCTGTCCTACCTTTGGCGCCCTGCGCAGTTAACCCTGGACCATCGTTTTGAAGGCCCAGTGACTAACCCTCTCTTTTTTCCTTATCCTGTCTCTGACCTTCATTTGTTCGGCCGATGGGTGACCAACGACCGACCAGAGGAGCAGTGGCTGACATAGGTTCGGCATACCTAAATAGGGATATACACGGTATTATGACGAGAATCCTGAAGGAAATCAGAAGATTACCCACCACCACGGAACTTAGACTACCTCCTCCCAACACAATCAGTGGAACTTGGCAGTCCATTAGAGAACTACCCTACTCAACACCTGACAATTGGAAAGAAAATACCGATGAAGAGGACTTTGACGTATTGGACACCATCAAGAACTTTGTAAAGAACGAAATTGACTGGTACTTTCTTTTTATTTATGAATACTTGGGGATTATCCCCCGTGGCCTGAGACTATCCGTAAAACCATCATTTACGAACGACCCCGAATTTGTTAGAAATTGGCTTAGTACAAGTGATAAGTGTTCACAACAATTCATGAGGCTTTTAATCGCTAAAAGAAAAGCCACATGTATGCACCTGGGGCAAAAACTTAATACATGGTTTCTTAAAAAATCGAAATACGAGGCCGATGAGAGAAATCCCCTTTGGGATCCTCTCAGACGCTTTGAATATAACGAGGCACTTAGAAAATGTAACAAACTTTTAAGGGACATCAGAGACTATGACCTTAATAAGACCAGGTCCTGGGAAAGAAAACACTCTTTTCCCCCCCCCTTCTAATAACGCACACACCAATTCCAATTTTTCGTATACTAGACCTACCCATCTGGACCTCCAACACAGACCCACTTCAACACAATCCAGGTCGCAGAACAGAGTTTTTTACAACAGCAAGACACAGGGAATATTAAGATCCCAAAAAAAACCGTACGCCCTACCCCAAACCCGTCCGAGCCCACGAAACAACAGCCAGAATAGTAATCCCCCCAAAGACACATTGGGGTACCGTACAGACACAAGATCCCCCCTGTGGGCCGAAACACATTGGCCCACCCAATAGGGGAGACACCACATTAGTCTCCACAGCAGTTAGGAGTCCCCCTCATCCCACTGTCCTGCACAACAAAAGCCCCACTCCACCGAAGCAACAAACAAAATTAGTGTGCTCTAGCCCCAGTCCAACACAATCCATCTCCTCTCCGAACCAATCCCCTTCCTCCCCGAATAAATCCCATACATCCCCCATCCTTACAGGATCCAACATTTCAACACACTCAGTATCTACCACACAATCTGAACTTTTTTTAGCACTACCCTCCAATCTCTCCGAAAGCCCTTTTTTAGGGAGAATCTCACCTACAACAAACAACCTCACCCCTCCGGCCAGACAGATAATCTCCAGCCTACAAGTCCTGAGCCCCTTCTTCACTCCAACAGGCCCGATCCCCTTCACGCCCACCCTCAATCCCCAAAACCTCAAGATTACTCATTTTTTCAGTCCCGTTCCTCCATCCCGAAAAAGGGTAAAAAACGATTCAGGGGATGTAGAGGGGGAAGAACCAAACACTCCAAAAAAGAGAAAACTCAAACCACTCATTACACCAACGAACACAACCGCAGACCCGATACCTCAGTCCCCATCACACTAGAAGAAAACGCAAAAAATGACACACCACAAGACACCAAAGGAATATTCAACTTATCAAAATACAAACTCAAAACAGATGAATTTAGTGTGCTCAGTAAAGGACTTTCTTTTTGTCCCACAAACACATCCGATCCCTTCGAATTATTTGTCGACATAAACCAATGGATACGAAAATTAACACTCAAAAGACATTTTGCCATAAAAGAAATTATCTCAGGAGAAAAAGAAAACCCACTTCCAGGAGTCGACACGAACAATATTAATAACATCATTTCCAGTGTCCGGTCCCTGCCCACCACTCAAGAAATAGTACCATCTGCCCAAAATGAAGATAAAACACATACCCCCATCCCATCAGGTCTAAAGAACAAATCTTCCTTTTATCCACTACAAAGCAGAGGCCCCCATCTAGAGAGCTTTCTTAATATAGTTTTAGACGACTTAAAAACCCTGAAAGAAGCCCGAATCTCTGACACTCCAAATAATCTCAATAATCGAGAAAAAAGAGCTTTGACAGATCTTAAGAAAAACAAAAACATCGTAATAAAAAATGCAGACAAAGGAGGTGGGGTCGTAATCATGGACCTCGCCTACTATATACAGGAATCCACTAGAATCCTGTCCGACCAAACATACTATAAAGTCCTTATAGATGACCCAACGGCCATCTTCAAAAAAACATTGATAGAACTTATAGATTCTGGTTATAACCAAAACACCCTTAACAAAAAAGAAAAAACATTCCTCACGCCCAATCACCCCACCACTGCTCGCTTCTACTTCCTACCCAAAATCCACAAAACCCTCACCAACCCACCCGGTAGACCAATCATTTCCGGCATAAACTCACTTACATCTAACCTCTCAGCGTATGTCGACACGTTCCTACAGAAATATGTACAGAAACTCCCTTCCCACCTAAGAGATTCCGCAGACCTGATTAACACCCTCAGCAATATAGTTTGGAAGGATCACTACTTTTGGGTCACACTTGACGTGGCATCCCTCTACAGCAACATCCGGCATGATTTAGGATTACGTGCAGTCAAACATTATCTGGAACGGGACCAAGAAATGTCCTCCCCTCAGAAGGAATTCATTCTAAACGCAATACAATTCATTCTAGAACACAATTTTTTCACCTTTAACGATACCTTTTACATACAAACAAGGGGTACCGCTATGGGTACGAAATTCGCACCCTCTTACGCAAACTTGTTCGTAGGCCTTTTTGAAGAGTCTCTAGGTCTCCAATCCCATAAGGATGTGCTTTTTTACCGCCGATATATCGATGACATTATCTTCATCTGGGGGGGCAACGCTGAGGACATAACTCCATTCATATCGATGTTAAATCAGAACGACTGGGGCCTCCAATTTACATATGAATCCGACTCCAAGAGCTCAACATTTTTAGATTTACAGATCGAAATCATCAACAACAAGATTACCACCAGCACTCATTTTAAAAAAGTAGACGCCAACAGCTACTTAGAATACTCCAGCTGCCACCACACCAAATGGAAGAAAAATATACCTTACGGGCAAATGAAAAGAGTACGGAGAAACTGTTCCAACGAAAAGACCCTCAAAACACAACTAGGAATTCTTAAAGATCGTTTTCTGGAAAAAGGCTACCCCAAAAGTCTAATCAAGGCGTCGACCCAGAGGATCCTAAAAATAGATCAAAAAGAAGCGTTGAAACCACCACTCCCAAAAACTACGGACGAGAAAAGATACCAATACAACCTTATCACCAGATACAACAGAGACCACCAAAACATCAGAAAAGTAGTAATGAAGCACTGGAATATCCTGCTGAAAGATCCCATCCTCAAAAATATACTACCCCAATTGCCGTCCATAACTTTTAGAAGGGCACAAACCATCAAAAACATCATTGCCCCATCCTGTCCCAAACTCAAAGCCCCTACGAATACAATCGTTCCACTACCCATGAAAAAAGGATGTTTTAAATGTGGCAGTAAAAAGTGCAAATGCTGCGCAATGATTGCACACGGCACTAAGACCATCGAAACAGGGGGTCCCTCGGGTCCCTGGACTATAAAACAAGATTTAAACTGCGGAACCAGAAACGTCATCTATCTCCTAAAATGTCCCTGCGGTTCAAAATACGTCGGTAGGACCACACAAACTCTCAGAGAAAGAATGTGTGAGCACAGGTCCAACATTAAACGTAAAGTCCTAACACACAGCGTATCACGACATTTCTCCGAAAGGCATGAGGGATCCATAATCGGTCTCACAGTCACACCCCTAGAAACCATCACCTCATCATACCAACAGTTATGCCGGAAGGAAATGTTCTGGATATTTACACTAAACACCCTATCCCCTTTCGGTTTGAATGAATGTCTAGAATATTCTAACTATTAAAAGAGTACCACTATCCCAACCCTGTATTTTTCACCTATGATACAATCACAGCATCATCCATACGTCCCTATCCGTATACGCATTTAAAACATGATATCTATGTATCTATCTATACAGATATTTTTTATCAAAAATAAAAATAAAAAATTTCTTTTATATATATATATATTTTTTTTATTTTTAATTTTATTTTTATTTTTTATTTTTAATTTTATTATTTTTTATTTTTAATATTACTTTTATTTTTATTTTTATTTTTAATACTATTTATTTTTATATATATATTATGTTTATATATATATATATATATATTATTTTCTTATTTAGTTATATATATTTTTTATGATACATATTTTTTACAAGTTATATATATATATATGAGTTGTTTCTAGATATGATCCATTGATCAATGTATATATTTATCATCAATATCACCGCTGTCAATTAATCAAGATCTTTCCACTATCACCTGTTGGATTACTATTGATACCTGCTGCAGTCCCCCTTGTATTATCTAAAATATCGCCCCTTATTAGAACCCTTCCCCCAAACCCCAATCACATGACAATGGATAAAATGACTCCACCCACACTAATTGACACCATTGTGCAAAAACCTATATGTATTAATATCCCGAGACTCAGTATGAATCTATTCGTAAGGACCCCCCCCCCCCCCTTTGTTTTTCTTTCTCTTTTTGTTTTGTTTTCAAACCCCTTGACGATATAACATACACACCCCCGTCTGGAGGCGCGGTTCCGGTTCTGGTGCGTTCCACGATGGGACACACCGGAAGTCGGGTATGCGTTCCACCACGAACATTACATAAGACTTTGCACAGACCCATAGTAGCACCCGGGACTTCCGTTTCCGGTGCGCTCCACGGTGGAATATACCGGAAGTCCGGTTTGCGTTCCACCATGGCGCAGTGAAGAAAGGGGGACACACACTATCTTTCACATTCAAAGGAGGGTGTAGGTTACCCCTACTAACCCCATATGTTTTTTAAATGGCCCCACTGTATTTTAGATTGATTTTACCTATCGAACCAATGCTTTTGAAATGTAGAGGTCGTCACTTCCGATGCGTTCCACAGTGGAACGCATGCAGAAACCGGAAGTGACACAATTTGATGCCGTTCCTGGCGGTCTTTTTGGCTTTTTCACATACCATTTAAACCCCATCTTATTGTATATTGTATATTGAATGTATCTGTACTTTAGATCGATTTTACCTATCAAACCAATTCTTTTGAGATGTAGAGGTCGTCACTTCCGATGCGTTCCACAGTGGAACGCATGCAGAAACCGGAAGTGACACAATTTGATGCCGTTTTTGGCGGTCTTTTTGGTTATTCCACATGCTATTTAAACCCCATCTTACTGTACATTGAATGTCTATGCTCCTGATGAAGGGGACCCATTAAGAGGCCCCGAAACGCGTTGAGCTGCTCCTTCCCCCAACCCTGGCTCTTGGAATAAAAAGAATAAAAGAAAGAACAAGGACTCGAGAGTGGTCTTTGTCCATTTCTAAGACTCTACTGGCGATCCAGGCGCAGGAGGTGTAGTGTGGGTGTCTTGAGCTTTATCCCACATTACCCTCCTGGGTGAAGTGAGTCACTTAAATTTTGATTTTATATTTCAATTTTATACTTGTCAATTTATAATTGTCCTAACCATATGTTTTTATCTTAATTAGCGACATAATACTTTTATCTCAATTAGCGACATAATAAGTGCTATCTTTTATGGGTTATATACCCCCACAAATTTAGATATTAGGGATTTTGGCGCCGCTCCCGTGGTCCTTTTTTAGCGTCTCCACGCTACCCCACTCCCAATCACCAGTGGTGGGTGACATGAAGCCTGATTCTCTGCTATGATATGAAGACTGATTCTCTGCTGACATGAAGCCTGAATCTCTGTTATGGGACCTCTCTCCTCTGTCTGGGTGCCGGGGCCTAAAAATACCTGACAGTGGCCTGTTCCAGTGGTGGGTGACATGAAGCCTGAATCTCTGCTATGACATGAAGACTGATTCTCTGCTAACATGAAGCCTGAATCTCTGTTATGGGACCTCTCTCCTCTTCCTGGGTGCCTGGGCCTAAATATGTGACAATGGACTGTTCCAGTGGTGGGTGACGTGAAGCCTGATTCTCTGCTATGACATGAAGACTGATTCTCTGCTGACATGAAGCCTGAATCTCTGTTATGGGACCTCTCTCATCTGCCTGGGTGCCTGGTCCTACATATGTAACAATGGACTGTTCCATTGGTGGGTGACGTGAAGCCTGATTCTCTGCTATGACATGCAGACTGATTCTCTGCTGACATGAAGCCTGAATCTCTGTTATGGGACCTCTCTCCTCTGTCTGGGTGCCGGGGCCTAAAAATATCTGACAGTGGCCTGTTCCAGTGGTGGGTGACGTGAAGCCTGATTCTCTGCTATGACATGAAGACTGATTCTCTGCTGACATGAAGCCTGAATCTCTGTTATGGGACCTCTCTCATCTGCCTGGGTGCCTAGGCCTAAATATGTAACAATGGACTGTTCCAGTGGTGGGTGACGTGAAGCCTGATTCTCTGCTATGACATTAAAACTGATTCTCTGCTGACATGAAGCCTGAATCTCTGTTATGGGACCTCTCTCCTCTGTCTGGGTGCCGGGGCCTAAAAATATCTGACAGTGGCCTGTTCCAGTGGTGGGTAACATGAAGCCTGATTCTCTGCTATGATATGAAGACTGATTCTCTGCTGACATGATGACTGAATCTCTGTTATGGGACCTCTCTCCTCTGTCTGGGTGCCGGGGCCTAAAAATATCTGACAGTGGCCTGTTCCAGTGGTGGGTGACATAAAGCCTGATTCTCTGCTATGATATGAAGACTGATTCTCTGCTGACATGAAGCCTGAATCTCTGTTATGGGGCCTCTCTCCTCTGTCTGGGTGCCTGGGCCAAAAAATATCTGACAGTGGCCTGTTCCAGTGGTGGGTGACATGAAGCCTGATTCTCTGCTATGACATGAAGACTGATTCTCTGCTGACATGAAGCCTGAATCTCTGTTATGGGACCTCTCTCCTCTGCCTGGGTGCCTGGGCCTAAATATGTGACAATGGACTGTTCCAGTGGTGGGTGACGTTAAGCCTGATTCTCTGCTATGATATGAAGACTGATTCTCTGCTGACATGAAGCCTGAATCTATGTTATGGGACCTCTCTCCTCTGCCTGGGTGCCTGGGCCTAAATATGTGACAATGGACTGTTCCAGTGGTGGGTGACGTGAAGCCTGATTCTCTGCTATGACATGAAGACTGATTCTCTGCTGACATGAAGCCTGAATCTCTTTTATGGGACCTCTCTCCTCTGTCTGGGTGCCGGGGCCTAAAAATATCTGACAGTGGCCTGTTCCAGTGGTGGGTGACGTGAAAACTGATTCTCTGCTATGACATGAAGACTGATTCTCTGCTGACATGAAGCCTGAACCTCTGTTATGGGACCTCTCTCCTCTGCCTGGGTGCCTGGGCCTAAATATGTAACAATGGACTGTTACAGTGGTGGGTGACGTGAAGCCTGATTCTCTGCTATGACATGAAGACTGATTCTCTGCTGACATAAAGCCTGAATCTCTGTTATGGGACCTCTCTTCTCTGCCTGGGTGCCTGGGCCTAAATATGTGACAATGGACTGTTCCAGTGGTGGGTGACGTGAAGCCTGATTCTCTGCTGACATGAAGCCTGAATCTCTGTTATGGGACCTCTCTTCTCTGCCTGGGTGCCTGGGCCTAAATATGTGACAATGGACTGTTCCAGTGGTGGGTGACGTGAAGCCTGATTCTCTGCTGACATGAAGCCTGAATCTCTGTTATGGGACCTCTCTCCTCTGTCTGGGTGCCGGGGCCTAAAAATATCTGACAGTGGCCTGTTCCAGTGGTGGGTGACATAAAGCCTGATTCTCTGCTATGATATGAAGACTGATTCTCTGCTGACATGAAGCCTGAATCTCTGTTATGGGGCCTCTCTCCTCTGTCTGGGTGCCTGGGCCAAAAAATATCTGACAGTGGCCTGTTCCAGTGGTGGGTGACATGAAGCCTGATTCTCTGCTATGACATGAAGACTGATACTCTGCTGACATGAAGCCTGAATCTCTGTTATGGGACCTCTCTCCTCTGTCTGGGTGCCGGGGCCTAAAAATATCTGACAGTGGCCTGTTCCAGTGGTGGGTGACGTGAAGCCTGATTCTCTGCTATGACATGAAGACTGATTCTCTGCTGACATGAAGCCTGAATCTCTGTTATGGGACCTCTCTCATCTGCCTGGGTGCCTGGGCCTAAATATGTAACAATGGACTGTTCCAGTGGTGGGTGACGTGAAGCCTGATTCTCTGCTATGACATTAAAACTGATTCTCTGCTGACATGAAGCCTGAATCTCTGTTATGGGACCTCTCTCCTCTGTCTGGGTGCCGGGGCCTAAAAATATCTGACAGTGGCCTGTTCCAGTGGTGGGTGACGTGAAGCCTGATTCTCTGCTATGACATGAAGACTGATTCTCTGCTGACATGAAGCCTGAATCTCTGTTATGGGACCTCTCTCATCTGCCTGGGTGCCTGGGCCTAAATATGTAACAATGGACTGTTACAGTGGTGGGTGACGTGAAGCCTGATTCTCTGCTATGACATTAAAACTGATTCTCTGCTGACATGAAGCCTGAATCTCTGTTATGGGACCTCTCTCCTCTGTCTGGGTGACGGGGCCTAAAAATATCTGACAGTGGCCTGTTCCAGTGGTGGGTAACATGAAGCCTGATTCTCTGCTATGATATGAAGACTGATTCTCTGCTGACATGATGACTGAATCTCTGTTATGGGACCTCTCTCCTCTGTCTGGGTGCCGGGGCCTAAAAATATCTGACAGTGGCCTGTTCCAGTGGTGGGTGACATAAAGCCTGATTCTCTGCTATGATATGAAGACTGATTCTCTGCTGACATGAAGCCTGAATCTCTGTTATGGGGCCTCTCTCCTCTGTCTGGGTGCCTGGGCCAAAAAATATCTGACAGTGGCCTGTTCCAGTGGTGGGTGACATGAAGCCTGATTCTCTGCTATGACATAAAGACTGATTCTCTGCTGACATGAAGCCTGAATCTCTGTTATGGGACCTCTCTCCTCTGTCTGGGTGCCGGGGCCTAAAAATATCTGACAGTGGCCTGTTCCAGTGGTGGGTGACATAAAGCCTGATTCTCTGCTATGATATGAAGACTGATTCTCTGCTAACATGAAGCCTGAATCTCTGTTATGGGACCTCTCTCCTCTTCCTGGGTGCCTGGGCCTAAATATGTGACAATGGACTGTTCCAGTGGTGGGTGACGTGAAGCCTGATTCTCTGCTATGACATGAAGACTGATTCTCTGCTGACATGAAGCCTGAATCTCTGTTATGGGACCTCTCTCATCTGCCTGGGTGCCTGGTCCTACATATGTAACAATGGACTGTTCCATTGGTGGGTGACGTGAAGCCTGATTCTCTGCTATGACATGCAGACTGATTCTCTGCTGACATGAAGCCTGAATCTCTGTTATGGGACCTCTCTCCTCTGTCTGGGTGCCGGGGCCTAAAAATATCTGACAGTGGCCTGTTCCAGTGGTGGGTGACGTGAAGCCTGATTCTCTGCTATGACATGAAGACTGATTCTCTGCTGACATGAAGCCTGAATCTCTGTTATGGGACCTCTCTCATCTGCCTGGGTGCCTGGGCCTAAATATGTAACAATGGACTGTTCCAGTGGTGGGTGACGTGAAGCCTGATTCTCTGCTATGACATTAAAACTGATTCTCTGCTGACATGAAGCCTGAATCTCTGTTATGGGACCTCTCTCCTCTGTCTGGGTGCCGGGGCCTAAAAATATCTGACAGTGGCCTGTTCCAGTGGTGGGTAACATGAAGCCTGATTCTCTGCTATGATATGAAGACTGATTCTCTGCTGACATGATGACTGAATCTCTGTTATGGGACCTCTCTCCTCTGTCTGGGTGCCGGGGCCTAAAAATATCTGACAGTGGCCTGTTCCAGTGGTGGGTGACATAAAGCCTGATTCTCTGCTATGATATGAAGACTGATTCTCTGCTGACATGAAGCCTGAATCTCTGTTATGGGGCCTCTCTCCTCTGTCTGGGTGCCTGGGCCAAAAAATATCTGACAGTGGCCTGTTCCAGTGGTGGGTGACATGAAGCCTGATTCTCTGCTATGACATGAAGACTGATTCTCTGCTGACATGAAGCCTGAATCTCTGTTATGGGACCTCTCTCCTCTGCCTGGGTGCCTGGGCCTAAATATGTGACAATGGACTGTTCCAGTGGTGGGTGACGTTAAGCCTGATTCTCTGCTATGATATGAAGACTGATTCTCTGCTGACATGAAGCCTGAATCTATGTTATGGGACCTCTCTCCTCTGCCTGGGTGCCTGGGCCTAAATATGTGACAATGGACTGTTCCAGTGGTGGGTGACGTGAAGCCTGATTCTCTGCTATGACATGAAGACTGATTCTCTGCTGACATGAAGCCTGAATCTCTTTTATGGGACCTCTCTCCTCTGTCTGGGTGCCGGGGCCTAAAAATATCTGACAGTGGCCTGTTCCAGTGGTGGGTGACGTGAAAACTGATTCTCTGCTATGACATGAAGACTGATTCTCTGCTGACATGAAGCCTGAACCTCTGTTATGGGACCTCTCTCCTCTGCCTGGGTGCCTGGGCCTAAATATGTAACAATGGACTGTTACAGTGGTGGGTGACGTGAAGCCTGATTCTCTGCTATGACATGAAGACTGATTCTCTGCTGACATAAAGCCTGAATCTCTGTTATGGGACCTCTCTTCTCTGCCTGGGTGCCTGGGCCTAAATATGTGACAATGGACTGTTCCAGTGGTGGGT
This sequence comes from Bufo bufo, assembly GCF_905171765.1. Lineage (NCBI taxonomy): Eukaryota > Metazoa > Chordata > Amphibia > Anura > Bufonidae > Bufo > Bufo bufo. The sequence goes on along the minus strand of NC_053392.1, from coordinate 438,357,720 downwards.
GACGTGAAGCCTGATTCTCTGCTGACATGAAGCCTGAATCTCTGTTATGGGACCTCTCTTCTCTGCCTGGGTGCCTGGGCCTAAATATGTGACAATGGACTGTTCCAGTGGTGGGTGACGTGAAGCCTGATTCTCTGCTGACATGAAGCCTGAATCTCTGTTATGGGACCTCTCTCCTCTGTCTGGGTGCCGGGGCCTAAAAATATCTGACAGTGGCCTGTTCCAGTGGTGGGTGACGTGAAGCCTGATTCTCTGCTATGATATGAAGACTGATTCTCTGCTGACATGAAGCCTGAATCTCTGTTATGGGACATCTCTCCTCTGCCTGGGTGCCTGGGCCTAAATATGTGACAATGGACTGTTCCAGTGGTGGGTGACGTGAAGCCTGATTCTCTGCTATGACATGAAGACTAATTCTCTGCTGACATGAAGCCTGAATCTCTGTTATGGGACCTCTCTCCTCTGTCTGGGTGCCGGGGCCTAAAAATATCTGACAGTGGCCTGTTCCAGTGGTGGGTGACATGAAGCCTGATTCTCTGCTATGATATGAAGACTGATACTCTGCTGACATGAAGCCTGAATCTCTGTTATGGGACCTCTTTCCTCTGTCTGGGTGCCGGGGTCTAAAAATATCTGACAGCGGCCTGTTCCAGTGGTGGGTGACATGAAGCCTGATTCTCTGCTATGACATGAAGACTGATTCTCTGCTGACATGAAGCCTGAATCTCTGTTATGGGACCTCTCTCCTCTGCCTGGGTGCCTGGGCCTAAATATGTGACAATGGACTGTTCCAGTGGTGGGTGACGTGAAGCCTGATTCTCTGCTATGACATGAAGACTGATTATCTGCTGACATGAAGCCTGAATCTCTGTTATGGGACCTCTCTCCTCTGCCTGGGCCTAAATATGTGACAATGGACTGTTCCAGTGGTGGGTGACGTGAAGCCTTATTCTCTGCTATGACATGAAGACTGATTCTCTGCTGACATGAAGCCTGAATCTCTGTTATGGGACCTCTCTCATCTGCCTGGGTGCCTGGTCCTAAATATGTAACAATGGACTGTTCCATTGGTGGGTGACGTGAAGCCTGATTCTCTGCTATGACATGCAGACTGATTCTCTGCTGACATGAAGCCTGAATCTCTGTTATGGGACCTCTCTCCTGTGTCTGGGTGCCGGGGCCTAAAAATATCTGACAGTGGCCTGTTCCAGTGGTGGGTGACGTGAAGCCTGATTCTCTGCTATGACATGAAGACTGATTCTCTGCTGACATGAAGCCTGAATCTCTGTTATGGGACCTCTCTCATCTGCCTGGGTGCCTGGGCCTAAATATGTAACAATGGACTGTTCCAGTGGTGGGTGACGTGAAGCCTGATTCTCTGCTATGACATGAAGACTGATTCTCTGCTGACATGAAGCCTGAATCTCTGTTATGGGACCTCTCTCCTCTGTCTGGGTGCCGGGGCCTAAAAATATCTGACAGTGGCCTGTTCCAGTGGTGGGTAACATGAAGCCTGATTCTCTGCTATGATATGAAGACTGATTCTCTGCTGACATGATGACTGAATCTCTGTTATGGGACCTCTCTCCTCTGTCTGGGTGCCGGGGCCTAAAAATATCTGACAGTGGCCTGTTCCAGTGGTGGGTGACATGAAGCCTGATTCTCTGCTATGATATGAAGACTGATTCTCTGCTGACATGAAGCCTGAATCTCTGTTATGGGACCTCTCTCCTCTGTCTGGGTGCCGGGGCCTAAAAATATCTGACAGTGGCCTGTTCCAGTGGTGGGTGACATGAAGCCTGATTCTCTGCTATGATATGAAGACTGATTCTCTGCTGACATGAAGCCTGAATCTCTGTTATGGGACCTCTCTCCTCTGTCTGGGTGCCTGGGCCAAAAAATATCTGACAGTGGCCTGTTCCAGTGGTGGGTGACATGAAGCCTGATTCTCTGCTATGACATGAAGACTGATTCTCTGCTGACATGAAGCCTGAATCTCTGTTATGGGACCTCTCTCCTCTGCCTGGGCCTAAATATGTGACAATGGACTGTTCCAGTGGTGGGTGACGTGAAGCCTTATTCTCTGCTATGACATGAAGACTGATTCTCTGCTGACATGAAGCCTGAATCTCTGTTATGGGACCTCTCTCATCTGCCTGGGTGCCTGGTCCTAAATATGTAACAATGGACTGTTCCATTGGTGGGTGACGTGAAGCCTGATTCTCTGCTATGACATGCAGACTGATTTTATGCTGACATGAAGCCTGAATCTCTGTTATGGGACCTCTCTCCTCTGTCTGGGTGCCGGGGCCTAAAAATATCTGACAGTGGCCTGTTCCAGTGGTGGGTGACGTGAAGCCTGATTCTCTGCTATGACATGAAGACTGATTCTCTGCTGACATGAAGCCTGAATCTCTGTTATGGGACCTCTCTCATCTGCCTGGGTTCCTGGGCCTAAATATGTAACAATGGACTGTTCCAGTGGTGGGTGACGTGAAGCCTGATTCTCTGCTATGACATGAAGACTGATTCTCTGCTGACATGAAGCCTGAATCTCTGTTATGGGACCTCTCTCCTCTGTCTGGGTGCCGGGGCCTAAAAATATCTGACAGTGGCCTGTTCCAGTGGTGGGTAACATGAAGCCTGATTCTCTGCTATGATATGAAGACTGATTCTCTGCTGACATGATGACTGAATCTCTGTTATGGGACCTCTCTCCTCTGTCTGGGTGCCGGGGCCTAAAAATATCTGACAGTGGCCTGTTCCAGTGGTGGGTGACATGAAGCCTGATTCTCTGCTATGATATGAAGACTGATTCTCTGCTGACATGAAGCCTGAATCTCTGTTATGGGACCTCTCTCCTCTGTCTGGGTGCCGGGGCCTAAAAATATCTGACAGTGGCCTGTTCCAGTGGTGGGTGACATGAAGCCTGATTCTCTGCTATGATATGAAGACTGATTCTCTGCTGACATGAAGCCTGAATCTCTGTTATGGGACCTCTCTCCTCTGTCTGGGTGCCTGGGCCAAAAAATATCTGACAGTGGCCTGTTCCAGTGGTGGGTGACATGAAGCCTGATTCTCTGCTATGACATGAAGACTGATTCTCTGCTGACATGAAGCCTGAATCTCTGTTATGGGACCTCTCTCCTCTGCCTGGGTGCCTGGGCCTAAATATGTGACAATGGACTGTTCCAGTGGTGGGTGACGTTAAGCCTGATTCTCTGCTATGATATGAAGACTGATTCTCTGCTGACATGAAGCCTGAATCTCTGTTATGGGACCTCTCTCCTCTGCCTGGGTGCCTGGGCCTAAATATGTGACAATGGACTGTTCCAGTGGTGGGTGACGTGAAGCCTGATTCTCTGCTATGACATGAAGACTGATTCTCTGCTGACATGAAGCCTGAATCTCTGTTATGGGACCTCTCTCATCTGCCTGGGTGCCTGGGCCTAAATATGTAACAATGGACTGTTCCAGTGGTGGGTGACGTGAAGCCTGATTCTCTGCTATGACATGAAGACTGATTCTCTGCTGACATCAAGCCTGAATCTCTGTTATGGGACCTCTCTCCTCTGTCTGGGTGCCGGGGCCTAAAAATATCTGACAGTGGCCTGTTCCAGTGGTGGGTAACATGAAGCCTGATTCTCTGCTATGATATGAAGACTGATTCTCTGCTGACATGATGACTGAATCTCTGTTATGGGACCTCTCTCCTCTGTCTGGGTGCCGGGGCCTAAAAATTTCTGACAGTGGCCTGTTCCAGTGGTGGGTGACATGAAGCCTGATTCTCTGCTATGATATGAAGACTGATTCTCTGCTGACATGAAGCCTGAATCTCTGTTATGGGACCTCTCTCCTCTGTCTGGGTGCCTGGGCCAAAAAATATCTGACAGTGGCCTGTTCCAGTGGTGGGTGACATGAAGCCTGATTCTCTGTTATGACATGAAGACTGATTCTCTGCTGACATGAAGCCTGAATCTCTGTTATGGGACCTCTCTCCTCTGCCTGGGTGCCTGGGCCTAAATATGTGACAATGGACTGTTCCAGTGGTGGGTGACGTGAAGCCTGATTCTCTGCTATGACATGAAGACTGATTCTCTGCTGACATGAAGCCTGAATCTCTTTTATGGGACCTCTCTCCTCTGTCTGGGTGCCGGGGCCTAAAAATATCTGACAGTGGCCTGTTCCAGTGGTGGGTGACGTGAAAACTGATTCTCTGCTATGACATGAAGACTGATTCTCTGCTGACATGAAGCCTGAACCTCTGTTATGGGACCTCTCTCCTCTGCCTGGGTGCCTGGGCCTAAATATGTAACAATGGACTGTTACAGTGGTGGGTGACGTGAAGCCTGATTCTCTGCTATGACATGAAGACTGATTCTCTGCTGACATGAAGCCTGAATCTCTGTTATGGGACCTCTCTCCTCTGTCTGGGTGCCGGGGCCTAAAAATATCTGACAGTGGCCTGTTCCAGTGGTGGGTGACGTGAAGCCTGATTCTCTGCTATGATATGAAGACTGATTCTCTGCTGACATGAAGCCTGAATCTCTGTTATGGGACCTCTCTCCTCTGCCTGGGTGCCTGGGCCTAAATATGTGACAATGGACTGTTCCAGTGGTGGGTGACGTGAAGCCTGATTCTCTGCTGACATGAAGCCTGAATCTCTGTTATGGGACCTCTCTCCTCTGTCTGGGTGCCGGGGCCTAAAAATATCTGACAGTGGCCTGTTCCAGTGGTGGGTGACGTGAAGCCTGATTCTCTGCTATGATATGAAGACTGATTCTCTGCTGACATGAAGCCTGAATCTCTGTTATGGGACCTCTCTCCTCTGCCTGGGTGCCTGGGCCTAAATATGTGACAATGGACTGTTCCAGTGGTGGGTGACGTGAAGCCTTATTCTCTGCTATGACATGAAGACTAATTCTCTGCTGACATGAAGCCTGAATCTCTGTTATGGGACCTCTCTCCTCTGTCTGGGTGCCGGGGCCTAAAAATATCTGACAGTGGCCTGTTCCAGTGGTGGGTGACATGAAGCCTGATTCTCTGCTATGATATGAAGACTGATACTCTGCTGACATGAAGCCTGAATCTCTGTTATGGGACCTCTTTCCTCTGTCTGGGTGCCGGGGTCTTAAAATATCTGACAGCGGCCTGTTCCAATGGTGGGTGACATGAAGCCTGATTCTCTGCTATGACATGAAGACTGATTCTCTGCTGACATGAAGCCTGAATCTCTGTTATGGGACCTCTCTCCTCTGCCTGGGTGCCTGGGCCTAAATATGTGACAATGGACTGTTCCAGTGGTGGGTGACGTGAAGCCTGATTCTCTGCTATGACATGAAGACTGATTATCTGCTGACATGAAGCCTGAATCTCTGTTATGGGACCTCTCTCCTCTGCCTGGGCCTAAATATGTGACAATGGACTGTTCCAGTGGTGGGTGACGTGAAGCCTTATTCTCTGCTATGACATGAAGTCTGATTCTCTGCTGACATGAAGCCTGAATCTCTGTTATGGGACCTCTCTCCTCTGCCTGGGCCTAAATATGTGACAATGGACTGTTCCAGTGGTGGGTGACGTGAAGCCTGATTCTCTGCTATGACATGAAGACTGATTCTCTGCTAACATGAAGCCTGAATCTCTTTTATGGGACCTCTCTCCTCTGTCTGGGTGCCGGGGCCTAAAAATATCTGACAGTAGCCTGTTCCAGTGGTGGGTGACATGAAGCCTGATTCTCTGCTATGACATGAAGACTGATTCTCTGCTGACATGAAGCCTGAATCTCTGTTATGGGACCTCTCTCCTCTGCCTGGGTGCCTGGGCCTAAATATGTGACAATGGACTGTTCCAGTGGTGGGTGACGTGAAGCCTGATTCTCTGCTATGACATGAAGACTGATTCTCCGCTGACATGAAGCCATATTCTCTGCTATGGGACCTCTCTCCTCTGCCTGGGTGCCTGGGCCTAAATATGTGACAATGGACTGTTCCAGTGGTGGGTGACGTGAAGCCTGATTCTCTGCTATGACATGAAGACTTATTCTCTGCTGACATGAAGCCAGATTCTCTGCTATGGGACCTCTCTCCTCTGCCTGGGTGCCTGGGCCTAAATATGTGACAATGGACTGTTCCAGTGGTGGGTGACGTGAAGCCTGATTCTCTGCTATGACATGAAGACTGATTCTCTGCTGACATGAAGCCAGATTCTCTGCTATGGGACCTCTCTCCAATTGATATTTGTTAATTTTTATTTATTTTATTTTTATTTTTATTCATTTCCCTATCCACATTTGTTTGCAGGGGATTTAACTACATTTTGCTGCCTTTTGCAGCCCTCTAGCCCTTTCCTGGGCTGTTTTACAGCCTTTTTAGTGCCGAAAAGTTTGGGTCCCCATTGACTTCAATGGGGTTCGGGTTCAGGACGAAGTTCGGGTCGGGTTCCGATCCCGAATCCGAACATTTCCGGGAAGTTCGGCCGAACTTCTCGAACATCCAGGTGTTCGCTCAACTCTAGTCAATATCAGTACTTGAATCCTCTATACTCTTAGTCTCTGATTTATCTTTCAGAAAATCAAAGGCCTGTTTTTCTCTAAAGGTGTTCAGATCAGTGATAAACTGTCTATGTTTCCTCTCTTTGAGTTGTGTTTGTAAATTCTCGACCGAGGTTTGGAGAGTGGCTTCCCTCCTATTGAAATCCGGATCCCCCTTCAACGTCAGAGCTAATTCTATCTGTTTGTTTAGTTTAGTACAGGTGTTATTCAAGATTTCAAACAAATATAGCCCAAGCAGATGAACTAAGACGTTCTTCACGTGCCAGAAAACCGACCTCAAAGATGTTGGAAAATTTGGAGCAAGAAGCAGCACTGAAAGGAAAAAAGTTCGCCAGAATGTATGATAAGTGGAAATTATACATTAAAGACATTAGTTAAAATCTAAAGCAAGAAAGTATAAAAGGGAACTTGAGTGATATGTTAGAGACTTTAGAAGAATCTAAATCAGAGCTTATGGCAGCATATGTCAACCTGCGGTCGTTTACGACACCTTTGCAGGATATTGTAAGGAAAATGGACACATGTACTGCAGTCACTAAAGATTTAGTAAAGCTCATGAGAGAACCTTCATATGCAGCTAATTATGATGAAGTTAGAGCAAGAAGTAGAATAAATGAACTTTTTATGAGAGACTATGCTAGGTTCTTAGGGGGAACCACAATTTCAAAAGTGACTTCCTTCGCTAGCAGAAGTGCCACCCATATATCAGAGTCCTCAAATACTTCAGCCTAAAGAAAGGAATTAGCTGAACAACTTGCTGTCAAGAGAGCATAAATTGAAATGGAAGCTGCCATCAGGGAATAGCACTGTCAAATGGAAGCTTAATTAAAAAGTCTGGAAAGGCAAAAAGAAGTTAAGATCATAGAAGCCAGACTCAGAGTACACGAAGAAGATATGAATCAGAGTAGTCATAGGCTCAAATCTGTACTAAGTGAAGAAGCAGACTCCTACTTTCCTACATACTCCCAGGAGAATTGAAGGAAATCTCCAGCACTTAGTGAGGAAATAAGCTATTATCCTTCCATCCCTGCTCAGAAAGACAAAGAGAGGCCTAGTCCAGTGTTAGAGGGTAAATCGACACACCTTTTTCCTATCTCTACCGGAAAAGAAGAAGAAAGGGACTAACCTAATTCAGAGATAAGTGCGAAAATAGAACCGGATGATTCTATTACTAAATGCCACAGCAATGTAGGTAATAGGAAAATCCAGCTCACCCGCTTTTAGAATCCAAGTGATCCACCCTTGGTGCACGGAGATATAGTTGAGACCTCGATGGTTGAAAAGATGAAAAAATTCCAGCACCTGTAAACTTTGAGTGATGGTTTCTTTATTTCCAGTAGTGGGTAATAAAACGTCAATGGCATAAATCTTCACACATCCAGTTAAAGTCAATGCTTTTCGAACAAATAAATGTTCTTACTCATGAATGGCGTGCTACCTGCAATGCTCCACTTCCTTATGAACTTTGTGATTCACCATCCCCCGAGTGGGTGGTTAAGTTCAGGTCATCTTTATGCCACGGCAATGCTCATTAGAATGTTACAACCATTGTCCCAGCAAGACCACAGAGAACAGTCCTAACTAGACTTCCCGTTCCGTAACCTACTGTATTTTCGGGAGACGTACTGAAGTTCATAGAGTGGAAGGCAAGTTTTGAAAAGATCATTGAGCATCATTGCTTCAGTCCAGTCGACAAGTTATTCTACCTTCAGAGATATGTTGGTGGGGAAGCAAAGAAAGTTCTTGAAGGTAACTTCTATAGAAAAGACAAAGAAGCCTACAAGCAACCTTGGCAAAAATTTAATGCAAGATCGGGTCATCCTTTCTTTATTCAAAGAGCTTTTAGAGAGAAATTGAATAACTGGCCTAAAATAGGTACTAAAGAACACTTCAGACTCCAAGAGTATGGTGACTTCCTGCAAGCATTCAACAATGCCATCCCACATGTTCAAGGTCTAGAAGAACTGAACGACTATCTAGAAAACTACAGGATGCTAGGCAAGCTGCCTGAAGAAGTGGCTTCTAGATGGAATCCCTATGTGACTGAACAGATATATCTAGGCAAGAACTTCCCAAGTTTAAAGAGTTCTCTGAGTTTGTCAGTAAGGAAGCACAGATAGCATGTAATCCAGTAACATCAGCTTACGTCTTAAAATCCTTAGAAGAAAAGCTTGCAAGAGAGATAAGACGTGCAAGAGCAACTAGCTTTGCAACCAACACAGCAGCTAAAGGTCCAGATACCTACGAGAGCAAGTTCAAAGTCACTACTGGGATCAGTAGAGAGACAGAACCGACAAATCTTCAGACTAACTTCAAGTGTATGTTCTGTGAAGAGAAACGACAATTGAAGGAGAAGAAAAGAAGAAATTTGTACTTGATAACCAACTGTGTTTCGGTTGTCTAGTAAGAAAAAGTAAGAAAAAGGCCACATGCAGCATTTGCAAAGGACGCCATCCTACACCACTACATGAAGAATGTCCAAAGAAAGATAAATCCTCAATACCTAAAGATACTGAGGAAGGAAACAAAGTATCAGTATTCTCTTGCAGAGTGAGAGAAGGAGAAAGCAACGGCACATCAATGGTTGTACCAGTTTGTATTTCAAATCCTAAAAGGAGGAACAAGAAGGTATACGCCTATGCGCTACTGGATGCCCAGAGTGACATCACCTTCATTGATCAAGAAATCTGCAAGAAATTACAAGTGGCTACAGAACCAGTGAAGCTCAAACTCACCACAATGATAGGGAGAGACACATTAGTGAACAATCAAAGGGTCAAAGGACTGAGAGTTAAAGGACATTATTCAAACTTCACATTAGATCTACCTCTGGCTTATACAAAAGATGATATACCTCTAGATCGAGATCGCATACCTACCTGTGAAACAGCCAATAAATGGGAGCACCTATCTGTCCTATCTCATTAAATGTCCCCGTTTGGTGTTGGACTGTTGATAGGCTACGATTGTCCCGAAGCCTTGGTACCACGAAAGGTAATCATAGGAGGAAGGGGTGAACCCTACGATGTTCAAACTGATCTAGAATGGTGTGTTGTTGGAGGAAAACAGCAGATCGCAAACTTAAGACAGGTGACAGGATTGTGTCATCGAATATCTGTCCAAGAGTTACCAACTGTGAGTCCTGCAAAAGTAATCAAGATCCTTGAATCCGACTTTGCAGTCATAAGTAGAGTTGAGCGGACACCTGGATGTTCGGGTTCGACGAGTTCGGCCAAACTTGAAAAAAAAGTTCGTGTTCGGGACCCGAACTTGACCCGAACTTCATTGAAGTCAATGGGGACCCGAACTTTTGGGCACTAAAATGGCTCTAAAATAGTCCGGGAAAGGGCTAGAGGGCTGCAAAAGGCATCAAAATGTGTTTAAGAGCATGTCAACTGTGGATAGGGAAATTACTTAAAATAACATAAAATACAGAAAAATAAAAAATAACAATCTGGATCTAGGACTAGGAGTAGGAGGTTGAGGAGGCGGTGGATGGGTGGATGTGGCAGTGTAGGTTGACGTGGCGGTGTAGGTGGAAGCGGCGGTGAAGGAGGAATAGGTAGCCAACACTGATTTGTGTTTTTTTATTTATTTTTGTATCCCCCCAAAAATTGGGACATATAACAAAATAAAACAAAGAATAAGTGCACTTGAGTACAAGAATGGATGGTTGAGGCTGGTATAAATGTCTATTCTGCACAAAGTACTGACAAGTCCTGTGGGATCCATGCCTGGTTCATTTTAATAAACGTAAGCTTGTCCACATTGGCTGAGGCACAGCAGGGGTTCATTCAAGGCAAAAGTGGGTTCTTGTCACCCAGCAATAGAACAGAGGATTTTGAGAGATTTAGGCCCCTGTCACCAAGGCACAGTAGGGGTTCATTCATGGCAAAAGGTGGTTCATGTCACCCAGCAATAGAACAGAGGATTTTAAGAGATTTAGGCCCCTGTCACCCAGGCACAACAGGGGTTCATTCACGGCAAAAGTGGCTTCTTGTCACCCAACAATAGATCAAAAGATTTTGAGAGATTTAGGCCCCTGTCACCCAGGCATAGTAGAGGTTCATTCACGGCAAAAGGTGGTTTATGTCACCCAGCAATAGAACAGACGATTTTGAGAGATTTAGGCCCCTGTCACCCAGGCACAGCAGGGGTTCATTCAGGGCAAAAGTGGGTTCTTGTCACCCAGCAATAGAACAGAGGATTTTGAGAGATTTAGGCCCCTGTCACCCAGGCACAGTAGGGGTTCATTCACGGCAAAAGGTGGTTCATGTCACCCAGCAATAGAACAGAGGATTTTGAGAGATTTAGGCCCCTGTCACCCAGGCACAACAGGGGTTCATTCACGGCAAAAGGGGGTTCATGTCACCCAGCAATAGAACAAAGGATTTTGAGAGATTTAGGCCCCTGTCACCCAGGCACAGTAGAGGTTCATTCACGGCAAAAGGTGGTTTATGTCACCCAGCAATAGAACAGACGATTTTGAGAGATTTAGGCCCCTGTCACCCAGGCACAGCAGGGGTTCATTCACGGCAAAAGTGGGTTCTTGTCACCCAGCAATAGAACAGAGGATTTTGAGAGATTTAGGCCCCTGTCACCCAGGCACAGTAGGGGTTCATTCACGGCAAAAGGTGGTTCATGTCACCCAGCAATAGAACAGAGGATTTTGAGAGATTTAGGCCCCTGTCACCCAGGCACAGCAGGGGTTCATTCACGGCAAAAGTGGGTGCTTGTCACCCAGCAATTGAATAGAGGATTTTGAGAGATTTAGGCCCCTGTCACCCAGGCACAGCAGGGGTTCATTCACGGCAAAAGTGGGTTCTTGTCACCCAGCAATAAAACAGAGGATTTTGAGAGATTTAGGCCCCTGTCACCCAGGCACAGCAGGGGTTCATTCACGGCAAAAGGGGGTTCTTGTCACCCAGCAATAGAACAGAGGATTTTGAGAGATTTAGGCCCCTGTCACCCAGGCACAGTAAGGGTTCATTTACGGCAAAAGGTGGTTCATGTCACCCAGCAATAGATCAGACGATTTTGAGAGATTTAGACCCCTGTCACCCAGGCACAGCAGGGGTTCATTCACGGCAAAAGTGGGTTCTTGTCACCCAGCAATAGAACAGACGATTTTGAGAGATTTAGGCCCCTGTCACCCAGGCACAGCAAGGGTTCATTCACGGCAAAAGGTGGTTCATGTCACCCAGCAATAGAACAGACGATTTTGAGAGATTTCGGCCCCTGTCACCCAGGCACAGTAGGGGTTCATTCACGGCAAAAGGGGATTCATGTCACCCAGCAATAGAACAGACGATTTTGAGAGATATAGGCCCCTGTCACCCAGGCACAGCAGGAGTTCATTCACGGCAAAAGTGGGTTCTTGTCACCCAGCAATAGAACAGAGGATTTTGAGAGATTTAGGCCCCTGTCACCCAGGCACAGTAGGGGTTCATTCACGGCAAAAGGTGGTTCATGTCACCCAGCAATAGAACAGAGGATTTTGAGAGATTTAGGCCCCTGTCACCCAGGCACAGCAGGGGTTCATTCACGGCAAAAGTGGGTGCTTGTCACCCAGCAATTGAATAGAGGATTTTGAGAGATTTAGGCCCCTGTCACCCAGGCACAGCAGGGGTTCATTCACGGCAAAAGTGGGTTCTTGTCACCCAGCAATAAAACAGAGGATTTTGAGAGATTTAGGCCCCTGTCACCCAGGCACAGCAGGGGTTCATTCACGGCAAAAGGGGGTTCTTGTCACCCAGCAATAGAACAGAGGATTTTGAGAGATTTAGGCCACTGTCACCCAGGCACAGTAAGGGTTCATTTACGGCAAAAGGTGGTTCATGTCACCCAGCAATAGATCAGACGATTTTGAGAGATTTAGACCCCTGTCACCCAGGGACAGCAGGGGTTCATTCACGGCAAAAGTGGGTTCTTGTCACCCAGCAATAGAACAGACGATTTTGAGAGATTTAGGCCCCTGTCACCCAGGCACAGCAAGGGTTCATTCACGGCAAAAGGTGGTTCATGTCACCCAGCAATAGAACAGACGATTTTGAGAGATTTCGGCCCCTGTCACCCAGGCACAGTAGGGGTTCATTCACGGCAAAAGGGGATTCATGTCACCCAGCAATAGAACAGACGATTTTGAGAGATATAGGCCCCTGTCACCCAGGTACAGCAGGGGTTCATTTATGGCAAAAGGGGGTTCATGTCACCCAGCAATAGAACAGAGGATTTTAAGAGATTTTGGCCCCTTTGTCACCCAGGCACAGCAGGGGTTCATTCACGGCAAAAGGGGGTTCATGTCACCCAGCAATAGAACAGACGATTTTGAGAGATGTAGGCCCCTGTCACCCAGGCACAGTAGGGGTTCATTCACGGCAAAAGGTGATTCATGTCACCCAGCAATAGAACAGACGATTTGGAGAGATATAGGCCCCTGTCACCCAGGCACAGCAGGGGTTCATTCACGGCAAAAGGTGGTTCATGTCACCCAGCAATAGAAGAAAGGATTTTGAGAGATTTAGGCCCCTGTCACCCAGGCACAGCAGGGGTTCATTCACGGCAAAAGGGGGTTCATGTCACCCAGCAATAGAACAAAGGATTTTGAGAGATTTAGGCCCCTGTTACCCAGGCACAGCAGGGGTTCATTCACGGCAAAAGTGGGTTCTTGTCACCCAGCAATAGAACAGAGGATTTTGAGAGATTTAGACCCCTGTCACCCAGGCACAGCAGGGGTTCATTCACGGCAAAAGGTGGTTCATGTCACCCAGCAATAGAACAGACGATTTTGAGAGATGTAGGCCCCTGTCACCCAGGCACAGTAGGGGTTCATTCACGGCAAAAGGTGATTCATGTCACCCAGCAATAGAACAGACGATTTGGAGAGATATAGGCCCCTGTCACCCAGGCACAGCAGGGGTTCATTCACGGCAAAAGGTGGTTCATGTCACCCAGCAATAGAAGAAAGGATTTTGAGAGATTTAGGCCCCTGTCACCCAGGCACAGTAGGGGTTCATTCACGGCAAAAGGTGGTTCATGTCACCCAGCAATAGAACAGAGGATTTTGAGAGATTTAGGCCCCTGTCACCCAGGCACAGCAGGGGTTCATTCACGGCAAAAGTGGGTGCTTGTCACCCAGCAATTGAATAGAGGATTTTGAGAGATTTAGGCCCCTGTCACCCAGGCACAGCAGGGGTTCATTCACGGCAAAAGTGGGTTCTTGTCACCCAGCAATAAAACAGAGGATTTTGAGAGATTTAGGCCCCTGTCACCCAGGCACAGCAGGGGTTCATTCACGGCAAAAGGGGGTTCTTGTCACCCAGCAATAGAACAGAGGATTTTGAGAGATTTAGGCCCCTGTCACCCAGGCACAGTAAGGGTTCATTTACGGCAAAAGGTGGTTCATGTCACCCAGCAATAGATCAGACGATTTTGAGAGATTTAGACCCCTGTCACCCAGGCACAGCAGGGGTTCATTCACGGCAAAAGTGGGTTCTTGTCACCCAGCAATAGAACAGACGATTTTGAGAGATTTAGGCCCCTGTCACCCAGGCACAGCAAGGGTTCATTCACGGCAAAAGGTGGTTCATGTCACCCAGCAATAGAACAGACGATTTTGAGAGATTTCGGCCCCTGTCACCCAGGCACAGTAGGGGTTCATTCACGGCAAAAGGGGATTCATGTCACCCAGCAATAGAACAGACGATTTTGAGAGATATAGGCCCCTGTCACCCAGGTACAGCAGGGGTTCATTTATGGCAAAAGGGGGTTCATGTCACCCAGCAATAGAACAGAGGATTTTAAGAGATTTTGGCCCCTTTGTCACCCAGGCACAGCAGGGGTTCATTCACGGCAAAAGGGGGTTCATGTCACCCAGCAATATAACAAAGGATTTTGAGAGATTTAGGCCCCTGTCACCCAGGCACAGCAGGGGTTCATTCACGGCAAAAGTGGGTTCTTGTCACCCAGCAATAGAACAGAGGATTTTGAGAGATTTAGACCCCTGTCACCCAGGCACAGTAGGGGTTCATTCACGGCAAAAGGTGATTCATGTCACCCAGCAATAGAACAGACGATTTGGAGAGATATAGGCCCCTGTCACCCAGGCACAGCAGGGGTTCATTCACGGCAAAAGGTGGTTCATGTCACCCAGCAATAGAAGAAAGGATTTTGAGAGATTTAGGCCCCTGTCACCCAGGCACAGCAGGGGTTCATTCACGGCAAAAGGGGGTTCATGTCACCCAGCAATAGAACAAAGGATTTTGAGAGATTTAGGCCCCTGTCACCCAGGCACAGCAGGGGTTCATTCACGGCAAAAGTGGGTGCTTGTCACCCAGCAATAAAACAGAGGATTTTGAGAGATTTAGGCCCCTGTCACCCAGGCACAGCAGGGGTTCATTCACGGCAAAAGGGGGTTCTTGTCACCCAGCAATAGAACAGAGGATTTTGAGAGATTTAGGCCCCTGTCACCCAGGCACAGTAAGGGTTCATTTACGGCAAAAGGTGGTTCATGTCACCCAGCAATAGATCAGTCGATTTTGAGAGATTTAGACCCCTGTCACCCAGGCACAGCAGGGGTTCATTCACGGCAAAAGTGGGTTCTTGTCACCCAGCAATAGAACAGACGATTTTGAGAGATTTAGGCCCCTGTCACCCAGGCACAGCAAGGGTTCATTCACGGCAAAAGGTGGTTCATGTCACCCAGCAATAGAACAGACGATTTTGAGAGATTTCGGCCCCTGTCACCCAGGCACAGTAGGGGTTCATTCACGGCAAAAGTGGGTGCTTGTCACCTAGCAACTGAATAGAGGATTTTGAGAGATTTAGGCCCCTGTCACCCAGGCACAGCAGGGGTTCATTCACGGCAAAAGTGGGTGCTTGTCACCTAGCAACTGAATAGAGGATTTTGAGAGATTTAGGCCCCTGTCACCCAGGCACAGCAGGGGTTCATTCACGGCAAAAGTGGGTTCTTGTCACCCAGCAATAAAACAGAGGATTTTGAGAGATTTAGGCCCCTGTCACCCAGGCACAGCAGGGGTTCATTCACGGCAAAAGGGGGTTCTTGTCACCCAGCAATAGAACAGAGGATTTTGAGAGATTTAGGCCCCTGTCACCCAGGCACAGTAGGGGTTTATTCACGGCAAAAGGTGGTTCATGTCACCCAGCAATAGAACAGAGGATTTTGAGAGATTTAGGCCCCTGTCACCCAGGCACAGCAGGGGTTCATTCACGGCAAAAGTGGGTGCTTGTCACCCAGCAATTGAATAGAGGATTTTGAGAGATTTAGGCCCCTGTCACCCAGGCACAGCAGGGGTTCATTCACGGCAAAAGTGGGTGCTTGTCACCCAGCAATAAAACAGAGGATTTTGAGAGATTTAGGCCCCTGTCACCCAGGCACAGCAGGGGTTCATTCACGGCAAAAGGGGGTTCTTGTCACCCAGCAATAGAACAGAGGATTTTGAGAGATTTAGGCCCCTGTCACCCAGGCACAGTAAGGGTTCATTTACGGCAAAAGGTGGTTCATGTCACCCAGCAATAGATCAGACGATTTTGAGAGATTTAGACCCCTGTCACCCAGGCACAGCAGGGGTTCATTCACGGCAAAAGTGGGTTCTTGTCACCCAGCAATAGAACAGACGATTTTGAGAGATTTAGGCCCCTGTCACCCAGGCACAGCAAGGGTTCATTCACGGCAAAAGGTGGTTCATGTCACCCAGCAATAGAACAGACGATTTTGAGAGATTTCGGCCCCTGTCACCCAGGCACAGTAGGGGTTCATTCACGGCAAAAGGGGATTCATGTCACCCAGCAATAGAACAGACGATTTTGAGAGATATAGGCCCCTGTCACCCAGGCACAGCAGGAGTTCATTCACGGCAAAAGTGGGTTCTTGTCACCCAGCAATAGAACAGAGGATTTTGAGAGATTTAGGCCCCTGTCACCCAGGCACAGTAGGGGTTCATTCACGGCAAAAGGTGGTTCATGTCACCCAGCAATAGAACAGAGGATTTTGAGAGATTTAGGCCCCTGTCACCCAGGCACAGCAGGGGTTCATTCACGGCAAAAGTGGGTGCTTGTCACCCAGCAATTGAATAGAGGATTTTGAGAGATTTAGGCCCCTGTCACCCAGGCACAGCAGGGGTTCATTCACGGCAAAAGTGGGTTCTTGTCACCCAGCAATAGAACAGAGGATTTTGAGAGATTTAGGCCCCTGTCACCCAGGCACAGCAGGGGTTCATTCACGGCAAAAGGGGGTTCTTGTCACCCAGCAATAGAACAGAGGATTTTGAGAGATTTAGGCCCCTGTCACCCAGGCACAGTAAGGGTTCATTTACGGCAAAAGGTGGTTCATGTCACCCAGCAATAGATCAGACGATTTTGAGAGATTTAGACCCCTGTCACCCAGGCACAGCAGGGGTTCATTCACGGCAAAAGTGGGTTCTTGTCACCCAGCAATAGAACAGACGATTTTGAGAGATTTAGGCCCCTGTCACCCAGGCACAGCAAGGGTTCATTCACGGCAAAAGGTGGTTCATGTCACCCAGCAATAGAACAGACGATTTTGAGAGATTTCGGCCCCTGTCACCCAGGCACAGTAGGGGTTCATTCACGGCAAAAGGGGATTCATGTCACCCAGCAATAGAACAGACGATTTTGAGAGATATAGGCCCCTGTCACCCAGGTACAGCAGGGGTTCATTTATGGCAAAAGGGGGTTCATGTCACCCAGCAATAGAACAGAGGATTTTAAGAGATTTTGGCCCCTTTGTCACCCAGGCACAGCAGGGGTTCATTCACGGCAAAAGGGGGTTCATGTCACCCAGCAATATAACAAAGGATTTTGAGAGATTTAGGCCCCTGTCACCCAGGCACAGCAGGGGTTCATTCACGGCAAAAGTGGGTTCTTGTCACCCAGCAATAGAACAGAGGATTTTGAGAGATTTAGACCCCTGTCACCCAGGCACAGCAGGGGTTCATTCACGGCAAAAGGTGGTTCATGTCACCCAGCAATAGAACAGACGATTTTGAGAGATGTAGGCCCCTGTCACCCAGGCACAGTAGGGGTTCATTCACGGCAAAAGGTGATTCATGTCACCCAGCAATAGAACAGACGATTTGGAGAGATATAGGCCCCTGTCACCCAGGCACAGCAGGGGTTCATTCACGGCAAAAGGTGGTTCATGTCACCCAGCAATAGATGAAAGGATTTTGAGAGATTTAGGCCCCTGTCACCCAGGCACAGCAGGGATTCATTCACGGCAAAAGGGGGTTCATGTCACCCAGCAATAGAACAAAGGATTTTGAGAGATTTAGGCCCCTGTCACCCAGGCACAGCAGGGGTTCATTCACGGCAAAAGTGGGTTCTTGTCACCCAGCAATAGAACAGAGGATTTTGAGAGATTTAGACCCCTGTCACCCAGGCACAGCAGGGGTTCATTCACGGCAAAAGGTGGTTCATGTCACCCAGCAATAGAACAGACGATTTTGAGAGATGTAGGCCCCTGTCACCCAGGCACAGTAGGGGTTCATTCACGGCAAAAGGTGATTCATGTCACCCAGCAATAGAACAGACGATTTGGAGAGATATAGGCCCCTGTCACCCAGGCACAGCAGGGGTTCATTCACGGCAAAAGGTGGTTCATGTCACCCAGCAATAGAAGAAAGGATTTTGAGAGATTTAGGCCCCTGTCACCCAGGCACAGTAGGGGTTCATTCACGGCAAAAAGTGGTTCATGTCACCCAGCAATAGAACAGAGGATTTTGAGAGATTTAGGCCCCTGTCACCCAGGCACAGCAGGGGTTCATTCACGGCAAAAGTGGGTGCTTGTCACCCAGCAATTGAATAGAGGATTTTGAGAGATTTAGGCCCCTGTCACCCAGGCACAGCAGGGGTTCATTCACGGCAAAAGTGGGTTCTTGTCACCCAGCAATAAAACAGAGGATTTTGAAAGATTTAGGCCCCTGTCACCCAGGCACAGCAGGGGTTCATTCACGGCAAAAGGGGGTTCTTGTCACCCAGCAATAGAACAGAGGATTTTGAGAGATTTAGGCCCCTGTCACCCAGGCACAGTAAGGGTTCATTTACGGCAAAAGGTGGTTCATGTCACCCAGCAATAGATCAGACGATTTTGAGAGATTTAGACCCCTGTCACCCAGGCACAGCAGGGGTTCATTCACGGCAAAAGGTGGTTCATGTCACCCAGCAATAGAACAGACGATTTTGAGAGATGTAGGCCCCTGTCACCCAGGCACAGTAGGGGTTCATTCACGGCAAAAGGTGATTCATGTCACCCAGCAATAGAACAGACGATTTGGAGAGATATAGGCCCCTGTCACCCAGGCACAGCAGGGGTTCATTCACGGCAAAAGGTGGTTCATGTCACCCAGCAATAGAAGAAAGGATTTTGAGAGATTTAGGCCCCTGTCACCCAGGCACAGTAGGGGTTCATTCACGGCAAAAAGTGGTTCATGTCACCCAGCAATAGAACAGAGGATTTTGAGAGATTTAGGCCCCTGTCACCCAGGCACAGCAGGGGTTCATTCACGGCAAAAGTGGGTGCTTGTCACCCAGCAATTGAATAGAGGATTTTGAGAGATTTAGGCCCCTGTCACCCAGGCACAGCAGGGGTTCATTCACGGCAAAAGTGGGTTCTTGTCACCCAGCAATAAAACAGAGGATTTTGAAAGATTTAGGCCCCTGTCACCCAGGCACAGCAGGGGTTCATTCACGGCAAAAGGGGGTTCTTGTCACCCAGCAATAGAACAGAGGATTTTGAGAGATTTAGGCCCCTGTCACCCAGGCACAGTAAGGGTTCATTTACGGCAAAAGGTGGTTCATGTCACCCAGCAATAGATCAGACGATTTTGAGAGATTTAGACCCCTGTCTCCCAGGCACAGCAGGGGTTCATTCACGGCAAAAGTGGGTTCTTGTCACCCAGCAATAGAACAGACGATTTTGAGAGATTTCGGCCCCTGTCACCCAGGCACAGTAGGGGTTCATTCACGGCAAAAGGGGATTCATGTCACCCAGCAATAGAACAGACGATTTTGAGAGATATAGGCCCCTGTCACCCAGGTACAGCAGGGGTTTATTTATGGCAAAAGGGGGTTCATGTCACCCAGCAATAGAACAGAGGATTTTAAGAGATTTTGGCCCCTTTGTCACCCAGGCACAGCAGGGGTTCATTCACGGCAAAAGGGGGTTCATGTCACCCAGCAATATAACAAAGGATTTTGAGAGATTTAGGCCCCTGTCACCCAGGCACAGCAGGGGTTCATTCACGGCAAAAGGTGGTTCATGTCACCCAGCAATAGAACAGACGATTTTGAGAAATGTAGGCCCCTGTCACCCAGGCACAGTAGGGGTTCATTCACGGCAAAAGGTGATTCATGTCACCCAGCAATAGAACAGACGATTTGGAGAGATATAGGCCCCTGTCACCCAGGCACAGCAGGGGTTCATTCACGGCAAAAGGTGGTTCATGTCACCCAGCAATAGAAGAAAGGATTTTGAGAGATTTAGGCCCCTGTCACCCAGGCACAGCAGGGGTTCATTCACGGCAAAAGGGGGTTCATGTCACCCAGCAATAGAACAAAGGATTTTGAGAGATTTAGGCCCCTGTCACCCAGGCACAGCAGGGGTTCATTCACGGCAAAAGTGGGTTCTTGTCACCCAGCAATAGAACTGAGGATTTTGAGAGATTTAGACCCCTGTCACCCAGGCACAGCAGGGGTTCATTCACGGCAAAAGGTGGTTCATGTCACCCAGCAATAGAACAGACGATTTTGAGAGATGTAGGCCCCTGTCACCCAGGCACAGTAGGGGTTCATTCACGGCAAAAGGTGATTCATGTCACCCAGCAATAGAACAGACGATTTGGAGAGATATAGGCCCCTGTCACCCAGGCACAGCAGGGGTTCATTCACGGCAAAAGGTGGTTCATGTCACCCAGCAATAGAAGAAAGGATTTTGAGAGATTTAGGCCCCTGTCACCCAGGCACAGCAGGGGTTCATTCACGGCAAAAGGGGGTTCATGTCACCCAGCAATAGAACAAAGGATTTTGAGAGATTTAGGCCCCTGTCACCCACCCACAGCAGGGGTTCATTCACGGCAAAAGTGGGTTCTTGTCACCCAGCAATAAAACAAAGGATTTTGAGAGATTTAACAAACATGAGTCCGTACCCAGGTTATTTCTTATTAATCACAGAGGCTCTCATGCGGTGGAGTCCATCTCTGGGCACATTACTTTTAAAAGAATAAGAATCTCAGAGGCTCAGGTTCTTTTGAGTCTGTCTCCGGGCACGGTTCCTTAGTATGAAGTTGCACAATAAAAGGACAGCAAAGACAAGTGCTGTAAGATCCCTGATCAACCTGAAAAGGGGGTGAAGGGTTAAAGGTGCAACTAAAGGGACAGGCACAACTTGGCGTGGGGTAGCAAAAGCAGGCAGGAGATCCTGGAAACAAACGTGGCCTTGCTGACTTTGTTATTTCAGTGGTCAACACCTACCACTGAGCCGTGGACAAACTGGCAGCCGCAACAAAGGACCAGAAACATAGGACTCCTGTCCTGGAAGGGTTAACATCAAACTTCTGCAGTGAAACAAATCAAAGGCCTAGCAGGCTGATTACAGTGGCATATCATATCCACTTGGCTCCGCTGGCAGGTATCGTCTATAGTATTCTTCTACAGGAGGGTGTGCCCACATAACTGTATCAGGGGGCAGCTGTAGGGTAAAGGGGCCCCTAATAGATATTGGCCCATTAGGCCTAGGGGTGAACCCTCTGGTGGACCGTGCCGGTCCTTGCATGATCACTGCAGGGTGTAACGTGCTTGGCACCGCCGCAGCAAGCGGTCCGGTGCTCTGGGTGCAGCAGTTTACGGCAATCGCGGGTCCGGTCTGGGGCACTGACGGAGCGGTGGCAACAGAAGGCGGTCTACGGGTGGTGACAGGCACCCTTACCTCATCCTTCCTTGGCGGTGTCTGGATCCTGGCAGTGTATCTCTTGCGCAACTCCCGCAACTTCTCCTCCAGCCGGACGATCTGCTCACCGATGCTCTCTGTGTCGGAGTCGCTGTCCTCTGCTGGCGCCGCCGGCGCAGGTACAGTCACCGATGGCGCGGACTCGGCCTCTGCAGGTTCGGGCGATGCGTCTGGTCTCCGACCCATCCGGATGTTCTTAAAGGTAGCACTAAGTCCTTTTAACTGTTCCAGCTCTGATATGGTCTTCTCCCGACGAGGCAGCTCGGGGGAAGGATAGGGGCTCACCCATTTCTCCAACACGGTTGGCTGCCAGAAGACATTAGGCCCAATGAAGGAGCTCCGCTCCTGGAAGGCGTGATGGGCCGGCTCTGGAGAGCGTTCAGGTTCCCGCTCGCAGCCAGTCCTTCTTCTGCCTGCCGGTCCTCAGGAGCTCGCTTGGGACGGGTCACAGCAGTCGCATAAGGGCCTCGCAGGCTCTCGGCAGGGGTGTACTCCACTTCCTCTCCCTCGCGGAGGCTGTGCTGGTACGAAGGGAGGTAGTCTCTTTTGACAGACCTTCGATTCACATAGAGGTCTCTGCCAGTTAGATAGTCCTGTATGAACCCGTAGCCACGGGATTTGTCAAATGCCAGCACCACTCCCTTTCTCCTTTCCAGGCGGGGTTGGGTGTACGTATGCTTCTCATGTATTGTCTTAGTTAGTTCCTCATAGATGATTTTGGTCTTTGTATTCCGCTTTATAGCGGCCTCTCGGATCTCCGCCATCAGGGAGGACCATTTGAAAGATGGTTGGAAAAAGTCTCTCCACGAGCCATAGTAGGGCTCGGGTTCTTTCTCCCTTGGGCGGCAGGCGGGTTGCTCCGGTCCCGGAGAGTAGGCCGGTGGAGCCTCCTCTGGCTCTACACCAACATCAGACATCTTTGCAATTTCAGGTGCGGACGCTGCAGTAACACTCTGCTCACTATCCAACATGCTCGATCCTTCCGAGGAGAGCGATAGGGTCACATCAATTAAAGTAGCCAGCTCCTCCCATCGCACTGGGAGGCCGCCCCCCAGGTATTCCAGTATATGGAAGGCGGTGTCCATTCTGGCAGACATGCAAATGTCCAGATAAGCAGTGGCGCCTGACCTTGAACTCCTTCCCGCTCTTTTCTCAGAAAGGTGCCAATTTTTCCCGCCTTTTCGGGATGAAGATGACGCGGCAGCTATTTCAGCAAGCCCGGCAGCCATCTTTGGCAAGAAACGCTGTCTGTTCACTGACAGCAAGCAGGATTGTAAAAAGTCCACAAAACCACACTCCAATGCGGCGATTTTCTTCCTCTGGGTAGCGCAACACTGCACAGCGCTTTTT
This sequence comes from Bufo bufo, assembly GCF_905171765.1. NCBI lineage: Eukaryota > Metazoa > Chordata > Amphibia > Anura > Bufonidae > Bufo > Bufo bufo. Next base: position 438,334,837 of record NC_053392.1, on the reverse strand, counting down.
TAGAGGTTTTTGGTACACTTTGGGTATGATTTTCAGTCCAAAAAGTCCACTTGAATAAAACAGGCAAATTGTCACTTTGGTCACAGGGCAACTGTATAAGGCACAAAGTTCACGCTTCTTGCACTAGAAAGCGTGCGTATCCTGTTCGTGACGCCAAAAGAGAGGTGCAGCATACTCAAGTTGTGTGTAAAGGTGTTCCTGGGTGTAGTAGTGCAATAGACACTAACCTGAGACGGCTGACTCTCTGCATAGGCAGGTGATGGTAGAAATTGTTCGTGACGCCAGTGCCAATTAAACGGTGGCACGCCGTTTGCGGATAGCAGGAATAAATGAGGAACACCGTGAGGTTAAAGCAGAACTCCAACTTTAGTAGGTTTCATAGAGACAATAATGGAATCGCAGTTCCTTGGCATACAGTCGATTTTGCAATACGGTTGATGCAGGCAATACAGAATGAGCAAGGTGATTACCGAGTGTTAAACACAGGACTTGCAGTACAGGAGCTTGCACTCTATCTCTGACTGATCCTGGAATATAGCAAATCTTCTCCAAGGCCCAATAACCTAGCTCTGGCTTTATATCCTTGGTTTTAGCTTTATAAAGTACCTCCTCTGTTATCTTGAGTACCTCTTGCTTCTCTGAGCTGCCCCTGTCTCTCTCCCAGCTTCCTCAGATTCCAGAAACTTCTGAGCTCTCCACTAGACTGACTTTTACTTCCTTGACTGGGCCTTATATAAACTAGGGCTCTCTAGCTCCCTCTAGATACTAAGAACTGGAATGACACCCCTAGCAGGCCTGTACATGCAAGTTTCACAGCAACAGGGAAATACATAGCATTACATTACATGACATTTTATAAAACTGACATACACCAACTTCCCCATAAGTAAGGGGGGACGACAGCACACCAAATGACACTTTGGTAGTGACGGGTATTACAGTTCCCGTACACTACACTTCACAAACAGGTAGACTCCAGATGGCGGCAGGAAATAAACAGGCAAGATACTTGGAGGAACACAATGATGATTGCTTTACAGTGCAACCCTGCTCTATCCCCTTCAGCTATTCTAGCTGGCTGGATGCCAAGGCCCGGATGCCTAAATGCTGGCTTTTATCCTTGGTATATCGGTTCTTTCTCCAATATCGGCACTTGCTGTATTCTATATAACCTCTGTCCATCATGGTACTTATCTGACCTGGTATTGTCCTGACTTGACTGGAGGGTAACTGCTGGTTTTCTCCCAGGAGGTGCTATCCTGCTACTGGGGCGTCTTCAGAGCTAACTAAGGCTCTCTTGATCCACAGGTAGGCTAGGATCCCTCTGCTAGCCCCCTGGTAACAACTAACAGCCTGGGCTGTCTAGCTGCATGTCAGGAGAAGGCCCACAGCTTATCACTAGCTGGTGCCTTACCACTTGTCTCTGCAGACTCCTGACTCTGACCCCTAACTCCTGTCTGGGCCTGAATACTTATACCAGGGCTACTCTAGCTCCCTCTAGTGTCTAGGATGACTAACGACAGAGACTAGGCCTGATACTTCATAATACAGGGAAAAACATTACATATAAAAAACAATACTTTACAATTTACATAAAATGCACAATAAGAGATAACATCCCTGTCCCTAGTGAGGAGAAGTAACGCACACCCCAATTGACCCTCGTATAGTGCCCACGCTTAGCTAGTGGGGACACTACACATGTCACCCAGCAATAGAACAGACGATTTGGAGAGATATAGGCCCCTGTCACCCAGGCACAGCAGGGGTTCATTCACGGCAAAAGGTGGTTCATGTCACCCAGCAATAGAAGAAAGGATTTTGAGAGATTTAGGCCCCTGTCACCCAGGCACAGCAGGGGTTCATTCACGGCAAAAGGGGGTTCATGTCACCCAGCAATAGAACAAAGGATTTTGAGAGATTTAGGCCCCTGTCACCCAGGCACAGCAGGGGTTCATTCACGGCAAAAGTGGGTTCTTGTCACCCAGCAATTGAACAGAGGATTTTGAGAGATTTAGGCCCCTGTCACCCAGGCACAGCAGGGGTTCATTCACGGCAAAAGTGGGTTCTTGTCACTCAGCAATAAAACTGAGGATTTTGAGAGATTTAGGCCCCTGTCACCCAGGCACAGCAGGGGTTCATTCACGGCAAAAGGGGGTTCTTGTCACCCAGCAATAGAACAGAGGATTTTGAGAGATTTAGACCCCTGTCACCCAGGCACAGTAGGGGTTCATTCACGGCAAAAGGTGATTCATGTCACCCAGCAATAGAACAGACGATTTGGAGAGATATAGGCCCCTGTCACCCAGGCACAGCAAGGGTTCATTCACGGCAAAAGTGGGTTAATGTCACCCAGCAATAGAAGAAAGGATTTTAAGAGATTTAGGCCCCTGTCACCCAGGCACAGCAGGGGTTCATTCACGGCAAAAGGGGGTTTATGTCACCCAGCAATAGAACAAAGGATTTTGAGAGATTTAGGCCCCTGTCACCCAGGCACAGCAGGGGTTCATTCACGGCAAAAGTGGGTTCTTGTCACCCAGCAATTGAACAGAGGATTTTGAGAGATTTAGGCCCCTGTCACCCAGGCACAGCAGGGGTTCATTCACGGCAAAAGTGGGTTCTTGTCACCCAGCAATAAAACAGAGGATTTTGAGAGATTTAGGCCTTTGTCACCCAGGCACAGCAGGGGTTCATTCACGGCAAAAGGGGGTTCTTGTCACCCAGCCAGGGCCGCTGATAGAAATCATGGGGCCCCGTACAGCATACATGACGGGGCCCCCTTCAGCTCCACCCCCTGATCCCTCCTTCAGCCACACCCCTGGCCCCGCCCTTGGCCCCTCCCCAGACGCCGCCTTGAAACAACATGCAGATTTGTCTACAAGTGATATTTATGGCGCTGGGGGGTCGTCTGTGAATGGCGCTGTTATGGAGGGGATCTGTGAATGGCACTGTTATGGAGGGGATCTGTGAATGGCACTGTTATGGAGGGGATCTGTGAATGGCACTTTTATGGAGGGGATCTGTGGATGGCACTGTTATGGAGGGGATCTGTGGATGGCACTGTTATGGAGGGGATCTGTGGATGGCACTGTTATGGAGGGGATCTGTGGATGGCACTGTTATGGAGGGGATCTGTGGATGGCACTGTTATGGAGGGGATCTGTGGATGGCACTGTTATGGAGGGGATCTGTGGATGGCACTGTTATGGAGGGGATCTGTGGATGGCACTGTTATGGAGGGGATCTGTGGATGGCACTGTTATGGAGGGGATCTGTGGATGGCACTGTTATGGAGGGGATCTGTGGATGGCACTGTTATGGGGGGATCTGTGGATGGCACTGTTATAGAGGGGGATCTGTGGATGACACATACCGTATATAGCATCTTATGCTATGTGTCATCCACAGATACCCCTCCATAACAGTGCCATTCACAGATACCCTCCATAACAGTGCCATCCACAGATCCCCCCCATAACAGTCATCCACAGATCCCCCCATAACAGTGTCATCCACAGATCCCCCCATAACAGTGTCATCCACAGATCCCCCCCATAACAGTGTCATCCACAGATCCCCCTCCATAATGGTGCCATCCACAGATCCCCCCCATAAGTGTCATCCACAGACCCCCCGGCCCCCCCATAAGTGTCATCCACATGACAGACCCCCCCCCATAACAGTGCCATCCACGGATCCCCCGCCCTCCCTATAACAGTGCCGTCATGACGTCATCCATATAGATCCCCCCCCGCCACTCACAGTAGTATACATTAATAAATCGGTGCAGCCGTGCAGGCTGCAGACAGTAACTTTAATTTTAGCACAGGCACAGCGCTCATCTCTTTACTAAAATACTACCTTACATTCAGCTCCTGCCTCCTCCCTCCACCCTCCAGTAACAAGTGCGGGCGGCAGCGCTCACTCACTGACGTCACGCGCCTGCGCCGCCTAGTGGGAGGAGCAGGCGTGTGACGTCAGTGAGTGAGCGCCGCCCCCACACTGCCTGCTGTTACTGGAGCCAGCCCACTGACAGCAAAAAAATTAAAATGGCTCGGGAGTAGGGTTGCCACCTTTTCTTCAAGCCAAACCCGAACAGAAGGGAGGGAGGGCCCCCTTCCAGGCCCCGCCTCCAGCCACGCCCATGTCCCGCCTCCAACCATGTCCCGTCTCCACCCTTGGTCGCTGTCGCACCGCGATCGTTACGCCCCTGATCCCACGCCTGCGCCGTCCCGTTTAGTATTCGGCGCAGGAGCGGGATTTACGGGACGAAGAGGAGAACTCGGACGTCAATCAACTGGACATGGGCGTGCCACTGCCAAAGGGTGAATAGACGGAGCCTCTAGGTGCTGCAGGAACGCCCTCATAGCACCTAGAGGCTCATTAGCATATGATAAGTCTTTATTTTAAGAGAACGGCGGCAGCGGCCGGGAGGGAGTTATGTACTGCTGACATCAGCACATCGCTAATGTCAGTCAGCTACATAACATAACGTTTTTTCTGATGATTGACAGATTCAGAAACCTGTTTAAAGGGCTTCTGTCACCCCACTAAACTCTTTTTATTTTATTTTTTCGGCTTCTTATAATCCCTATACTGCGATATATGAATACATAATGTTATTAGTCATTTTGGTTCAGTAGATAATGAATAAAACAGATTTTTATAATATGTAAATTACCTCTCTACCAGCAGGCAGGGCGGTTACTTGCTGGTAGCATCCGCATCCTCCTATCATAATGACGCCCCCTCCTCATGTTGATTGACAGGGCCAGCGAACGCGATCGTCCTCTGGCTGGCCCTGTCTGCTATCAAGTTATTGCGCCTGCGCCGTAGCGGTCTTCAGTCGGCACAGGCGCACTGAGAGGAGGACGCTCGCTCGGCCGCTCCTTCCTCAGTGCGCCTACACAAATGACGTCACATCTACACCCGGCGCAGGCGCACTGAGGAAGGAGCGGCCGAGCGAGCGTCCTCCTCTCAGTGCGCCTGTGCCGACTGAAGACCGCTACGGCGCAGGCGCAATAACTTGATAGCAGACAGGGCCAGCCAGAGGACGATCGCGTTCGCTGGCCCTGTCAATCAACATGAGGAGGGGGCGTCATTATGATAGGAGGATGCGGATGCTACCAGCAAGTAACCGCCCTGCCTGCTGGTAGACAGGTAATTTACATATTATAAAAATCAGTTTTATTCATTATCTACTGAACCAAAATGACTAATAACATTATGTATTCATATATCGCAGTATAGGGATTATAAGAAGCCAAAAAAAAAGAGTTTAGTGGGGTGACAGAAGCCCACACTGTTACATACAATTACACAATTCAAATGTTTTATATTTCTACCTTTTTAGAAGTGAGTGACAGACTAGGACAGGTGTCAGGACTCAGGAGTCAGGACTGTCTTGGTCAGGTTGTCTGCAGGCAGGGCACAGTGGGCACTACATGGGCAGGCTGCTGGAGCTGGACTGGAGAGGAGAAGAAGAATGATTTCTCCCACAGAGCTCCCTCTGCCTCTCTCTCTGATGTCATCACTTCCTTATCAGAGAGAGGGAGGGAGGGACTAGGAGGCAGGGGAGGAGCGAGGGGAGGAGCCTGAACAGTGAGTGAACACAGCGCTGCCTGGCATCACTGTACTGTAGTGTGTAGACTGGAGGAGGGAGGAGGGAGGAGGGGAGGCTCGGGAGCGCTGCGCTCAGCTGATCACCCGGAGTGACAGCTTAAATATGCGATCGGAGTCTCGGTCGGACCACACTGCAGTTTGAATGAATAATCCTGTGCCCGGGTCTAAGAAAGGCTTGTACCCGGGCACAGGATTACAAACCCGGACTGTCCGGGTGAATCCCGGACGGGTGGCAACCCTACGAGTCGGGAGTCGGCAGCCCGGGCCCCCCTGCCAGCCGGGCCCGGTACAACTGGGCCAGCTGTACTGGCCTATCAGCGGCCCTGCACCCAGCAATAGAACAGAGGATTTTGAGAGATTTAGGCCCCTGTCACCCAGGCACAGTAAGGGTTCATTTACGGCAAAAGGTGGTTCATGTCACCCAGCAATAGATCAGACGATTTTGAGAGATTTAGGCCCCTGTCACCCAGGCACAGCAGGGGTTCATTCACGGCAAAAGTGGGTTCTTGTCACCCAGCAATAGAACAGACAATTTTGAGAGATTTAGGCCCCTGTCACCCAGGTACAGTAGGGGTTCATTCACGGCAAAAGGTGATTCATGTCACCCAGCAAGAGAACAGACGATTTGGAGAGATATAGTCCCTGTCACCCAGGCACAGTAGAGGTTCATTCACGGCAAAAGGTGGTTTATGTCACCCAGCAAAAGAACAAAGGATTTTGAGAGATTTAGGCCCCTGTCACCCAGGCACAGCAGGGGTTCATTCACGGCAAAAGGGGGTTCTTGTCACCCAGCAATAGAACCGAGGATTTTGAGAGATTTAGGCCCCTGTCACCCAGGCACAGTAAGGGTTCATTTACGGCAAAAGTGGTTCATGTCACCCAGCAATAGATCAGATGATTTTGAGAGATTTAGGCCCCTGTCACCCAGGCACAGCAGGGGTTCATTCACGGCAAAAGTGGGTTCTTGTCACCCAGCAATAGAACAGACGATTTTGAGAGATTTAGGCCCCTGTCACCCAGGCACAGCAAGGGTTCATTCACGGCAAAAGGTGGTTCATGTCACCCAGCAATAGAACAGACGATTTTGAGAGATTTAGGCCCCTGTCACCCAGGCACAGTAGGGGTTCATTCACGGCAAAAAAGGTGATTCATGTCACCCAGCAATAGAACAGACGATTTTGAGAGATATAGGCCCCTGTCACCCAGGCACAGTAGAGGTTCATTCACAGCAAAAGGAGGTTCATGTCACCCAGCAATAAAACAGACGATTTTGAGAGATTTAGGCCCCTGTCACCCAGGCACAGCAGGGGTTCATTCACGGCAAAAGGGGGTTCTTGTCACCCAGCAATAGAACAGACGATTTTGAGAGATTTAGGCCCCTGTTAACCAGGCACAGTAGGGGTTCATTCACGGCAAAAGGTGATTCATGTCACCCAGCAATAGAACAGATGATTTTGTTAGCGCAATTCATGCGCTTCTCCTTCTTCTTTGTGTGGTGCCAAATTAATTAGAAGAATAAGTATGTGTACACCATACTGCTTTATAATGAGACCAGACACACTAGGTGGTTTCATGAAAGCATCTTCTCATCTTCCCTGAGCCATGGTAGAAGAGACCCTTTATTCACAGTACATTGACTTAAATAGCAGACATGACATCACAAAAGGGGTGTTCCTTAAGAAGAGACTATTCGCTCCTTAACCTGATAGGAGTGGTTTAGGTTGATTTGAAAACTGTAATGTAATCCCCTCTTCCCCCTCCCTTATTGATATGGTTTGCAGCCATCTAGTGGACAGAAATGTGTACTACAGAATGTTCGCATTATATATGCATAGAATAATAAATCCATCTCTCACAATTTTGAGAGATTTAGGCCCATGTCACCCAGGCACAGCAGGGGTTTGTATACGCCAAAAATGGTAAAATGTCACCCGACAATTGAAAATAAGAATTTTTTCAATTAAGGGCACTAAAATTGGCACTTTTTTGCATTAAAATGGCTCTAAAATAGTCCTTGAAAAGGCTAGAGGATTGTAAAAGGCAGTAAAATGTGATTAAGAGCATGGCAACTGCTCTGCAAACAAATGTGGATAGGGAAATAACTTAAAATAAAATAAAATAACTAAAAATTACAAATTATTAACCTGCAACTCAGAGAAGGAGGTGGATATCGAGTCAGAGGTTGAGGAGGCGGTGAATGTGGTGTTATAGGTGGAGGCAGCAATGGAGGAGGACGAGGTAGCCAACAATGTTTTATTTTTTATTTTTTATTGGGGTAGGTAGCCCCCAAAATATTGGGACAAATAAAAAAAAAGAAAACAAAGAATCATTGCACTTGAATTGAGTACAAGAATGTATGTTTGATGGTGGTATAAATGTCTATTCTGCGCAAGGTACAGACAAGTCCAAGCCTGGTTCATTTTAATGAACGTGAGCTTGTCCACGTTGGCTGTGGACAGGCGGCTGCGCTTGTCTGTGATGATGCCCCTGCCGTGCTAAACACACGTTCAGATAATACACTGGCTGCAGGGCAGGCCAGCGCCTCCAAGGCGTAAAGGGCAAGCTCAGGCCATGTGCCCAATTTGGAGACCCAGAAGTTGAAGTGGGCAGACCCGTCATTCAGTACGTGTAGGCATGTGCACACATACTGCTCCACCATGTTGGTGAAATGCTGCCTCCTGCTAAGACGTTCCATATCAGCTGGTTGTTGTGGCGTGCTGACAGAGCTTTTCCACATTTCGGCCATGCTAACCCTGCCTTCTGAGGTGCTGGCAGTGCCCCAGCTGCGTTGGCGACCTCTTTCTTGTCCTCTGCCTTCGCCTTGTGCTTCCACTGTGCCCCCTCTTTCAGGTGGGAATGCCACCAGCAGCGCATCTACCAGCGTGCGCTTGTACTCGCGCATCTTACGATCACGCTCCAGTGACGGAATTAAGGACGGTACGTTGTCCTTGTAACAGGGATCCAACAGCGTGGCCACCCAGTAATCAGCACAAGTTAGAATGTGGGCAACTCGGCGGTTGTTGCGGAGACACTGCAGCATGTAATCGCTCATGTGTGCCAGGCTGCCCAGAGGCAACGAAAAGCTGTCCTCTGTGGGAGGTGTATCATCTGTGTCCTCTGTATCCCCCCATCCACGCACCAGTGATGGCCATGAGCTGGTCTGGGTGCCACCCTGCTGTGAACACGGTTCCTTCTCCTGCATCTCCTTCTCCTCATCCTCCAGATCTGTGCCCTGGCTGGACAATTGTGTACCTTGGGTTTGTGGGTGCAGGAACCCACCCTCGGAGCCACTTGGGAATGACTGGCCGGAAACCCTACGAAATGATCCCTCTTCCTCCTCCTCCTGTGCCACATCCTCTTCCATCATCGCCAGGAGCGTTTTTTCAAGGAGGCATAGAAGTGGGATAGTAACGCTGAGAATGGCGTTATCGGCACTGGCCATGTTGGTGGATAACTCGAAACAGCGCAACAAGGAACACAGGTCTCGCATGGAGGCCCAGTCATTGGAGGTGAAGTGGTGCTGTTCCGCCGAGCAACTCACCCGTGCATTCTGCAGCTGAAACTCCACTATGGCCTGCTGCTGCTCGCATAGTCTGGCCAGCATGTGCAAGGGGGAGTTCCACCTTGTGGGCACGTCACATATGAGGCGGTGAGCAGGAAGGCCGAAGTTATGCTGCAGCGCTGACAGGCGAGCAGCAGCAGGGTGAGAATGCCGAAAGCGCGCACAAACGACCCACACTTTATGCAGCAGCTCTGACATGTCGGGGTAATTTTTAAGGAATTTCTGCACCACCAAATTCAGCACATGCGCCAGGCAAGGGGTGTGCGTCAAACCGGCTAGTTCCAGAGCTGCTACGATATTTTGCCCATTAACGCACACCACCAGGCCGGGCTTGAGGCTGACTGGCACAAACCACTCATCGGTCTGTTGTTCAAGGCCTGTCCACAGCTCCTGCGCGGTGTGGGGTTTGTCCCCAAACAGATAAGTTTTAAAAATGCCTGCTGTCATTTACCCCTGGCTGTGCTGAAGTTGGTGGTGAAGTTGTTACGCTGACCGGATGAGGAGCTGGTAGAGAATGAGGAAGTGGAGTAGGAGGAGGAAGCAACAGTAGGCAAACTGAAGCGCCCTGCAATCCTCGGTGGTGGAAGGACATGCGCCATACTGCTATCCGCTTCAGGCCCAGCCGCCACTGCATTTACCAAGTGTGCTGTTATGGAGATATAACGGCCCTGACCGTGCTTACTGGTCCACGTATCCGTAGTCAGGTGCACCTTGCCACATATGGCGTTGCGCAGTGCACACCTGATTTTGTCCCCTACTTGGTTGTGAAGGGAAGGGATGGCTCGCCTTGAAAAGTAGTGGTGGCTGGGCACGACGTACTGTGGGACAGCCACCGCCATAAGGCCTTTAAAACTATCCGTCTCCACCAGACGGAATGACAGCATTTCAAAGGCAAGTAATTTAGAAATGCTGGCATTCAGGGCTAGGGATCGCGGGTGGGTAGGGGGGTACTTCCTTTTCCTCACCAGCGTTTGGGATATGAAGAGCTGAACGCTTCGGTGTGACATTGTGGAGATGCTTGGTGACCCAGGTGTTGGTGTTGCTGGCAGATCCTCTGTTCGTGGGGTGCCAGGTGGCACTGTCACTCCAGAGGTGGATGAAGAGGCCGCGACTGCAGCAGAAGAGGGAGCAGGAGGAGCCAGAGACCTTTCTTGTTTTTTGAGGTGTCCACTCCACTGCAGCTCGTGCTTTGCACTTAAATGCCTGGTCATGCAGGTTGTGCTCAGGTTGAGAACGTTTATGCCTCGCTTCAGGCTCTGATTGCACAGCGTGCAAACCACTCGTGTCTTGTCGTCAGCACATTGTCTGAAGAACTGCCACGCCAGGGAACTCCTTGGAGCTGGCTTTGGTGTGCTCGGTCGCTTGCTGCGGTGGGCAGTAGGAGGCGTACTGTCTAGAGGACGGCCTCTCTGCTTTTGCACCCTGCTCCCTCTTCTGCTGTGCTGGTGGCTCTGTGCGACCACCGCCTCTTCCTCCGAACTACATCGGTCACTCGCATGACCTTGATTCCATGTGGGGTCGAGGACCTTATCGTCCTCCACATCATCTTTTACCCAGTCTTCACCCCTGACTTCCTTGTCGGTCTGCACACTTTCGAAAGCCCCAGCAGTTGGCACCTGTGTTTCGTCATCATCCGAGACGTGCTGCGATGGTCATCCCATGTACTCATTTTGAAAAATTTGTGGTTGGGCACCGGTGCACTCAATCTCTTCCACTTCTGGGGCAGAGCTAAGTGGATGGCCCTGTTAAACCGTGCTAACAGAGTCATCAAAATGCAGAAGAGACTGCTGCATGACTTGGGGCTCAGACTGCTTGGCTGATTTGCAAGGGGGTGAGGTGAAAGACTGATGGACATCGGCTGCAGGTGCCAACTGTGGTCTTTCAGCAGGAGTCTGGGTGAGAGACAATGTGAAGGAACTGGATCCACTGTCAGCAACCCAATCTACTATTGCCTGTACTTGTTCAGGCCTCACCATTCGTAGAGCAACATTAGGCCCGACCAAATACCGCTGCAGGTTTTGTCGCCTACTCGCACCTGAGGAAGGGGTTTCACTTTTGCTTGTAGCTGGCACAGATCGACCACGTCCTCTCCCTACAACAGGAGCTCCACCAGCAGCACCACAATCTGGGCCACGTCCCTTATTTGACGCTCTCCTCATATTTTTTGAATTTAGGATCTTGCCCTAAATGGGTGTTTAATTAATAGTAAAAAAGAACGACAGTATGTAAAGGGTGTATCTCACACGGCCTGAACCAGTGTAGGCCTGAAGTAAATATATCTTTGCACAAAAAGGCTGTATTTCAAATGTTTGTATTTCAAATGCCTGATTCAAACCCCTGTATGTAGGGTGGTATCTCACACGGTCTTAACCTGTGTAGGCCTGAAGTAAATATAGCTTTGCACAAAAAGGCTGTATTTCAAATGGCTGTATTTCAAATGCCAAATTCAAACCCCTGTATGTATAGAGGGGATCTCACACGCCTTGAATCAGTGTAGGCCTGAAGTAAATATATCTTTGCACAAAAAAGCTGTATTTCAAATGGTTGTATTTCAAATGCCTGATTCAAACCCCTGTATGTAGGGGGGTATCTGAAACGGTCTGAACCTTTGTAAGCCTGAAGTAAATATATCTTTGCACAAAAAGGCTGTATTTCAAATGCCTAATTCAAACCCCTGTATGTAGGGGGGTATCTCACACGGTCTGAACCTGTGTAAGCCTGAAGTAAATATATTTTTGCACAAAAAGGCTGTATTTCAAATGGCTGTATTTCAAATACCTAATTCAAACCCCTGTATGTAGAGGTGGTATCTCACAGGGCCTGAACCTCTGTAGGCCTAAATTCAATATTGGTGCACCAAATGGCGGTATTTAAAATCTCTGAATGTAACCCAAATGTATTAAGGGTGTATCTCACAATGACATCTGCAGCAAAGGCTGCCAACCAAATTTTTGGAGCCCAAACGACTGTTTGTTTAACAACTGAATTTGACAGCAGTATATAAGCCTGTAATTTCACACGTGCTGATGCTGCAAGGCCTGAAAATAGTGTTTTTTGTCAAATAAAAGTGTGTTTTTCAAACCCCAGAAAATTATGGGTGTATTTCTAGCTTAAATTGCGCACTTACTAATACAGATGTTGTAGATTGCCCAAAAAGTCTTTTTTTGCTAACAGAATATGAATGCTGTATATATTTAACTTGAATTTAACACTTGCAGATCTGGCAAATACAGTTTTTTGAAGAAAAAAAAGTGTGTTTTTCAAACCCCAGAAAATGATGGGTGTATTTCTAGCTTAATTTGCACACTGACTAATACAGATGTTGTAGATTGCCCAAAAAGTTTTTTTTTTGCTAACAGAATATGAATGCTGTATATATTAAACTTGAATTTAACACTTGCAGATCTGGCAAATACTGTTTTTTTTTTTTTTTAAAGTGTGTTTTTCAAACCCCAGAAAATGATGGGTGTATTTCTAGCTTAAATTGCACACTGACTAATCCAGATGTTGTAGTTTGCCCCAAAAAAATGGTGATTTGCAATGTCCAAAAAGCTCAGATGCAGTGCTGGTGCACTGAGCATGCATAAAATGGCCGCCGCCGCCACCCACCTAACTAACAGAATTCTAAAAGTTAGTATTTTTGGTCAATGAGCTCAGGGCAGGGAAAAAACTATAGTGCCCTGCACCAAAACAACTATTTGTCTTTAGATCGCTGAGTTAGATTCTCTCCTATGCTCTCCCTGAAATCACAAGTCCAGCAGCATCCTCTCCCTACACTTGTAACAGCAGAGTGACGTGCAGCGCTACGTGACCCAAGCTTATATAGAGTCACATGCTGCTCTGGCCAATCACAGTCATGCCATTAGTATGCATGGCTGTGATGGCCTCTTGGGGCAAGTAGTATGACGCTTGTTGATTGGCGCCGAACACCGAACCAGAACTTTTACGAAAATGTTTGGGTTCGGGTCTGGGGTCCAAAAAGAACCTAAAAGGCTTCCAACCACCCATTGTACAAGCTTAATCTTGTTCTGCAGGATGGTGTACTGAATGTGGGAGGGAGACTGGAAAATGCATCGTTAGTGATGGACGAACATCGGCCGGGACGGTTCGCAAACGCGATCAAATGTTCGCGAACCGCAAGTTCGCGGCGGGCTTTATTCACTTTAATGGCAGGCAAACCTGAAAAACCTTCAGCTCATATTTTCAGTCACTAAATACTTAGTAGAAGTGCACAAATAGTCCCACAACATAGACAGTGACATGCTAGAGGGCGATCAATGACAAAAAATAAAATAAAAATGTATCTTAATCAGGGGACATTTTTATTCATCTTAAAGGAAAATATCTCTGAAATGTGCCCTGTTGGAGCCTAGAAAAAAAAAATTTTAGGCCACGGGAGTATGGGCCTTAAAAATAAGGCATTCACCTGACATAAAAGAAATTCTGATTATGTGGCTCGAGGTACATTACGCGGTTAATGGATAAACATTTTACTTTAGGCCACTGGACTACAGGCCCCAAACATTAGGCATTCACCGGACAGAAAAGATCAAATGATTATGTGGCCGGAGGTACGGTATATTACACAGTCAATGGATATCAATTTTACTGCAGACCAGTACAAATACAGGTCAAATACATACGTTTAAAAGAGCTAAAAATATAAAATTGGATTAAAAACATGGCTAACGAAATCCCCCCTCTTGAAAAAATCCCTAATGATAATAGTTGAAATTCAATAACACGTGGTCATCACTGGTGTTGAATTCCTCCGATGCCCCAATTCATTCACCGTACAGAAAAGAACAAGTAAGTATGTGGCTGGAGGTAGATTACACGGTCATTGGATATCAATTTTACAGCAGGCCAGTGGACTACAGACCCCAAAAATTATTAATTCACCGGACAGAAAAGAACAAGTATGTGAACAGCATGATTAAGTATGGTATTTCTGTCTCACTGGTGCAAAGGAGCTGTATTGCACTGATCAATAATGCCAATAGGTCCCCAGCACACATTTAAGAAATAATAAATGCCTAACACTCTCCCTGCTTGCAGCAGCACCCAGTCCCTACACTAGTTAGAGCAAAATGGCGGCGCACCATATGATTTAGCATCTATGCATGTATGGTCACATGGTGTGCCGGCCAATCACAGCCATGCCAATACTAGGAATGACTGTGATGGCTTTCAAGTGCCCACAGCTTAAAGACTTGTTCAACAAGCTTTATTTAAACTACGAACAACAAACTCGGACACGGACATTGACGCCAAAATCCGTGTTAGGGTTCGGTACAAGAACACCAAAATGTCTGGTATGGTCCCGAATGTGGCGGTTCAGGTTCGCTCATCACTATCACTGACCAAATCCATGAAACGTGAACTAGGCCTCATTAATGTAATGGCAACGGTGTGGAAGAAAAACATACATTACATAATTTAGCAGTTATTCAGCAAATTTTATCCCATGAAATAAAAATAAATATATATTTTTTTTTTATGAATTATGAAACCTAACGACAGTTTTTTCATAGAAACAAATATAAATGAGATGGAGGTCAATGAGAAACCATTTTATAAAAAAAATGCAAGAAGAGGACCCAAAGTGGCTCTGTAGCAAGTCATAAAACAAAGTATAATCACTAGGGTTGAGTGAACCCGAACTGTAAAATTCGGATTCGTACCGAACTTTGGGATTTTTGGAACACGAATCCGAACATTTCAGTAAAAGTTCGGGTTTGGTGTTCTGCTATTTCTTAGCGCTTTTTGAAAGGCTGCAGAGCAGCCAATCAAAAAGTGTTTAACTGTGTGACCTTAGAAGCCATCACAGCCATGCCTACTAATGGCATGGCTGTGATTGGCCGGTGCAGCATGGGACCCAGCCTCTATATAAGCTGGAGTGATGTAGCGCTGCACGTCACTCTGCTGTGCTTAGTGTAGGGAGAGGATGATGCTGCTGCTGTTAGGGAGAGAATAGGACAGAATCTGTTATCAGAACTCCAATTGAACTAAGCGATCTACATAGATTTAGTTGTGTGGGTGCAGTGCACAATCTTTTTACCCTGCCCTGAGCCCAGTGACAGAGAAAAATAACTTTTATCCGTCTGTCAGTTAGGTGGGCGGCGGCGGCCATTTCCTGCAAGCTCAGTGCACCAGCACTGCATCTGTGCTTTTGTGACATTCAAATCCAAGCTTGAAATACAGCAATAATAATCTGGTTTAAAAAAAAACACCCTTTTTTGGCAATATCCAACATCTGGTGCCTTTGCACAATTAGTCAGTGTGCAATTTAAGCTATAAATACAGCTATAATTTTCAGAGTTTTTAAAAACACCCTTTTTGCACAAAATACACTATTTTACAGCCCTTGCAGCATCTGCACGTGTGAAATTCAAGCGTTATACACAGCTTTCATATTCTTTTAGTAAAAAAACACCCTTTTTTTGCAAAATACTTAATATTGCAGCCCTTGCTGCATCTATGATTGTTAAAAACAAGTTTGAAATACTTCAATAATTTTCTGGATTAGTCAGTGTGCAATTTAAGATAGAAATACAACTATAATTTTCTGGGTTTTAAAAAACACCCTTTTTGTGCAAAATAAACAATTTTACAGCCCTTGCTGCATCTGCACATGTGAAATTCAAGCGTTATATACTGCTGTCATATTCTGTTATTAAAAAAACACCCATTTTGGACAAAAAACTTAATTTTGCAGCCTTTGCTGCATATGTCATTGTGAGATACACCCTTTAGATACTGTGATTCTATTCTGCTATTAATAAAACACCCATTTTGGCAAAAAAATCTTTAATTGCGGTCTAGTCTGGATCTGTACTTGTGAGTTACACACTTTAGATACTGTGGTTCTATTTTGCTATTAATAAAACACAAATTTTGGGCAAAAATCTTTAATTGCGGCCTAGTTTGCATCTGTAAGTGTGAGATACACCCTTTACATACTGTAGTTCTATTCTGCCATTAATAAAACAACCAATTTGTGCAAAAATCTTTAATTGCGGCCTAGTCTGCATCTGTACGTGTGAGATACACACTTTAGATACTGTGGTTCTATTCTGTTATTTCCAAAACAGCCATTTTGGGCAAAAAACTTAAATTGCGGCCTAGTCTTGATCTGTACACACTTTACATAATTCATTTGCAGCACTTTCAGAGTGCAAGAGCAACATGGAGGATGGCTCAGGCACAGTGGGTGAGGAACAATCATCTCCCATGCCTAAAGTATGCAAGACCGCAGCCAAAGACAAAAAGGATAAGGTGATAACTGATAGTAAGCAGCTTTTGGTGGGCGTTTCTATCATAATAGGTGTTTGAGGAAAATGGTGTTGTGAGATGTCTCCCTGGTGCTACCGCTAGCAGGGATAGACGACGTATCCTTAATATTGTTAGGCAAGCAAAGCAGGAAAGGGAGGTGGATGTTATTGTCCATCTTAGGACAAATTATCTGGCTTGCAATAAGGTTTCAAGGGTGAAGGAAGCTTTTCACACACTTGGAAATGATATACGAGCCCCCTGTTAAAAGAGATCTGGGCAGGGTTATTCACAATGTTAACTCTGTTGATGTCAAAAACAGACGATTTAGAGAATCGTTCAAGGAGGAACAACCTCCAGTTGTGGGCGTCCCCGAGAAGGCAGAAGGTCCTGATCCAGTATCCTTTTTTGAAGATTGGATTACAACTAAATTTGGCAAGGACTCGCTATCCAGGATGTTTGCTATTGAAAGGGCGCACAGAGTGCCGTTCTGCGCTCCACCACCAGGGGCCCCACGTCGCCCAGTTTTAATGAAGTTGTTACACTTCAGGGACAGGGACACTATACTTAAGAAAGCAAGAGATCATCCTGAGCTACTGATCAATGGAAGTAAAATTGCGATTTATCCAGAGTTCTCCGCAGAGGTCCAACGGAAGAGAGTCAAGTTCCTGGATGTGAGACGACGCCTCCGGAATCTACAAATCCATGTTGTATCCAGCCAAGCTCCGTGTAGTGGCGCACGGAGAAGTCTGCTTCTTTGACACACCCCTGGAGGCGGCGCAGTGGATTGACACTAACGAACCTTCGCTGAAGAATTCGGCATCTGTGGGATGTGTCCTGTCTATCCCGGAGCTAGATCACGTGAGATATGACGGATATACTAAGGGACACGTTTAATATGTTTTGCATATTAATGCTTTGCGTATAGGTCGTTCCTCATTCCTGTCTACTGTTCTTATGACCCTTTGTTTATGTTATTTGTGCTCTATATGTAGGGTCCTTAGATCCATGTGTTACTCTGGTGACGAGTTGCGGGTGTCACCTGAAGATATTTAAATATGTTTATGTACTTTGATTAGATACAATACACTGCAGATTCACTTGCATGTGAGCAGGTCAGCATTGGCAACCCGATTTATGTTTGCATTCTCCCACGGGTTTCCCTGCGGCAGTTATCCCGCCATATATATGGCCGACCGTAGGGAAATTTTTTTGCCCGTTTTGTTGGGTTTTTTAGGGCAGGGAGCCTATTCTTGCCGTTAGCTGTTTTGTTTTTGGGTTAGTTTTTGGGGCTGGGAATGGGTGGGTTGAGCGATGGAGCGGGGTCCGAGTACTTCTGCGGTATGCAAGGAGTATGGAGGTAACATATGTGACTGCTGTGGTGTGTGCTTGGCTTTTAAATATACTAGGTGGTACTATGGCGAATAGTCTTAAGATAATAGGGTGGAATGTTAGGGGTTTAGGTGAGTCGACTAAACCTACTCCGATGTTTATTGCGCTACAACACTTTCATCCTGCTATATTCTGTCTGTCAGAGACTCATTTATCTACTAACACTACCTCGGTCTTACAAAGGTCGTGGATTGGTCACACATTTCATTCCATGTGTAACATCCTGAAGTATGTCACTAAACTTCTGTATCCCTGCTACAATAATGTCAGGTGTATATGTGTATTTCCATCTAGTGTAATCTAACTGTGCATTGCCATGATATGTATTTCCATGCCTGCTTCATATTATTGCTGTAATTTTCCATGTACACCAGCAGGTGGCAGCAATGTGTTTAGTTCAGTTTAGTATAGCTAGACTGGAATAGTTAATTCCAGTGTTTAGCTCCCCCTCTTCTAGGAGCAGAAGTGGGCTGGTCCCATGCCCTGCAGCAAGGGAGGGAAGAAACCAGTTAGATCCAGTGTGTACCAGCCCCCTCCTTGGGGAAGGCTGTGTTAGCTGGAGCTCCCAGACACAGGGATTCCAACCTAGGATCCAGACCTCGGCTGAGGGCCCAGGATCCCTCTTCCCAGCCTGAATTATCTACCTCAGTGCTGGTGGACAAGCAAGCAGCCACCTCCAGATCTACAGATCTCCAGGAAGCCATTCCCTGCAAGCAGAACTGTGAGCGTTTAATCCAAAGACCAGGAGAAGCCAAATTCCTCCTTCAGCTAGTCAGGCCCACACCAAGCAGACCACGGACAGAGCAGAAGATAGATACCTGCCAGATCTACTAGGCATATGAATAGAAGCAGAATAGATATTGATTCCTGCCACATATTGCCAATACCTGCTGGGACCCAAAGGACTATTGCTGTAACTTGTATGGATTTATGCTGCACCCATTAAGTAAAGACGAGTTGGATTATATTTCCTGTCTGGATTACATTCATTCCTCAATTACTCCTACTAACAGCACTCAATTTATTGCATGTGAGCCAGGATACAGGAGTCCAGCCGTACCAAGGTAGGAGACACCGTTGACACAATACCTACTACACAGAGACATTATCCCCCTCTGGCATTCCTCACTTGGTACGTGAGCTATAACATCTTAAAGCGCCCTGCTACAGTACCTGCGCAAGCTGCAATTGGCGTCACAAACTAAGAACTATTAATATTGCGCCAGTGTGCATCTGCCCCAATCCGGCTTACTGCACATGTTCTCTTCACATTCTAGGGGTGAAAGTGTTCTTGTGCATAAATCTCTGCCATTTATGTGTCATTCGTCTCACATAGACGATAATGGAAGGTATGTTTGTCTCCACTGTACCTATTATCATTGGTCTTTTATATTAGTAGCAGTGTACATCCCCCCTCCCTATAGCAGTGAGGTAATAAAGGAAATTATGAGATATGTTGAGGATTTACCCCAATGCCCTATGCTGATAGTAGGAGACTTTAATACTTGCCCTTCTGTAACATTGGATAGAGGAGGGATGTCGGGAGCAAGTAGGGACTCAAATTTTGCCAGTGTATTGCGGGAACTGGATCTACATGACATTTGGCGGGTGAGGAATCCGAATTTGCGTCAGTTCTCATGTTTCTCTAGTTCTCACCATTCGCTGTCCCAGATTGATTTAGCTAAAGGTTCGCCAGATGGGTTGTCGCTTGTGGCGGAAATCAAATATTTACCTAGAAGTCTTTCCGACCATTCCCCGATTTTTGTAGAATTGCATTTAGGCACTAGGCATCTCCCTGGGATTGGTACATGGAAACTTAATCCGTTTTGGTTACAGCTGGTAGATGGGGAGAATGGCATGGTGGAGGAATTGAAGGAGTTCTTTGTGCAAAATGTTGGGTCGGCGGCTATGGGTGTGGTGTGGGATACTTGCAAAGCGTACGCTAGAGGTCTCTACATTCAGAAAATTAAACAACATAAAACTAAATCTCGGGAAGCCCAGGGAAAACTGCAAGCTTTAGTAGTAGAGGCGGAGGAAAGGTTTGTAAATACACCTGATAGGGCAAGTGAGGACTCTCTTATAGCAGCTCAGGCGGGGTTGAAGTAGCATATATTGCAAACGGCAGATAACAGCAGTTTATTTAAAAACAAAAGTACTTTGAGGCAGGGGAAAGTTCGGGTAAGCTACTAGCAAGGGTTTTTAGAGCCCAGGAGGGACCGTCCAAAATCTTGTCTATTCAGAAGACAGATGGTTCTCTTGCCACGACGGATGAGGAGATTCTGTCAGTATTCCATGCCTATTATGAATCCCTGTATAGGACTAAATTAAAGGTGGATTCTACCAATATAGCTAATTATCTTACAGAGATTGAGATTCCGCGACTGTCAGCGGCAAGTGTGGCATGTCTAGAGGCCCCTTTAACACTCAATGAGCTGGAATTGGCGTTACAAGCATTTCCCAATGAGAAAGCTCCGGGGATAGATGGACTACTGATAGAGTTTTTTAAAAAGGTATAGTAGTGTCTTAATGCCTCATTTAATGTCAGTTTTTAATGATTCCCTTCAATCAGGAAACCTTCCTGCTTCTATGAAAGAGGCTATCATAGTGGTCCTGCCCAAACCTGGTAAAGATCCCAGATCTCCTGACTCGTACAGACCAATTTCACTGTTGACCTCTGATATTAAGATTCTGACGAAAGTTTTAGCGAATCATCTACAGTCCATCATCTCCACTATTATTCATAGTGATCAGGCGGGTTTCATGCCTGACAAATCCACTTCGGTAAATCTCAGATGACTTTTTCCTAATACTCAGAGAAGAGTTGAGTCTGTCGGAGGTCGAGCCATCCTTTCATTGGACGCGGCTAAGGCCTTTGATAGCGTTGAATGGAGTTATCTTTGGGAGGTGTTGCGAGTCATGGGGTTTGGGAAGACCTTTATTTCCTGGGTTCAGTTGTTATACAACGGCCCCACGGCTAGGATACGGGCTAATGGGGGAACTTTGGAGTCGTTCAGATCGGGAAGAGGAACCCGTCAGGGATGCCCATTATCCCCCCTTCTGTTTGCTATCGCAATTGAGCCGCTTGCCTGCTTGTTGCGCTCATCTGATAAGATCGTAGGATTTCCCTGTGGGACCTGGGAGGAGAGGGTGTCCCTATATGCTGATGACATGTTAATATGTTTGGGTAATGTGGAACAGTCCTTAGGTCCTGTCATGGCACTTATACGGGAGTTTGGAGATAGGTCTGGTCTCCGTATCAACTGGGACAAATCCATTCTCCTACCGTTAGATGAATCTGCTATGACTCTCTTCCCAAAATCTAGCCCATTGTAAATTGCGCATCAGGTCAAGTATTTGGGGATAATAGTTACAGCAAACCCTAACAGTTATATTAAACTTAATATAGAGCCGCTTTTGATCACAATGTTGGATAAGATTAAAGCTTGGTGCAAGTTGCCGCTATCTAAAATTGGGAGGAGTAATCTTCTTAAAATTATTCTCATGCCCAAACTCATGTATCTCTTGCATAATTCCCCAGTATGGATTCCTCGCAGGATATTTATAAAAATCGATAGGTTATTTAGGGATCTGATTTGGCGCCATAAAAAAGCACGGATTAGACTAGACACTCTGCAGAGAGGGAAAGAGGAGGGTGGGCTCTCAGTACCGAATGCATGACTCTACTACATTTCGGCCCAATTGCAACAGCTGAGGGGATGGGGGAGGAATCCAGGGGACGTTGCCTCAGCCAGACTGGTGGCACACATTATTGGTCACAATTCTCCGGTGGCTTTATTGGAAAATAGTGGAATTGTTGGCAAGCTGACAGGGCATCCCAAACTTTTCATGATGTACAAGGTTTGGCAGAAATGTCGGGCGCTGTTATCAGTAAAAGGGTTTACGCAGTTTTCCCCTATATGGAAAAATCCGCACCTTCCTGAACTATTCCAATTAGATGGCTTTTCACCCTGGGAGCGCAAAGGAGTGAGGTATTTATGTCAACTACAGAGTGCTGGTGTCTTTAAGTCCTTTGAACAGTTAAGAAACTAATTTGGTCTCCCACACACGGTCTTTTATAAATTTCTGCCACTACGGCATGCCTTTCAGACACAGGCTAAATCCTTATCATTGAAATGTACTATGGTTCCGTTGTTTCAGCAACTTCTTACAAACAGTTCCTCGAGTGGTCTGATATCATCTACCTACAGGAACTTGTATGTGAAATCACTGAAACAAGACGTTTTAGCAGTTAAATCTAAATGGGAAAGTGAGGTAGGGCCGCTCTCAGAAGAGCAGTGGAAAGCGCTTTTAGCGCTCACTCTGCAATTGTCAGTCTGTGAGGGGCAGCGTATGTCCCAGCTGTTTTTAATACACCGGGTGTATAGGACTCCAGAGTTTTTATGCCGGATAGGTGTTCGGGAGGGTACGGATTGTCCTAGATGTGGAATAAGCCCTGCATCCCTGTTACACATGTTCTGGGATTGTGCAGAGCTCCGGAGCTTCTGGACCGCGGTTTGGCCTCAATAAAAGAAGCATTTAATATTACGGTTCCGCCTGGACCGAGAACATGTATAGTCGGGATATTAGACATCAAAAATCGCCATCATCGTCTGGGAGTACAGCGTCTGTTATTTCAAGCTAGGAAATTGATAGCCAGATATTGGCTTAGACCTCAATCTCCGACTAGGGGATAATTTCTCAATAGGATGTCAGATATACTACACTTAGAAAAAGGTGTATATGTTAAAAGACAATGTGTAATGAAGTTTAACAAAATATGGGAAAATTGGGAGAAATTTAGGATACAGTGCCCGGACTAGCTTCCTTTCTTAATTGGGCTATGTGGTAGGTAGAAGCAAAGTTCTTGTTTGTTTGTGCTTTCTTTCTCCTTTATTCTGTCTAGTTTTGGATGTATGCTGTCTAAAGGTGTTTAGTACGATATAGGATGGGAGTGTACTGGCATGTCAAACAGATAGGAGAAGTACACCAATGGCTATTCTTTTGAAATATTAATAAGGTAACAGATTTTGGAGATCGGACCCGTTCCATCGCTCGGGTAGTGAGGGGGGGGGGATTGGGCTTTAGTTGGGTAGGGAGGGATGGTCTTTTGTCTATAAACTATATTGGATGGGAAATTTAGTTTGTACAAGGTATACTGTATAACTATAGTACTTGATCTCATATATGTCTTCTACTATGCTTGATTGTAATGACCGACGACACGCACAGGGAGGAAAACAGGGAAAGCCCTGCCCAAGGGAGAGGGAAAGGTGGTGACCCCTAACTCACCTTGCGGCTGGCACCTGACTCCCCTGACGTCCCTAGACGGGTTCCTCACCCGTGCGGCGATCGCGTGCCTAAACCCTGGCTTTCCCTAATATGAGCCCTGGATAGTGAAAAGGCCGGTGGGATCGCTAGTCCACACCACTATCACTAAGAGGGAAACACCAGGGAGAGAACAGACAAAACATACAAACACATACACCCAGGTGGGCGACCACAATAAACCAAAAAGGTCCAACAGGGATCTGGAGGGTAGCGTACTGGACCAACTACCAGCGAACGCAGCAACACAGCTCCAGAAGGTCAGAATAGATGTCCAGGCAGGAAGCTCTATCTCTGGCAACCAGAGAAGTGTGAGAGAGAAATATAAGGAGGTCTGGGAGTGCTGGACAAGGAACAGCTGAGGAGAAGGAGCTACGGATCCCTGAGTGAGCCAAAAGGGTTTGCTAAGCAAACCCAGAAAGCTACCATAAGGAAAACAGCCCTATCTTAAATAGAGCGTGCAGCCAACCGCTGCGACTTCCTGACCCCGGGTATAACGGAGTCAGGCGTGGTCCTCGACACCCTCGTGACATTGATGATACATAGTGTACTCATGGAATTAACTATATGACCGATCATGTAATGCTTTGGTACTACTTTTATTAACTGTTACATGTATACTGTGCAGACTATTTTCTTTATCTGTATTTTTTGAGATTTTCAAAAAAAGTCAAAAAGCAAATGATATATGGGAGATTGCATCAACTGTTTCATTCTCTGCAGTTTTGCCTGTGCATAACCTTCAGCATGACAGGAAGATGCGCATTAAGGAATTCAATGTATGGCTTGGTGAATGGTGTCTGAACCAAGGGTTTGGCTTTGTGTCTCATGTTTGCCCTCGTTGGAATGGAAAAGTACTGTACAAGATGGTTTGCATCTTTCGTTCAAGGGAACGAATGTCCTCAGTGAACAGTTCAAAGTATTTACTAAGGAGCATTTAAACTAGGAAAGAGAGGCAAAAGGGTGATAATCCAGCAGTCCGACTGCCCCCCGGAACAATGCCAGAAGATGCCAGTAGCACATAGCTTAAGAAATGAGAAGCTCAGAGTCTTGTCTACAAATGCTCGCAGTTTAGGGAATAAGATCAATGAACTTAAGTCTATAATGGCATCTGAGAATATAGATTTAGTGGCTGTTAGTGAGACAGGGTTCAATGGGAGTAATGACTGGGATATAACAATATTAGGGTTCTCTCTATATAGGAAAGACAGAGAAGGCAAGAAAGGGGAGGGGTGGCCCTGTATGTGAAAGATAGCATAAAATCTATTTTAATACAAGTTAGCGAGACCAATTTAGAGTCAGTTTGGGTTACCTTGCAGCTTGATAATCATAAGATAACTCGTGTAGGTGTGATATATAGACCACCTAGCGAAGTCAAAGAATTAGATGATCTACTAGTTGAGGAAATAGCTAAAATGACATTGAAAGAGGAAGTTATCATTATGGGAGACTTTAATCTTCCTGATGTAAACTGGAAAACCAAAATAGCTAGTTCTGCCAGGAGTACAGATATTCAAAATTCCCTACTGGGATTATCTCTACAGCAAGTAGTTGAGGAGCCAACCCGGAAGGAGGCCATTTTAGATTTAGTATTCACAAATTGGGAATTTGGTATCTGATATTACTGTAGGGGAAAGCTTGGGATCTAGTGATCACCAGTCAGTGTGGTTTACTATAAGTACAGTGACTGAGTCATGTAGTGTACGGGAACTGTAATACCCGTCACTACCAAAGGTCACTTGGTGTGCTGTCGTCCCTCCTAATTATGGGGAAGTTGTTATATGTCAGTTTTATAAAATGTCATGTAATGTATGTATTTTCCTGTTACTGTGAAACTTGCATGTACAGGCCTGCAGGGGTGTCATTCCAGCTTCTAGTCGCTAGAGGGAGCTAGGGAGCCCTAGTTTATATAAGGCCAGACAGGGAAGTGCAAGGCAGACGGAGTCTAGTATCTGTAATCTACAGTTGGAGATTAGACAATGTCCGAGACAAGTC